>NW_020653851.1:13561882-13653813 GCF_003589595.1 Hyposmocoma kahamanoa
TTTGACTAAAAATTACAAACAGTGAGAAAACTAAATACAGACAAAGAAAAATTTTTGGGAAGACGATTTGATTTGTACTTTTTTGAAATTGACGTTTGAAACATTATTTTGGTTCTGCAAGACATTTCACATGGCGGTAGCATTTTATTATTCCCATGAATTTTATAAATATCAAGATTAATTAAGTTATGTTTATCAAGATAATTACAGTGATCAATAAGAATTATACATATGTAAGAATTATAAATTCGGACCCTGTTTCAAACTATAGGACTAGTAAAAACATTGGTATCTGCTAGATACATACTTTTCAATTGAATGTATCTGTCAAAGATCGTTTTATGTTGGTAGAAATATTGGAAAGATAAAGTTCCGGAAAAGGCTTTGTCGCCGATGCTCGTGCAATTTCATTTGCAACAGATTCTCGTCTACTTTCTGATACGCGCTTGTTAGTTACTAGTTTTACTGTGTTTAATTTGCCACTATTCAAATTACATCGTACAAATATTGTAAGAGTCGGTGCTTTATTGTAAAGATAATGTCGTTTTTTGTTTACAATAAGTCAAGCTTTACCAATCTGGGGATTACAGAATGAGGTTTCGAGTAACTTCGTTATAAGCGCAATGCCACACGATGCGATGCGACGCCTGAGCGGTGACGTTGCGTTGTATTACATATAAATTACAACGATGACATGCCACACGGGCGTTGCGTCGTCGGAACGCGTGCGCATTAAACAAGCGGTCAGGAGACAAAACGGGGAGGGGGGCGGCGGTGCGAAAGTAAGTGGCACTCGGTGCGTTGAAATTATAGCGTTGCGACGGATTACGCAATGCCCGTGTGGCATCGCTCTAGTCCTTTCTTACTTTATTTACAAGAATACCATTACTCGACTTTCAAAATTACTTCGTCATTTAATTGGTTTAAAAATCTAATTTTCTGCTTCCCCTATTCGTGCCTTATCATTACCTATGTTTTATGGAAAGTAACGAAATTCCACCGTTCCTCTTACCATTATAACGATTGATGGTGACTTGTGAAAATAATTTGGTTACGTAATCGTTATGATTTTACTTACAATATAATAGAAGTAAGAAACCAGGAGTGTATTAGGTAACATTCCTAGAGCATTGCTGGCATAAATTTTAATCATATACCGACTGACACTATGAATCGATGTTTTTTATTAGTGGGTAAATACTTCATACAGTACTTTTGACAACCTATGTGGTCGAAGGGCTCGCAAACTGATTTTCATGGTGTCGCCATCTCTGAGGTCCCGGATGCGTTTCCCGGCCGGGTCAGTGTAGACAAATTAACTTTTATTTGTCTCGGGTCTGGGTGTTTGTGTACGGTGTCGATGTTTGCGACTTCCATAACACAAGTTCTTTAGTTACTTACTTTGGAATCAGATGTGATGTTGTCTTATATTATGATAATAATAACGCAACACACTCATAGCCCTTTTTTTTTTGACGGGGGGAATTCTTTATGGATACCCCTGAGCCCAGGGAGACTCAGGGGTTATGTGGGGACTCTCCCTTCAGACTGGAGGGCCTACCCAACTAACCCCCCCCCCCTCCGGGTTTCCCTCTCGCCGGTTGAGTCGGCGCCGTGGGATCAGTGAACATGCACCACGAAACCGCCCGGCCGCCCTAGCTTACGCCAGGGCTCCCGCGCCAACGGAGTGGCGAGTCGGTTGTCCTCCGACCCGCCCCCCAGACGAGTGAGGCCGTGCAATGCAGGCTCCGGAGTCCCTGTCCAGAGCCCGCTGGTCTCACTAGGGGATCAGATCTCCCAGTACGTCTGCGCCGGAGCGGGTGCGCGTCCGCCACGTCCTCGCGCACCCGCTCCGCGGCCTCCTTTTGCGACATAACCTCTGCGCAAAAGGAGGCCACCGCCTCCCAGGACTCCACGCTATCGAGCATGGCGGCAACCACGCTCGGCAGCGAGAGGTCCTGCCCTACAGTCCCCGTCAGAGTGCGGCGCTACTCATCCCACCGGCTACTACTACGACTAGAGTGTGCTGCGCGGTGTTATCCCCAGCGCCGCACTCGTGACACGACGGGGACGGTTCCCTCCTCGCCACCTTGTGCAGGTAGTGACCGAAGCAGCCGTGCCCGGTCAGCACCTGCACAAGGTGGTACGACAGTGGCCCGTGGGACCAGTTTACCCACTCTACGAGGACAGGGCGGATCGCCTCTATGGTACGAGCGTCATAGGGGGGATCGTGGCGATCGACCCTACCGAAAGAGGCCGACGCCTCAAATGGCCCCCTCAAACCCGTTGACGCGGGTTTGAAACGACTACAGCGGAACAATATACTTCCTGATCCTGATTCGAGTTTTACTGTTTCAACTTACAACTAAAAGCCTCCAAAACTCTTCGTTCTTTCAGCCCTTGCTGGTGTGCTAGAGATGGGATGTGGCAAGTGTGTCGGCACCCGTGGTGTCACACACCAGTGTCTGGCCGTTACTCCAAGTGATGAGAGTCATTACGTCCGGACGTTTGCCGTCAGTTCGCGACCTGCTGCTTGACTCGAGTATAGCGGGCACGTTAACCGTGGCTAGTCCCGGCGGATGATGTCGTTTAGGGTTGCATGCCGGGAGATATGGCCGGCGCTCAGATGGTACGAAAGTCCGTGGTAACACAGAGAGAGCACTTACGTCTTTGCCGAATGTACATTTGTATATTAAAAAACAATAATAAAATAATGTATTAATATTTTTTTAAAAGTAAAGTAATGCGAAGTGAAAACTTTAAAATTAATTTATTATATTCCATCATCGTATTCCAGTCCAGGCCAGTCAAATATTAGATATAAACAAATTTATGGTTGCTAGAGTAGCGCTCTACCTCCAAAGCATCTAATTCATCATGAAGATTATATAATAAAATTTGAGACGTATCTGCCGGGCCAAATTGATGAATCTTAGACCAAACCAATGTTTCTGTTTAATTATTTCAATAAATGAAAAGCTCGTTGTCCTGTTCACGACAAAATGTAATATTTGACGAATTTCAATAGTAAGTTAAGAACGGAACTATTATATTAGGCCACTTTTTTTGAAAAGCTACAAGAACTATAATATTTACTTCTTGAATATTACAATATTTACATTATACGAGATTATGACGGCAAAAGATCCGTTTAAACCCAATAATGATGTATAACAAACACATAGAGAAATCGTAAGATTTGCTGACTCGGTCTGCATTTGAATGGCAACAGACACTGGTTCGAATCTAGTCAGACCGAAGGAATTTTTTATAATAATAAATAAATAAATTTAAAATAATAAATGATATTAATAAAAAACAAATGTACTGAAACGAGAACAAAAACAACACAAAAATGTGCATATTACCATCACTAATTTTCGCAAAAAACAAGCAAAAATTATGTAATAATTTGTTTTCATCAGATTAAATTAGGAGTAGTACTATCCGACCTCTTTTATTACGCGAACATCTCATAAATAGCGCCAGTTGCCCTTACATAACAATTTCAAAGCGAAGAAGAAGTGAGGAGATTCACACAAAAAGACAGGCAGCAGATAACAGGAGAAAACGCAAAATGTGACTTGTGATAAAAATGTAATTTCCTCGAGTACCAACCAAAACACCGGTTTTTATTCCGAAAAAATATTTTGCCTCAGGGCAGCTTCCCCATTGTACAACTGTCACGAAATCCGACAATCGTCTGAGGGCACATTCAAATGATAATCTGGCCATACGCTTTCCGAATTATTCGTGTAGTAACACGCGGCGGGCCCACGCCAGGGATGTCACATTAGCTTGATTTAAGCGTATTACCTGACGCTCACGTTATGAAGGTGAACCTTTCACCTTTCATTCGTAGCTATTTTACCCGCAGATATGGAAAAGCTGTAAAAATATCTACCATGTTAAGGCGATATCCATAAAAATATATTAATTGCACATTGTTTTAGTATCAAATTCGTGACCTTCATGTTTCAGAAACATAATCTCGTTATAATGAATTCCGGAAGAAGGAAAGGGAATATCTGCGTTTGAAAAATGATCAGGGCGGTTTAAAAACATCAAAACCGTATTTGTAATTTTTGAGCATACCTTCGGCGAAAAAAATAATTTTCAGTGGTAGATACGCGAGTACGAGTGCGAATCTCCATTAGAGCGTCTATGCGTATGCCATTAAATAAACATCTCTGACGGCTCTTCCCCGCTAGTTATTAGCGGCGCGCTCCCCAACCACTCGAAGCTGGGTGATACGGCACGCAGTGGGATGCGGAGGCAAAATCAATTTCATTTTTCGACGCGTGCATTAATGTTATGGCGATTGAAACCGCAATCTCCTTCTGCCACCGGAAAATCTAACACCAATCAATTGCAGTCCAGGGAGTTGTTTATCGTTTGGGTATCTCTAAATAATATCATGTCATTAAATAAGAGCTTTAGTATTTCATTTAATATCTTCTTGAGTAAAATTCGCCGATGTCGCTGCTGTAACTAAACAAGAGTAAGTAGGTCGACACACGAACACGAACTCTATCGACTAATATTGTCGAATAGAATTGAATTAGAAAGAATAAGAATTGGAGAGGATGTGGGTTATATTTTTCTATATCTAATGGAGCAATAAACGTTTTTAACGTAACTCTACTTATGCCATTCTTCAAAGAGGGTTACGATTTTATAATTTCAGTAAAAGGTAAGTGTTAAAAACCTATTGTAATAGATTTACCGTTCTAATTTGGACAAAAAACGTCGTAGAAACAGCACGGGGAGTGCCTCTATACCACGTTTTTACTGCGATTGATTCCGGCCAATAAGACGGACACCGTGCGCCGAACGAGACCGGGGCTATCCGGTACTTATCTAATTTTATTGTCACTTTTCGGCGTCCATCGAACCCTCCACTACCATGACTGTTCCGGCGAAAACTAGAAAATTCTTCCCCCTTCGGTTTTTATCTGAGAAGGACATCTTTATTCGCGAACAGTTAAACTCAATTTAACATCTCGGTCGTGAGATAAGCAGGCTATTTGGCTCGAGGAAGGATATAAAAATCGGTGGCCTTTAAAAATTCGGTCGTGCTATCACTATCTGGAGCCCCAAAAAATAATAATGAAATCTCGAGCGAGCGACAAAGTTGTGATACAAAATTGCGGCATGACGGCTCTTAAACTGGACAAGGGAGTTCTCAAGTTATTACATAGGAACTTTACGACTATCATCAAAGCGAGTTTGAATAATTAATGTTAAGAAAATGATACCAAAAAAGTTCCAGAGTTTTTTTTCTATGTCATGTACTTTTAAAGACAAGGACACATACATTATACTTGCTATATGTGCGTGTAGACATCCAGAAAGCAGTATAATATATTTATGTTAGGTTGCCATTCATCAATTAACTAAAGAGTTATAGCTCGACTGAAACAAGTTTTGTATGTAACCTATTGCACCTAACGCTTAAGTGACTGATTAATGAACAAGTTGTAAAGAATCAGCTTATAATTCTCCAACTTGAATATTAAAGTCATTAGAAATTGATGTAATTTATCGTTATAATTATTAACACAAAGATCGAACACTTAGACAAAATTTCTTCGATCCGGCTCGATTCAAACCGACGTCTTCTAGTAAACCATGCCTGACGCTATGCCAACTAAGCCACGGAATGAACCAGCAGGTTGTCGGATCTTCGTATTTGGTTTTCAACAACTTTTACCATCTATGAGAAATCGATGAAAGTGTCTAAGTGTTCAATCTTTGTATTAATAATTATAACAAACTAGTGGCGTAATTTCACAAAAAATGATTGAATATTCATTCAATATAAATGTAATGCAATTTATTGTTGTTCTACGAATTTTACGAGGATACAATATTATTTCTATTACCTATTGTGTTGGAAATTGTTTTGATGGTTAAAATCGAAATGTGCGGTTGCGAAAATTTTTTAACGGTATAATGAGTACATTAGTAGCAGGAGCTCCCCTTGTGAACGAGTTCGTCCAGGGAAGTATTGAAGTACCTTACCTATTTTTGCCGCTAAGCAGTAATGTCAGCATTATTGTATTCCGGTTTTGAAGGGTAAAGGTGCTGGTGAAATTACAAGCACATGGGACTTGCCAACTTATGCCTCAGGGTGGCGGGCGCAGTGGCAGTGTCCCTCAGATCTTTGCGATTTAAAGCTCTGAGTGGCACTGAGGCGCACGACTTGTTCGTCCCGTCACTTGATACTATATAAAAAAAGTTGTCTGTAAATCTAAATATAAAAATTACAAATTTCTAAAAAAGACAAATAAATAAATCTCTAAAAATAAATTTTAACAAGAAAGTATTTTTAACGAATCCATGTTTTATTATTGATACAAAGATCGGACAACACAAAGAAAAATTGCTTCGATTTGAATTGCTTCGAACTAGCGTCTTTAGTCATACCGGAGCCATCGCTCTTACCAGCTACAGACCGAGTAACGCTGATTCGAGTCCTGTAAGATCCAGGAATTTTTTCTTTGTATAGTTCGATCTGTGTATCAGTAATAATAACAAAATATTGATATAAAACAAACAAATTACAAAGTAGTGGTAACAAAGTAGTGGTGGTAGTATTTTCACAAAAATATATGATTATCAGGGTACTTAAAACACGATATTCGTTCTTGTTAAGATCCGGAAAAAATAGTCTCATTTCGCGATGTTCTTGCGGAAACGGTACGGTAGGTACTAAGGTCCAAATTATATTTTTAAAATTCAAAACAAAAGCAACTACGAAAGATATTACAAATAATAATACAAAGTCAGCGACAGAAAGTAAATGAGGTCAGGAAATACAAAAAACCTCGACTTATGCTAAAGAAGCTTGTAACCTTTGTGTGTTTCGCTTCGGCACATTAGCTATGATAATTGGAACATTTGCTTTGCGAATGGGATGACATCGGGACACTGTCTGTAATAATAACTTGCCATCTCGGCAACCAGTTTACGGTGTACGTGTTTATGCTCCCAAATGTAATTTACCATCACTTTGTCGTACAGATTGTAACAATGTTGTTGTTTTAAAATTAGTTGTATTATTTCATATTATGACTAGAATGATGTGACGTTATTTTAATGTCTTTAATATTTATGCGTGTATAATAATTAAAGTAGGGTTTTGCGAAACGTTGTCATGTAAAAATATACCAGGTAACGCCTTGTTAGTCAACATTACCTACGTTGCTCAGATCCCAATGTAACTAAAGCACTTGTGATATGGAAATCGGAAGCAACGACGGTACCATAAATACCCAGACCCGAGACACTATAGAAAATTTATGTATTTTCTACATTGACCCGGCCGGGAATCGAAAACCACGAAAACCGGTACGCAAACCACTCGACCACGGAGGTCGGTACTTGATCTAAAATAATAATGATGTTGATATTATAGACAATTATTAAAAGCGCGTTTATTAAATAAAAATAATAATCTATCGTATTTAAACTTGATAAGAGAGTCCGAAATCATTGTTAATGAATATTGCTTGTTTTACGAAATATAACGTAAAGGACACTACGGACAAAGGAAAGCTCTATGCCCACAAAAGTAATCATAATCGAATTCTAAAAACTAAAAATATTATTGAAAGACAGTGAAATAAAAAAAAGCTTAAAACAACATAAAGCAAATGCAGCACTATAAAATGAATTTCATCTCTTTGTCATTGCCGCGGGCCACTCCACCTGATGGGCCTGGAAAAATTCCACTTTCCTCAGCGCCTGAAGCGCTCTAGTGGTCATGGAAATGTGGTAGAAATTGAGCTTGTTTTCTGAAGAAATAGCACGTGCGGAATGAATATAAAATGTATGAGGTTGATATTTTAGAATTACGAGCAGATAAAATGCAATCCAAATATCGTATATACCATAATTATAACTCACCTTTGGAGTAATAAGGTCATATTTGCAAAATAACAATTTTTCTGGAGAGAGGATTTGAGATTCTGCCTACTGTCCACAACTTTTTATGCTTAAATAAAGTTATAAAATTTCACATAATATGTATAATTTGTTTTACGTAAGTCGCATTATTTTTATGATTTTCATGCGCGAAAAGTACCTTTGATAGGGGTACGGAAATTTTGATCTGTGTATTGTAAATATGTTAATTATTATGCACCACTTAGATTGTTAAAAAATAAAAATGTATAAAATATGTTTTTATGCCTACGCAAATATATTATTGCAAACCTTGTTGAATGTCCAAACCTTGTTATTATCTTGTTCGAGGTAGTGAAATGGACAATTTGATATGAAATTAGAGTGAAAAAAGGCAGGTGTATCTCTGCATAGTTCACTAAGCAACCAATTAGACCGAAACAAGTCCAACATCAAAAGTTGATGGAAGGTAGGTTAATAGCAGTCTATTTTTCATGCAAACTAGCGCAATTTCCAGCTTGAGGAAAGGTTTTAATTACAGGTTTTTACTAACGACACACATACATACGTGTAAAGCGAAATATTACATAGTACTTTTTTGTGCTAGTTAATAACACGCCAAAGTATCTGGAAGAAATTGTTTATGTAATTACTGAAATTATTATTTCATCTCAAATCGAGAGCGGACAATGAGGGTGCGGCAGACCATTGCAGCGCTGGATGGTCGACATCCGACGAAACGGAGGTCAGGACTGGTTGAGTCGGGCACAAGATCGCCAAGAGTGGAAGACGCGGGAAGAGGCCTACATCCAAGATTGGATAACAAAACGGCCGCCATGATGATGATTATTTAATCAATCAATTAGTTTTAATTAACTGTTATGATTACAAATACAAAGAACGAACATATAGAAAAAATTTCGTTGACCCGGTGGGACTTGAACACACGACGCAAATTTTTCTGTGTTTCGATCTTTGTTTTCGTAATTATAACGAAACTACTGGAGTTATTTCACAAAAAATCTCAATACATACATTTAATTAAGTGCTTTTAGAGACATATTTAGATGATGTATTTATAAAATTGTACTCTTGATATAATAAGGTCACGTGTAATCGTACGTCAAAGGTGCTTTTGGCACATGAAAATCATAAAAATAATACCAACTAAGTGAAATAAATTATGTTATTTGAAATTTTATAATTCTTCCATTTGAACATAAAAAATATTTCGAGATTCGTTCTTGAATCTCGGAACCTCTCTCATGAAAAGTTGTTATTTTACAGACGTGTCCTTTATTACTTATTTGTTCCTTATTTCTTAAAATCAAATGTCACAACGTAATTTCTGTCGTATCATGATTTACCTTTGATTGTTTGTTATTGTATTTATTTTATTTTATTTTTTTATGACATGGAATATACTTAACGTCAATGTGACTTACAATACGTTGCAAATGAAATGCTACATACTGTTTATTTTATAATAAATCGTGAAATACATAAACACTGATTTGAAATGTAATATTAACGTAATGTCCGTTTTACAAATGTTGAATGGTATAGATAAGCGACTTATAACGTATAACATTGTTACCAATAAATAGTTTAATTTCATTTCAATTTTTACAAATAAATTTTGTTATTACGTATAAAACATAACTCTGGGTTGGCATTAAAAAATAGACTTGCGAACGCGGCGATCAGCTACAAGCGCTGGAAATTACAGACACCACTATGCGACACTATAAGCATATACTTGTAGATTACACGTCTCATAACTTAGGCTTTCATGTAAAATGTTTTACACACGTAAAATGTTTGTGCACAAAATGGAATTGCAAACGAAACAGCTGTATCTACTTCACAATAACTAAGCATTAGAGCGTATGAAGCTGACAAATGAAATTCCTTCTCGTTGCGAATTCGAAATTCAAATCAAAGAGCACTTTGACAGAGCGAGCATGACAAACGAGGGAGGAAAACGAAACGTGGTGAACTATAAATTCATAAAGTAAAAGTGCACTGAGGTCCGCAATCCCCTTGTGTCTGTGCGGTCGAGTGGCAGCCACTTCGGTTGACTGATGACCCGTGGCCCGCCCGAGAAAATACTACGATTGTTCTCCTCGCCCAGAGTAAAAATAAAAAGCTTAGCGACATTTTTAATTCATAATCCCACTTCACGCTGTGGAAATCGCTTGAAGAGAAACGTAATGGGTTATAAAAAACTTACAGCGACGACAGTTGAGTGGTTATCTTTGCTATTTTACTTCCAGGGTTGTTAGCAAGAAAGAGTACTCAGCTTAATGCATAAAACTCGAGTTCCAAGTCATTCATCAAGTGACCACTGTAACTTATCCGAGTGCTTAAGTTACTTAGTAACAGTGAGTACTCGCCCCTGTAGCATGAAAGGTACTATATGTTGTATGCCTTGATGTTTAAAATCTGTTATGAAATAAGGTTTTACTACACGTTAATACATTCATACTTTTTAGATTACCTGGCAAAACTTAAGCTCGCTACGACAAACTTGTAGATTCAACGCGAGTACAAGACCATCACGGAAGTTGGTATCATATCACGAGAGGAAGGCTCTAGCGCCTTCCACGTTGCTGATGCAAATGTTGTGAAGACTTATTAAGAAGTTCCTACACATAGTCGGTAATCATTCTTGTCAACTTCCCGCGAAGACACGCAAGGTACAGCGTTGGTAACTTAGAACGACTTCAAGCTTTTCGAGTTGCTTAGGGAGTTACGACGTTCTAGTAGTGAGATGATGTTCTTTAAGGTTGGGATTTGCTACGTAATTTGCTTGTACTTAAGACTGTTCGTTTGTGGTGGTGTACAACTCTGACAGAGTAGTCGAGCCGCAACATGGTAATAATTTGATCAGGCACTAGTACGCGTAACTTTACGCCAATTGAAAAGTTTCACTGCACTGAAATATGTTGTAGCATCAAGGTTGAGTGACGTTCACACGCCGTCGTTTTGGCTTGTGTTTTTAATTGAAAATTGCTTGTTGGATGGCTTAATTACGTTGTATGTTGCGTTTGTTTGCTTTTTGGTTTCCCAACTTTTGGAAATACAATTAGATTATTTTTTTAATACTCCCATTATTTTCATATCAGGAATATTATTATAATTTTGCTCGCAAAATGAACATTAGTTTTTAGTATTTGGTACCCTTATAATAACACGTTAACCTAAAAGAAACTTGACAGAATTTAAACATCATAAAGAAATTGATAAATACCGTGGTGTTTTTAAAATCTGTTATAAAAGGTTTTAATACACATTAATGCTTTTTAGATTACCTGACAAAACTCAAGCAGAGAGTAGTGGGTTCGAATCCGGGCTTGCACCTCTGAGTTTTCGGAATTTATGAGCGAAATTTGCTATGTGCTTTATACTGAAGGAAAACACCGTGAGGAACTGCACACCTCTACAAAGCAATTTACCCACGATGTGTGTGAGGTTCCCAATCCATATTGGGCCCGCGTGGAAACTATAGCCCAAGCCCTAACTACATGACTACATAAAGGCTAACTATAATTATAAAGAAATTAGTAAATTAAATTAATAAATTCTTAGTAAACGAATCGCAATGTTTACTAGCAATTAAAATTTTTCACTGTAACATGTGGAAAAGAGAGTCACAACCAACAAAGTATCATAAATATACAATATCATGTGATACCACTATGTGAAATATGAAGTTTAAACTTTAAACCACATCGTGTCTGGATTCAAATGAAGTGCCCGGTAGCCCGAGGGTGTAAGGTTGGGGAAGTCTCGACGCGTTATGTTAGTGATGTATTCGACTTCTTACAAAATACAAACACAACGCGTAGATATTGTAAAAGAGGTATACTATTTACTCAAAGGTAGAAGCAAAGTTTATGAAACATGGTGTAAGTATGTTTTTAGGGTGCACCGCTTTTTAGACTAAATTTAAAAAAATATCACAGTTTAATTACATATATATATAAACTCTTTTGCAAAAAAAACGGGCACTTTAGATTTTTTTCTCTACTTCAATGAAGAAGAACAAGAAATAGGTTTTATTAATTTGACGATATATTGGCATGTTATTTGAAGCATCCTGGCATGATTCTTTACGTTCCAAATTTAAAATTTGAAATTAATAAAAGAAAAATAATGATTATTGTGGATTATTCTAAAATTGCTTTACTAATGGCGCGAATTGCTGAAACGATTTTTAACTGATTACGATATTTTAAAACTTTTTGGATATTTTCTGCAAATTAAACAATTTAATCTTTCTTTTTACATTAAATACCACTTTTTGGTATGAGTGATAAAGTGATAAGGGCCGGTAAAATTATAGCCCTACTTGTTCGCAAACTTACGTGTCTCAGCGGCTAAATGTGAGTCGTTCAACTGTCCAGAGGACTTGGCAACGGTATCAAGAGACCGGTTCGGTCAAAAAAAGACCCGGTTCGGGAAGAAAACGATGCACAGAACCAAGAGATGACCGCTTTTTGGTGAGTCAGGCGTTGCGGAATCGTAAGGCGTCAAGTGTGGACCTGAAGAAGAGCCTTGAAGAAGTAAGAGGAGTAGAAGTTGGCTTGTGGACGGTCAGGAGGAGGCTTTTGGCTGCCAATATCAGGAGTTACCGCCCAACTCGGGGCCCTAAATTACTCCGTGAGCACCGTGTTGCTCGACTTCAGTTTGCTCGGAACTGTGCTTCATGGACTCTGGAGGACTGGAATAAAGTATTGTTTTCTGATGAAGCTAGAATCTCTTTGTGTGGAGAGGACCGACGCCGGCGAGTGCTGCGAAGACCACGGGAACGCTATGCGGAAGTGTGTTTCGAAGAAATCACTCCTTATGGCGGAGGCTCCGTTATGTTTTGGGCAGCAATTAATTCGACGGAGCGTACGGAGTTAGTTTTCATAGAAAATGGAACATTAAATGCACACCGGCACATAATGGAAGTCCTAATTCCATATGCACAACCCACATTGACTGCACTTGGGGAAGATTCCATTTTTATGGACGACAATGCTCGCCCGCACCGTTCTGGCGACGTGGAAGCGTACATGCAAGAAGTTGGGATCCGTCGTTTAGATTGGCCAGCTCGAAGTCCTGGCCTCAATCCAATTGAGCATGTCTGGGATGTTCTAAAGAGACGGGTAAGATCAGTGCAACCTGCTCCACAAAACATCAGGGAGCTAAAAAGAGTCATTGCAGAAGAGTGGGAACGTATTCCTCAAAATGTTATTAAAAACATCGTGGAAAGCATGCCCAGAAGGATTCAAGCTGTGATTTTGGCAAGAGGAGGTCACACTCGTTATTAGGTTTTTACATTTGTAACTTTATTTAATTAAAAAAAAAAATCTTGTCTTTATTGCCGACCACTTCTAATTGTTTGGGCGTGTACATCGGTTTTAAAGAATTCGTTTTTTTTTCTTTTAATTGCCCGAATTCACTTCACGCGCATTAATTTACACGATTATAAGTATACAGACTAAGTCAAAGAAATAAATTTCATTTAATTAACTCAAATCGACTTTAGAACGTAAATTTCCTTAGGTGCCCGTTTTTTTTGCAAAAGAGTGTATATATATGTAATATATATGAAACCAACTGCAGTAAAATAAAAGAAAAGAAACTTTTCTTCATATATAATGCCCAATAGTCATGATTTTAGAATTAAAAATCGCAAGAAATGCGAATGTGAATGCGAAATTGTAAACATTGGTGACACCACTCAGACTCAGGGTGCCTCAGGGCTTTGTGGGGTGGCGTCTGTTTCATTGTTAGTATTCCAGTATTAAAGTGTCATTTATACAATCTGCATTGTCTACGGATTATTTTATAGAGACAATGATGAATGGTAATCGAATTAGTGCTGTTGAAGGATTATTTGTGATTTTCCCTAACATGAAATTATATATTTGTCGATCATTATGGCAAAAGCTAAGATTAATGTAACTAACGCATCTTAATTGATAGAAACTTTTTTACATTGAAAAATTGTATGAGTTCTTACTTTACAAGGAAGATATAGAAGAGTACATGTATTTTACATGTCACTATTGAAAAATTTGAGACGATCATTTTCAGAAAACCTACAATGAAAATGATTAAACGACCAACGAATTTCACCAAAACAAATGCATAGTTGCAAGTTGTGGAATTCCAACGCTTTAATAGTTTAAACAAGAATAGTAGTGCGAAGTAATCTTGTTAGCAACAACCTGAGAGCAAGGGCTCTCTGCGAAGTTAAGGCAATTCCCTTTACTCAAGCGAGTTTCGAGTTCGACAACGGTTCGGTTTTGCGAATGTGAATTGTTATTTTGCATTCGTATATATGCAAAATGGCCGTTACTTTAAAGATAACAACAGAGGTGGATGTAGTCATAAAAACAAACCACCCAATCCGCGAATAAGTCAAGTAATAAATGGTTTTTAGCTAATAATCGAATATAATCGTTTTTTAAGAATTCTTAAAAAAAGGATAATCTTGCCTATATATTTTTGCATACTGTATTTATTGTGTAATGAAAGTTTGTTTGGCGTTCGAAAATCGCTTACATTCAACGTCCTTAATGGCTACAGTTACAGCACATTTCAGTTACAAAAGAGTAGCCTAATTTGCTTATTATTAGCAAAATAAACCTTTACAAGGCAAATTCAACATTTCGTCCTTTTAGCCTAGAAGCTACCAATGAATTAAATAGCAACAGGGTTACTTTTGCAGCAATCTGAAATAATATACTGAGTAAAAATTTTTTCAAAGTTGTTAAACCGCAAAAGAGTTTTAGATATCCGTAATTAATTACATACTAGAACCAAACATATGTTAATAATGTTGATCTTAAAATCAAAGTCAAATGCAGCATAAATACACATTTATGAATTAAAATGGATTACAATGAATAGATAAAATTTAAACAAGTGTTGACTGACTCTAAAGAAGAAAGCCTGAATAATTTCTTTCTAATTATAAAAACGAGCGATTGTGATTAAGACATAATAAGTAACATTAGAATGTTTCTTCGTGTCTAAAAACGCATGTATCATACACGGTTACCATTTGTGGTCGTATAAATATTGCTTATAGGCAACTTGGTTACTTAACATGGTAGGTGCATTTTATATTAAAATTTTTTAAACAAACTTTGAGTTTTAAATTTTTATTGAATTGATATTCAATTATTTTTTGTGAAATTACTCCACTAGTTTGTTATAATTATTAATACAAAGATCAAACACTCAGAAATAATCCTTCGATTATAAGAAACTACTAATTCAAAAAAAAATTAAAATACAGTGAATAGCGACATCTCTCGCCAGGACTGGTAGCTGTAAAGGTACTAACTGGGTGAAAAATCTTTCATAGATTTCTCATAGATGGCGCTACTACTAAAAAGTCGTTAAAAAACCAAATACAAAGACACGACGCAAGCACATAGTAAAATTCGTGAGGTCCGCTGGTTCGTTCCGTGGCTTAGTTGATATGGCGTCTGGCACGGTAAGCTAGAAGACGTCGCGTCGGTTCGAATCCGGCCGGATCGAAGGAATTTTTCTGAGTGTTCGATCTTTGTATTAATAATTATAACAAACTTTGAGTTGTTTCCTAAATAATTCCCTAATAGTTTGCTCCCAGCCGATTTCGATTACGGTCACCTCTTTAGCTTTCCGATGTTGGCTGCGTTCGGGGTTCCCATATAACTTAAGTAGCCAAATTTTGTGTGAAAATCCTCACGTCCTGCAGGCATGTAAGCACACCATTTTGAAAATTGTAATTGATTACCGCCGGTGATAATCGTTTACAATTTTCTTTTCCTTTTTTCTTTCAGTTTGTTATGTTTAAAATCAAGTAAAATCAAGTGAACTTCATAATGTGACGCTTCAGTAATTCACTCACCTAAGAAGTCGCTAAGTTCAGAATAAAAGAAATAATACGTCGTCCCGTCATCGGCACAGTATTTTATTTTTATTAGATATCATTTCATGATATTAGATCGAAAAAGTTAATTTCGTACGCTGTTGTAACTGTCACCACAGTAAATAATCGTGCTTGAAATATTAAAAAAAATCATGCAAGGTGACTTAATAATTTTGTCAAAAAGATAATAATTGTTTAAATGTGTTACAATAGACGTTTTTTAATAATTTGAAAATAGTTGATTAACAATAACTTCTTTATTATTAAACGCAGACACAGACACACACACACGCACTCAACATAGCCCCGCACTGGGGAAAGCCCTGTGTCGCGGGTGCCATGGACACACACGTAGACAACCACAAATTACACCCAAACTCACGAAAGAAATAAACGTAGGCTATACAAATATTTCTTCCGGCTCGGGAATTGAACCTGGGAGCTCTGCGTGGCAGTCCGGCATGGTAACCGTTCGGCCACAGAGGCAGTATTCCATTAAAGAGTCAGTCTCTATACCATTAAAGAGGCGAATTATAGTGCAATAACAGGTTTTAATTTTCGTATTAGCTGAATAATGGCTGCATAATCATATCGTTCATTTGGTAATTTTATAATTGCATCGATATCGCATACATATATTATATATAACTTCACATATACAACTATTACACAAGCTTTGTAACGTATTTTGTTTCAATTTTTACAGAACCTTTTAGTTAAAAACTAACTTTCAACTTTTATAGAGCATATTTACTATTTGGGCATTTGCATAATTTTTATATCGTAAAAAAATATGACACTGTTTTTTAAAACGTACGGTCTCTAAAATGTTGCTTATTCTCATCAGTACAACCACCTTTTAACATTTTTTCCATCTCCCAATAAACATTATAAATAAAGCTACATTACGTCCTATGATAGTTGTAAAAAATCATAGAGTCGATGTAAAAAACAGACAGAAGAAAAACTTTCATGCATGACTCACAGATCTATATATTATTATAAAAAAAAATATGTAGATAGCGCTACGGTAAAAATGTCGTTAAAAGCCAAAAGCAAAAATCTGCAACATGCACATAGAAAAATTCGTTAGGTCTGCTGGTTCGTTCCGTAGCTCAGCTGGTAGGTCGTCAGCCATGGTATGCTGAGGGCGCTGGTTTGAATCCAGCCACCCGACTTTGTATTAATAATTGTAAAAAAAGATTACTTTAAGAAGTAGAATACATCGATTTATTTCGATAACCAATCAATGACAACGAGGCATATGCCCTATTAATTCCTATTCCTTTTTTTGGGAAGTTAGTCTATATACAATATATTATGTTAATTTCTAAATCTTCCATTTACATTGTATTATTTTTGTAGACTATGTTTCTTAAAATAATTGTTCTTTTTTAATTATAAATGAAGTAATTTTATATTCAGTAAACAACTTTCAAATTAACACAGGTTTAGGCTTAGACGTAATTCAGCTGGTAAATATTTACACCGCTTGAGCTCGCACAAACTTCGAATGCGGAATTTACTTCATTAATTTAAGAGGTTTCGCAAATAGTTTTATTACTCATGAGATGTATTCAAGTCACAATTACTTATGTGAAGTTAACAGTTTATAAGAATAATGTGAAATGTGGCAAAGATAATCAGGACCCCGATTCAGAACTCTTTGATATTTTAACCGAAACATTCGATTGGATATCGTTCTCGAATCGAAAGGCGCTTTTCGAGCTATTCGGAACATTCCGAGTTAAACGTACGATATCGTTATCCAACAGCGTTTACGGAGTTAGTCGGTGAAATACATTATAAGAAAAATTAAAATCCTTTCATATACATTTTTAAAACTTTAAAGGCTTAAAATATAGGAATGCATTAATCTTGCATTAAAATAAATAAATAAAATTGAACAATATCCAGACTTTATTTAAAATAATAAGAGATTTCCATATTACATTCTTGCTTTGTAAACAATAGGACGTTCGGTAACCTTCATAACTGTGTTCCGAATAATGTTTGTAGCCTTTGCCGGTCGAAAAGTTCGAGTAATCGTACGGGTGGTGGGTCATTTCGGTTCGGTTTCGAATACGACAGTTTGCCTTTCGAGTGTTGTGAGTAAAAATGAAAAGAAATCGGTCGACAACTGAGTGATAACATAAGTAAGGTTCTGAATCGACCACCACCCGGTTAATGGATGTTTTGTAAACAAAAACCACATTAGTTTTAAATTATGCAGTTATAAACCACTTTTTATTTTATGTTAAAATAATATTAACTGCCTGCGTAGCCGAACGGTTACCATGCCGGACTGCCACGCAGAGGTCCCAGGTTCGATTCCCGGGCCGGGAGAAATAGTTGTATGGCCTACAATTATTTCTCTCGTGAGTTCGGGTGTAATTTGTGGTTGTCTATGTGTGTGTCCATGGCACCCGCGACACAGGGTTTCCCTAGTGCGGGGCTATGTTGAGTGTGTGCGTTATTTATTTATTTATTTATTTTATTGAATATATGTATACGTGCTTAACATGTAACAGGGTTATAAAAATTTGGTATTAAAAATATTTTTAATTGTGTGAAAACCCTAATTAAGGTTATTGTCAGACTTTCTGTCAAAATAAATATCACCACACTAGTGTGCGAACCCCGCGTGGTCAGTTGTAGTAGGAATAAGACCGAAATCGTTTTTTGGGTGACCAACAATAAATACAAAACACACTACATACATCTTTGTATAAAAATATTTATTTTTGTGTAAAAATGTATTTTTTTTAATAAAAATATTTTTTTTTCTGTAACTCTCAGTACAGCGACACATACCATTGTAAAGTGCACTTATTTTTCAAAAAATCTACCATATTGTGTCATTTCTGTACGCCGTGTATTATTAACCAGACTAGTGATTGAAATTAAAGTTTAACTTCAATGTTTACAATTCTGCTGTACTGAATAGTTCAGTAGGTACTTCATTGGATGGATTAGATCTTGTCTTTGGGTTTGGTTAGTTATTCATTCACTAAAATTAGATTTTGCTACTTACTATATTAGTTGCGTTAACTTTGCAAAATAGGGTTGAATGCTCACGATAATCGTGGAAATGATTATTAACAAAGGTTACGTGAACGTTTATTGGCCTCGAAACTCTATTAGTGTAATCTTTCCAGCCTCTGTATAATAAACTGCCTCTGTTACCGAACGGTTACCATGCTGGACGTAGAGGTCAATTCCCGGACGGGTTCAATTCCCGGGAAGGGAGGAATATTTGTACGACCTACATTTATTTCTCTATTGAGTTAGGGCGTAATTTGTGGTTGTTTATGTGTATGTCCGTGGCACCTGCGATACAGGGTTTCCCTAGTGCGGGGCTATGTTGAGTGTGTGCGATATTATTATTATTATTATAAAAAAATGTGGTTGTCTACATGTGTGCCCGTGGCACCCGCGATACAGGTTGCCCAGCTGCTATGAATGTGTAAAAATAAAATCTAAAATTATTACCATTTGTGTGCCCCTTTGACGAGTTTACTGTGACAGTAGTCGCTAGCAACCGCATAAATTACTTCACAATTTTGTATAGCAAACTATACAGCGACTCTAGCGGTCACAAGAAGACACAATATTTTGTATACACAAACAGTTCACGCAGTCGCTAGCGATAATTGTCACTGTAGTCTCATGGTAGAGGCACAGTACAACACCGTCTTTGTTTTCCGTTGGAGATAATAATACTGCCTACAGAAATATATTTCTAAATTTCAAATTCCCTCAAGATAGTAAGAAGCCTAATCATCAGAAAGTTACTTTCGAGGTTAAACAGATATCTCAGAAGTCCCACTTTAAACAACAAAAACTTGAAGATAATTTTAACTTTGTCATAACCCTAAACACCAAGTCGAATTCACTGTTTCAACGCAACAGCAAACAACTCCCGGTACTTAATGATCAAAATTCTGATGGAGCAGCAGCATTAATTTGATCGCAGCAATGCCATCAAACTTGGTGCCGTGTACAAGGATAACTTTGCACACAAGTTGTGGCGTTACCACGGACGAGACGAGAGGTTGCGGGACACAGGGTATAAGAACTTCTATTAACTGTCAGTTAGTTCGTCTTTTTGCCATCTTGTCGGTGCACAACTTACGCTGGAACTGTTGACTTACCGGTGCGCTGTTAACAAGTTGCTTTAATTTTAAACTAGTCAACTAAAACTCAAATATTCAGAGAATTCTGGCTAAAGTTTGGGAATGCCGTGGTATAATTTGAAAGTGATGTTTCAACCCATCAAATTAATAGTTACAACAGAAGCTTACAACAGAAGCTGCAGAAAATAGTAGCTGTATAGAGGTTTACTGGTTTGTTTGGTGCAAGCATTTTTTATTTCAATCAGCGAAGTATTTTTACACTTAATAAAAACTACGATAACCATTGAATCTTTACAAATACAATTTGAGGCAAGTTTATATTTCGTTTCATGTTAAAGCATTTCATTTCATAAAACAAATTAATTTATAACATGTAACACAAAATTAGAATAGTCACTACTATCAGTTTTCGTTTACAGTACATAAAAATTAGATTTGTTGCATGAGATAAACTTCTGTTGCGTTGTTTAAAGTACGCTCTTGGCGCAGCACGATCCCTTCTCACCACGTATCTGAATCAGCAGTTTTGATGCTTTAGTCTCTTTAACAACATTGGGCTTCAATATCTAAGTTCGTCTTAGGTACCATTTGATCGATGAAGTCTAGAAAGATCTAAGGGACCTGTTGACCTTAGTCGTTTTGTGACTGCAGGTGCATGTTCAGAACTGGGAGGCGTAGCGGAATATGGGTCAGGGGCCAAAATCTACTTTGGGTCATTACGATATCGAAGTTAGTTTTTTTTAATTAAGTAATAATAATAATAATAACGCTCACACTCAAGTAAATTATTATTTATTAAAATTTACAAACACCTTCACTATTAGTAGTAGGTAATATGAAAATAAATGAGTAGCAATATGAAAATAAAGCGTGAAACACACAGAGAGCGTGTGCTGGTCGGGCGCGAGTCGGGTCGGGACCGCAGCGGGTCTAATTCTATTATATGTATATAAATACTCAGAATTAGCGCGGTCCCGAACCAACCTGCGCCCAACCCGCACCCGTTCTCTGTGTGTTTGACGCTTAACACCCATTATTTATAGTACGGAGAAGTCATTGCTTCCATTTAATATGTTTTAATTTTCTAATTTAGCAATTTCATATTTGTTGGAAATGAAACTGTTTTTCCGGATTTAAACCGCGTACATCTGTTTTTTTCAAACAAACCAACGTTTCGGGCCCTTTACAGGTCCCGTGACACACTAACTCAATAGAAAGAAAGAGGATAATTATAATAAATTAAATTACGCTTTTAGAGATAATTATTTTTTTATGATACCAAGGAACGGGATAAAAAGTCGCACGTCTTGTAGTAAGTGATATATACACATACACATGTCCATAATAGCTACAGTGCCACTCAGAGCTTTAAATCACGGAGATCTGAAGGACGTTGCCGCTTCGCCTGTCACCCCAAGACATAACTTGACAAATCCCATGTGCCTGTAATTTCACCGGCACCTTCACTTCAAAACCGGAACGCACTAATGCTCACATTACTGTTTTAGGGTAGAACTAAGTAAGGTGACAGTACTTCACTGGACGAACTCATTCCCAAGGCGCTCTATTGGTTCAACTCAAAGCAATAACATTGTAGCAAAACATTCATGTGCATATAACTAAAAGCACAATCCGTACTTGACAGGCAACATTGGTGGAGAGCAAGCACAGAACTCAATTTACACGCGCCACCAAACCGTACATGTATCGTCACTTGTCAGCACCACTTAATGCTTGACAAGTGAAGTCTCATTGGAGGAGATAATAAAATTGACGACAAAGGGGTTGATGATTGCTTATTGGACGTTACGACTTTAGTTGTGTTAAATGAAAACAGTTTCAGGAAACAATTTATTTATTTAATATTTATTTCTTTTTTATAATGCCCTTCCCGACGGAACGAACTAGCCGTGCGCCTGGTGATAAGCGACACGCCTGTCCACAGCTATACTATAATACAATAGATGTAGGCAATGTTTTCAAAGTAAGTGCCAGCTGTGGTTAGAAGTTTATTAAATTAGTGGCAAAATTGTCTAATCAAAAAGAATTTATTAACTGGCTTTTCCTACTTTGTTTTTGGGATAAACATTGTGTGTCACAACCGGTGTGTCAATAAACCATTAGGCAATTTGCAAAACTTTGGGATAAATGTGCATTTAATAACTAATAGAGCTTCAGTTGAAAACCAAAATTTAGCAGGTTCTCTGTAGTTCATAAAGAGAAGTATCTCCATATAAAAATTATGTACAAAGTTATATATTTTATTTTCAAATACTTCGTTTAAGATTTCATTTTTATTGAATGTCAGAATGTTTCACCACCATGATGTTCAATTATTTTCGGTAAATTACTTCACTAGTTTGGTATAATTTGTTAATACAAAGATCGGACACTTAGAAAAAATTCTTTCGATTCGCCGGATTCGAACCGACGTCTCCTAGCAAACCGTGTCAGAAGCTGTGCCGTATATATCGTTTTAAACTTTTATTTTAGCCTGTTTTCAGAATTTTATGTGATCGGATAAAGTGCATCCTATCACACATTAGCACATTCTTTTGACAAAACCATAAGTGTATCGTATATTTTTTGTAAAATCTTTATTATTTTTATTTGTTATTAAAGCAAACACCTAAACCACTAGGCCGAAACCATTTGATATAGCAAAACAGTTTTACCCGCTTTTTCTCGCCTAGCGACTCGCGTAAAGTAAGTACTGTTTATGTTCCTCTATAATAGCGGAATTTGGAAAAATAAAGCAGTCCTAGTTTGGCATACTGACGCAGACTCAAACCCTGTTAGATCGAAGGAATTTTTCTTTGTGTTCCATCTTTGTATTGATACGAGAGCCATCTATCCTCCTAAGGCCCCGTGTACATCAAAATGTACGCGACACATGAAGTGATTCAGACCCAGACAAAATTAATCCTTTGATCACCTAAACGCCCAGTGTAAATATTACAACTAATTATTGAAAATATAGCATTCAAATTTAGCGGTACATATGTATTTTTCTGAATACTCTGTAGTCATATATGGAATACCATATTTGATGATGAAATCTCAGCCGTTTTATTGTTTTTAGCAAACAAAAACCGTATTACCGACCGTACTTCACAAATCGCGAAATTTTCAGTTGAAGCACACATATAAAACTATTATTGTAAACGGCACGGCTGGATGGCCACAGAATGAAGGAACAATCTGGCATCACGATGGACGATCTAGTAGCGCCCCTAGCGACTACAGAGAAAAACGTAATATACTTTCTGGATAGCTCTTGTAATTAGAAGAATAAAGTTACACTTGGCTAAGACAGTAAAGAGCAAAAAACACCAAAAATTTCTACAATACATGCATTAATTGCGTTCATCTTTCAACACAGCATGTTAAGCGAACCGTACTGATAACTAAGATAATTGTATACTATTCCCCTCGTCCATTAGGGTGCAGAGAAATTGGCTGTCCCCACCAAATATCAGATTTCACGTTGATCTGCCTAACACTGATCAATTCTGACCGGCGACAATTGAATTAATGTCGTCTGGTTTCTGTGCGATTTTTTCTGACATGGTATTTCGTGTCCCCTTGTTTAGGGTGCCCAAAACCGTGTAACTTACGGAGTGTTCAAGACGATATGAATCGCAGTTCACTCGAACTGTGATTTGTACTAAAAACAAATACTTATTTTACGTTATTGTGTGAATCATAAACTAATTATAGGGCAAGAGATACGAGTGGTCAATAATATAAGCTCTAAGTCACCGTCAATAGAGTGGACAAAATATTCGATACCGGTCGAAAATGCAGAGTCACCCTACACCAAACCTATCGAGTAGGAATTATAGCCAGAGATACGCTTAATTGGTTTGGCGTTGCGGTCACATGACATTTTCAGTGCATTGCTTTTGTCATCGGTTTAAAATTTCCACGGAAGTATTTTCGTCGAATTAAATAACGATGGTAAATAAAACTCCGACGAAAAACCAATACGACAATCGCTTTCCAAATAAATGACCAGTGAAACGGCTGTTCTGATAAAAAATAGTTTTTGTTTTCTGTATCACTAGATACGATTTCATTCGATGAATGACAAAATTGAAAAAGAAGTTCATTGGCGTTATTTAGAACATTTAAATCCATTTAAGCAAAGTGTATCCATGTAACATTTAAATCCTTTTAAGCAAAAATCCCAACAATAATGGAAATTAAAAATGGAAGCAAATAATTATACCATAATAATAACGCACACACTCAACATAGCCCCGCACTAGGGAAAGCCTGTGTCGCGGGTGCCATGAACACACACACATAGACAACCACAAATTACACCTAAACTCACGAGAGAAATAAATGTAGGCTATACAAATATTTCTCCCGGCCCGGGAATCGAACCTGGGACCTCTGCGTGGCAGTCCGGCGTGGTAACCGTTCGGCTACGGAGGCAGTTAAAATAAGCAATAAATATATTTTATTTTTATGGTCGCACTTCACATAGTTATTTGTATTCGCTATTGGGTATTTGCTGTACTTGGAATACATGCATATGACATACATGCAGACACTGACAAATATGACCGTCTGCACATGGAGCTAAATAAGGAGTTAAAATAATGAATATGCCAATATTTGGTGGGCTTACTTGCCTATTTGACTCCGTTGATGACGTGTTTGGTATTTGTCTATTAGACAAATACAGCAAAAGTATTGTATTTGTCGAGTAGGCAAATAAGGCAAATACTTAATCACACATGATCTTTACACATGGTGATCTTTTGCCAAATATATTAAGTACTCAATTATAAATAGCCATGTGAAGTACCATCATTACATTGAGCGAAAGAAATTAGGCATATTACTGCATATGCAGTAAAAACTACGATGGAATTAGAAATTAAACCACTCGAACACCTGTTGTTGGCAATGTTTTGCTTCTAGTGAATACATTGATTTTTTTACTACTATTCATCTATTTTTGTGATAATACTCCTTCAATCCGACTGTACTCGAATCGGCGTCTGTTGTCTCAATGTGGCAAATGAGTAGAGGCTGGATGACAGATACCTCCAAAAGAAAGCACAACAGCTTGATTCAAGAGTTTGTCCTCGCAAGTCATGGTTTAGTTAGATGAAATTTGACAAGGAAACTACCTCCATACAGGCTACAATTTGCACGTTCAACTGTACCTGACCGTGCATGCTCATGCGAGGTCTATGGGGACCTAAATTATATCTTCTTCTCCTGCCCCTCAATTGACCACGATACTTTCATATCCGAACTCCTGGCAATGAGTGTCAAATTCCCTACCTCCATAACAAGTTTACTGTATTCATGTAACAAAGATGTTTATAATGTACTGACATTATTTATCGAAAATAATAGTATGAAGCTTTAATAAATATGTATTCTGATATACCCATATCATTTTTCATCTAAATTCTGTATCTCGTCCATAATCTGGAATTCCATAATTTTGCTTTCGCAACACTTTCATTGGCTAAATACGAAGGCAAAGCCATATTAATATTAAAAAAAGTGGCAATGAACGTAGCCTCGATGAGGCAACAGTCGAACGAATCTTATTGCCTAAGCTTGGTGTGAATTTATCATTATGTATCAATAATAATACCTCTTGCTTGTTTTACAAAAAAAAAGTGAATTAGGCTAATTTATTTATACTCTTGAGGAGCAGACATTTGAAAGGGAAAAAAACGTAAAAAACCACTAACGAAACTACGTTGTTGTTCCACAATGAATATTAACACTCAAATAACGCAGCGTCGCAATAGTCCCAAGAAGATAAATTTATCCGCGCGTCGGGAAATGGACCATTTTTCACGGTACCTAACGCTAGGTGTCACATGCGCGTTGCGAAGACGCCGTTACTTACTCCGTACGTGAGTGGAATGTAACATGTGTGACGCTGAATTAGCTGTTGTGTATTCTTTTCATATATTGTTTGCTGTTTCATTACTTTCCGGTGATGTGAAATTGAGAACTTCAGAGCGAGTGACGGCAATACGAGTTCCTTAAGATGCGAAATGGGCTGAGTTGTGTTTTAAGGCGACACTTAATTATTAAGATATTCTTGAATAAACTTATTTCTGAGATGAGGCATGTCGAAAAAGGTTCTTAATAATAATAGTAATATATATTTTAGGAGATATGTGACATTTCCAATCTGCACTACGTAAGCATGATAGATTTTATAGCTTTAATGAAGAATTTAAGATAAACAAAACATTTTTGAGGTAAGTTTTAACACTGATCTAGATGTTTTCTGGATATATTTGACTTTTTTAGGGTTACCCTACATGTTGACGCATTAAGAATCTATACTACCTCAAATGGTTTTGGTTGATTCCGCATAACAGTGAAAGTGTTGAATCAATCACTTCGGAAAAAATACACGAGAACACGATTCCTAAAAATGTTCACGATAGAAAAAAAACACAAACTTACTTCGAAATTTTACAAGAAAACCGAATTATTCAATAGGTACTTTACATATAGCAATGATTTTTTTTTATATCAACTGAACTAAATAGAACACGTAATACGATGTAAATTTTTCAATTGGTTTTAATTTGTTTTTTAAGGAAACAAATTCTGAAGTAAAGCCAGTGTTCCTGCCCCTCGACTCAACCAAAATGAACCGTGTTAGTACGGGAAAAATCGAGCTGAGGTACGAGTAGTATCGACTCTTAAGGACGCACCTTTTTAGTATTTCACTAATTCTTTCACTAATTCACTTTTTACTCCAGAAAAACAAAGTCACGATGAACTCTTACGCCGTTCATGGTCATTACTTAATTAGTACTAAAATGTCACTACTTTTCTTTGTGCCGCTGATCCCGTCAACGTTCCGAAGAATGATTGCCGTTGTGTCATATTGCATAGCTAAAACATATGCGTTTTTGAGAAAAGATCTGGATAAAACTTTACTGTTAGAAATTTCAATGGCACTGACATGTACTTAAATCATACAAACACATTGGTGTCTATCGTCTAAATGTACTTACGTTTCTTATGTGCGTATAACGTCCAAAAGCGTGTGCGTATAAATAATTGAATTTTCTCTATATTGTTGTTGATATTTCGTATTATTTGAAAACGACACTACAATGCCCGTAGTTGGTTTTTTGAGATCCATATAGTGAAGCGAGGTACCCTCTTATTCTGATATTTAATTTTACGGTAAACGTCATTACTGTCCATGAACGGATTAAATTCTAATTTTGAAATCAGCTTTTTATTTGAAAGTTAAACGAGGTAAATAAAGGTATCGTATTTTTAATTAAACGCACATAAATTGAGTCTCGACCAATAATTCAATGAATCACGGATCGGTTGGCACATTGGCAGTTGTCACCAACATCCCGTAATAATCGGTCCATGAATGATGTGATGAATCAAAAGAGCGAATCGAGTAATTGATTTATTTTTATTTCAGTATAATTTTCAGTTTATGAAACGACTGACGGATTGATTATAATTTTTGTTGCTGCCGGTCCTCGTATTGTTTGTTATAATTATTAAATCTGACAGACAATTCTTAACGGCGTGCTATGTGTTTATATTATATTTTAGTAGCAGTAGAGCTCTTTGTGATAGAGTTTCTTCAGGGAAGTACAGCCACTTTACCTATTTCTGCCGTCAAGCAATAATGTGAGAATTAACCTTTAAGTTTTGAAGGGTAAGGTTGCTGGTGAAATTACAGCACACGGGACTTGTCAACTTATGTCTCACGGTGACGGGCGCAGTGGCAGTGCCCCTCAGATCTTGCGATTTAAAGCTCTGTAACTTCTGTGGACAGGCGTGACGCTTACCATCAGGTGTACGACTTGTTCGTTCCGTCACTTGGTATAATAAAAAAATACGAATTATTTTCCTATCGTGCGTCTTTGACGTCTTTCCCTGACTGATATATCTTTAAGTCACCCAACTGTTAAATGTTATTTTAATTTAAAATTTGCAGGTTCAAGAGAACTTAGCAGCATTATTAAAATCATAGCATAACACTCCAACATCAAGTCTATATTATATATTCAGAATCGCGCAGTCCTTTAAGTCCTTGTTGTTTCAGGACGGAGCGGACTTTACTGATATCAGTCATGTGTGGAATTATCGCACGCCTGTAGTTTCAGCGCCTGCTTCAAATAATAATGTATTATATCGAGTGACTTTTGTAAAGTAATATAGGGTGCTGGTGAAATTACAGGCACATGGAACTTATCAATTTATGTCTCAGGGTGACGGGCGCAGTAGCAGTGCCCCTCAGATTTTTGCGATTTACAGCTCTGAGTAGCACTGCGGCGTGTAGCAGGCGTACGACTTGATCGTCTCGTCACTTGATGTTATTGTAAAAAAAAGGTATACCTTTGTAAATTTTGAAATATCATTAATAATTTGTCACATTACACAATTAAAGCCTTTTCTCCTTTATATAAGTTAAATTTATAGTAACTTCAGACTATAGCTCTTAATCCTTAGAATATAAAGTTAACTCAGGTATATAAATAACCACACGAATATAGTTTGTGCTATCTGACCTCCTGATTAAACGTTGTAGAGTGTACAACGTCCTCGTAAAGCACTCAATAGCAGCTTTTGCTAGACATGCAGCAATTCCTCTCTAATGCCCTGTACTCTGTTATGTCAAGTATTACGCCATCTAGGAGAGACCGCTCATCCTCTTTTATATGCCCCGCAACTGGGAAAGTTGGACGATTATCCTTTCAAATTCAATTTCGAGGAGGACGTAATGGATGTAACATAAAAAAAAAACTAACAAAATGTAATTATGTTGTATAAGTGATTTTTTTTTGTAGATGGAATTAAATATGCACAAACAAATATATTAATGTCTGCCTGTGCTTGACAATGTGCCTGATAATCACACCTGGTGTCAAATTACGGACTTACCTGTATTATGAGTACCATAGCAACGGAATTCACCTTGGGACACTTTTGTAAAGTTTAATTCCCAAATTCGTCCTGCTGGGAATCGATCCCAATATCTCTGCATCCAGTGCCAACTTTATTTGACAGATTTTATTGGTGTCATTTTTGGGAATTTTCGTCATCACCAAAGACATGTAGAACGTCATCACTAAGCAAGTAAAATTACACAGTTAAATAGGCACTTATTAAAAGTCTATACAATTTGGTTGATTACGCATAACAGTGCAAGAAAGTATTGAATCAATCGCTTTGTAAAAAATATATACTAAAATTCAAGATATACACTCTGCCATCCGTTAACTAAAACGCTCAAATATGCGTTTTAAATATTATTAAATAGAGCTCAAAATTCTCTATCGATCTGTCTTAGAATTGTGTTTATATCGTTTATAGTTTACGAAATAGAAATAATAAGAAAATAGCTGAACAACCAACACAAATAATAAGAAAAAGTAGAGCTACTTGTGAAAGTGTTCGATCACAGTAGTACTGCTATCTTACCTATTTCTGCCACCAAGGAGTAATGTCAGCATTAATGTGTTCCGGTTTTGATTGGTGCTGGTGAAATTACAGGCACATGGGACTTGTCAACTTATGTCTCAAGGTGATGCGCGCAGTGGTAGTGCCCCTCAGATCTTTGCAATTTAAAGCTCTGAGTGGCACTGTAACAATTTTGGCCAGGCGTGTAACTTATCATCATGGGCACGACTTGTTCGTCCCGTCACTTGATGTTATAAAAAAAATGTTAGTTAACCTATCCGACACATAAGAACTTACTCAAATGATGCATAGCTAAAATATCATTAAACAATTTCAGTATTCTAAAACAGGGTTATGGTACTTCTTTTTAGTCCAGTTATATTTAATTTAATTTTAACCAATCCTAAACCAAAAGCGGTTCTAAGTAAATGCCAAGCACAAACGAAGTTAAAGTCACTTAACTGTCTTTTAACATGTTATTTTCTATATCGTTAACATTATTCTACAACTCTGTTAAACCGTTAACATTTCGTAGATGAAGTTAAATTTATTTTTATCCGGTTATTACACTAAATTGTAGTTATGGTGCGTCCCATAACTAAAGAGTGGTAATCTGCTCTTGCGCCGCTATCCTCGCGACCCGCCAGTTACGTATTCTGAGTAGGGATGATGGAAATCGATCGATTTTTTTGGATCGTAATGGATCGTGTGTCTCGGAATCGACCTCATAAAAATCGTTTCGAAAATTTTGGCATATATTAATTTTGAAAGCCTTTGATTGAGATTTTGGCTTCAGTCTGCTACGTCTCTTTTTTCGAGTGATATTAGCCAATGAGAAAACACGTTCAAATGGCACAGAGTAACGACAATCGCCAAATATTGTAGACTTACAGTATTAAATGTTAACAGACCAATTTTCTTGCAGACTAATACAAAATCAGATCGACTTTACGACTCAATAGCGGTGCAGAAAGAAACCGTTTTGTTTAAATTACGAATACGTTCTAGACAAACATATTCGCCTTAATGATTTGATTTGATTTGATTTGATTTAATGTAGCATCCATTTACTTGAAAGTCGCATTGAAATGAATCGATACAAAAAATCGCTAGATCATAGATACTTAAATCGATCTTCATAAAAATCGAATCGTAATGTGCATCCTAATCATGAGTGTGCGACAAAACAATGTCGGGTGCGCAAGCGGTACGGTCGCGCGCCGTCTAATCATTTCTGCCATATCATTAAATTTAGTAATAATACAAGATTTGTATTTAGTTAGGTAAATACTTACCTATTGCATTATTTCGTAGCTGCACTGTTTTACCCCAACTATAATATAAAACTAATCTGGACGTAGGTATAATAGGTGGTCATTTACCAAAATCATGCTAAATGTATAAAAGTAATTTCAACCTTCAAGTAAAAAGAGAAGCGTAAGTAATATAAATATTATAAATAAGTATTAGAATGAATGGAGGAGTATAAAAATGAGGCGTCTCACGAATGTCATAAATAAATATTAGTGTGTATGGAGGAGCAATAAATCTAATAAAAATCAATAGTCATCAAATTAATATCTTTGATTATTATTACTTTTGTATTTGTTACAGGCGTACTCGGATTATGCAATGAAGAGCTAATGTGATCCTAAGTATGGTGATAATAACTTTGTTCCGCCACTGGACCCAATTTTTAAAAACCTCGGAAGCTTATTCAATGGTTGGACCAGTGTTTGCAGCAGTGGAAGCAATGGCTTCAATAAACAATTCGAAAGTTGTGGTTAAAGATTTGCAACCAGACAATTTTATAAATGTCTCTAATTATGTATCCGATAGACGTATTCAAAACTCTAACTCCAGAACTTGCCTCAAAAATATGTCTCAAGTACCTACATTTCAAACGAAGCAACTATGACCCGCTGTATTAAAATAATTTTAATGACGAATATACACTGCTGCGGTTTATGAACGATAAATATTTAAAAAACTCATGAAATTTCATTCCGTTCTTCCTTTAAAGGAGTTGAACCAGAGGGAAAAGATGGTCTTTTGCGCAAACTATCCTCTACATTTTGGCAAAATTAACCTGTCAGCAACAATGAACAAACAAACGAATAGAGGAGTAGAAAGGTAGTTTTTCTATTACTAATTTAAGATATAATACTTCCTACAAGTGCTATTATTCTTGTTACGTTTTATATAACGATATTTTTAGAAGTTTAAAATTACCATGGTAATTTTGGTGTTATTCTGTGCTTTAAAATGGATATAATATGGATGTAGTTAAACACACAGGATCCAATGCACATCCATTCACTTTCCAGATATGGCGGTTTGAAGTTTAAGTGTTTCTCATTTTTACTTGACCAGTGTAAGCACTGAGCCACGTAATTTGTAATTTCTTGACTTACTGAAATTATTTCTTATTTATGACTATACTATGTATTAAAAAGGAGACTTAAAGTCGTGTAACTCCAGAGATAGGTATTTATTTATGTTTATATGTTCATTTTTTTTGTTGATCTAAGAGGTTAGACTCTAGAAACCATTTGGTACATATAACTCATTTTTTGATAATTTTGTGGATTGGATCCTTAACTACGTCCAAATACATTCAGCCTCGTACAAAAATACATTTACGTCTGTACAAAGTTAAACTGGTCTACTATTGAATTGAAATTCCTTATTCATCTTAATTAAAGTCAAACTTCCGTGTCGATTCTTGGTTCGATTCAAACGTTCGAAACCAATGTTGTGTTATTTGTAATATGTTGATTCTATCTGAAATTAATTCTCAGAATCACATACATTCGTAGATTTTGATCAAAATGCAATTCAAATGTGTAGGCGAATGGTTTTCATTGCATACAGCATAACTAAGGAAGATCGTGGAGAAAGCTATATTGCACGAGTATTTGTTAAATATCTATTATTAATGGAGGAGGAATATAGCGTTTGCAAAATTCCATTGGAAGATGTTAAATACAGTTAAATTTACAATAAGTCAGTAATAGCTTGCTGGCTTGAGATAGTTCACCACTGGAGGGTGACAAATGATATGCGGGTGCGACTTCATAATGTCAACTCTTATCAGCTGTCTTGGAGTGACGGAACGCTTCAGGCATGTTATGAAACTTGGACAATTCAAATTTGAAGCGGGAAACGAAATTACATGCTAGGATTGCCCTCAAGGCAGTTTATTAAAAAAAATCTATGTTATACCATTGTAATTTTTGCTATTAAGGGTCGATACTACCTCGATCGAATACGGTTCATTTTGCTTGGGTCGAGCGGCAGGGTCGCTGGCTTTATTTCAGAATTTATTTTTTTACAAACGAAATTAAAGACATTTGAAAAATGTATATCGTATACGTTACGTGTTCTATTTAGTTCAGTTGATATTAAAAAATCATTAGCGTATGTAAAGTACCTATTGACTACAGCTGCTGTTTTCTCGTAAAACTTCAAGGTAAGTTTGTATTTGTTTCTATTGTGAAAATTTTAAATTTTTAGGAATCGTGTTTTCACACTGTATAGTAATTAGTGCTGTCGTCCGCTAATTACAACGCGGCTATATGACAAAATCTAGTTTTGAGACATCATCGAAAAACGCGGCAAGACTATAACATGCGTGCTATTTTGTGACCGTTTGTCGAATGTAATTTTTTCTTTGGAAGATTGCTCTATTCGAGTACTCACTTACTAAATTACCCAATCAGATGTTTTTTAAAATGTGTTTTGTGTGTTAAAACCTTGATTACGCCACTAAAACTTAGCTACATACCTTTGCTGCACTATAGCCGTTTATTTGTACCTAATTGCCGAGATGTGTTTGTATGAATGAATTTATCCAACATTAAATTACTATAATGCAGAAACTTTGGTTTTTGCTTGGCACAGTAATATTAAATAGATTTGTTCTTCATAGCTAAAAAGTGGTTAGTAAACTGTAGCCACATTTATGACTAGTATTTGTACGAAAAAAGTTTTTTGCCTGAAATTGGTATTAAAATACATCACTAAATCGCAGCTTAATTTAAAACTTTTACTTTTAACCGCTGTCTTGTCTAGTATAAGTCGTTTAAAAGTTTCATAAGTCCTACTAAAATTACGTATAAATCAAGATAAATCGATTTTTACTATTGTCAGATGTGTCACTGAGCAACAAATTACTAGTGTTACTATTAATTAATTCACCATATTTTGTTATTTGAAACAACACCTTAAGTAATTATTACTATTTATTAATATTATTTATAATTCACAGCAATTTAGGTGATTAAAACATGTTTAAATCAAATCAATACCACAATGAACTATTATTTTTGGCTTTTACTTAATTATATTTTTTTATGAGAACACAATATTTATTTATATTATTTAATTCTTACCTATTAATAGTGTTTATACCATTAATTACAATACCCAATCAGATCGCAATATTTGTTGAACTTAGATATGCAACTCTTATTTATTATTAGTTATTATATTATGATACTCAATGAGATCACAATGGTTGTTAATTAAATTAATTATAATTTTTAAATATTTCAACATATTAATTAAATACTTATATCTGCATTGTGCTCAACATAATAAAATTCTTAATGAGATCACTATGTGAATTACAATTATAAAAGTAACCATCTTAATGAAATTGGCTTTCTAGAAGAAAGCAGAGAATAACACCAAAATTACCATGATAATTTAAAACTTCTAAAAATATCGTAATATAAAACGTAACAAGAATAATAGCACTTTTAGGCAATATTATATCTTAAATTAGTAGTGGAAAAACTAACGTTCTACTCCTATGTTCGTTTGTATGTTCATTGTTGCTGACAGGTAAATTTTGCCAAAATGTAGAAGATTACGCAAAAGTAATCCGTACGCAAAAGTAATCCGTACGCAAAAGTAATCTTTTCTCTCTGGTTCAACCCCTTTAAAGGAAGAACGGAATGAAAAATCATGGGTTTTTTTAAAATATTTATCGTTCGTTCATGAACCGCAGCAGTATATTCGTCATTAAAATTATTTTTATACAGCGGATCATAGTTGCTTCATTTGAAATATAGGTACTTGAGATATATTTTTGAGTCAAGTTCTGGAGTTAGAGTTTTGAATACGTCTATCGGATACATAATTAGAGACATTTATAAAAAATTCTGGTTGCAAATCTTGAACCACGACTTTCGAATTGCTTATTGAAGCCATTGCTTCCATTGTTTTGTGGCAATACTTCTCGCTAAAGGTAAAGCAAACCATCATGATGAAGACTGCACGTCGAAGAAGGTTCACAACTCTTGGAAAACGCGTGAAGTCCCTTTCTTCGAACCGAAACTTCTTTGGGCAAGTATGGTAATCTCTGTCCTGAATCTTGTTCATAGAGAAGATTGCTCAGTTTTAGGACGTATAATGGGTTGATTTTTTTTATTACACCAAGTGACAGTACTAACGTGCGCCTGGTGTTAAGCGACACGCCTATTCATAACAGTTGCAGTGCCGCTCAGACCTTTAAATCGAAAAGGAAAAAATCTTGGTGGCACTGCCACTGCGCCCGTCATCCTGAGATATAAGTTGACAAGTCACATGTGCCTGTAATTTCACTCTTACACTTCTAAACCGGTACGCAGTAATGCTTACATTACTGCTTGGCGGCAGAAATAGGCAGGGTGGCAGTACTTCCCTGGACGAACGAAAAACCTTACGATTTGTAGCGTTCTATTTCTTTCCATTGAGTAGAATTATATTATGCATCATTTTCCAAAGGCGTGTTCACCCTAAGAATAACAGGCACTACGATCAGAGTATTGTGCAACTTTCAATCAATTTGGTTACTGGTCTGTCGAAGTTCGTAGAAGCATAACATATCGGACGTCGGGGACAGGAATCCGTGTAGTGACGAGGGGACTGTCACACACACTTCTTCGCCTATTTTGCTTATAATAATGCTTCACTGAGAGATAGACAATTACGTAAGTGGACGTTTCTTTAGAATACTGTAGGAGAAAGTTATTGTTGAGTTTGTGGCAGATGAATGATTTAAACAGAAAATTCTGTGATTAATTGTTCATTTTGCCGTTTCTGGCTCAAACTTGAAATATTGAACAAAACAGAACTTTGTGCAAAGTGGTTTGAAATATGTTTGAAGTTAGTCTTTATCATTGTCATCATATAATACATCCCGCTCCTAAATACGGATCTCTTGCAAGTAAATCCAATAATTCTTCACACTAGCTCAATACTAGCTTTCTTTCACGTTTGCCAAGAACCTTCTCTGACATATTTTCTTTCATGTTTGCGAAATATTTTGCGTATACAAATGTACATAGCAGCCTTCGTGGCCGAGCGGTTACCATGCTGGTCTGACATGCAGAGGTCCCGGGTTCGATTCCTGGGCAGGGAGAAATATTTATATGGCTTACATTTAATTCATTCGAGAATTTGGGTGTAACTTATGGTTGCGTATATGAGTGTCGTTGGCACTCGCGATACAGGGTCTACCTAGTGCGAGTGTATGAGCGTGTGAGTTATTATTATTAATGGTAAAATATTTACCACCAAACAATGATTTCCTACATACATACATACATATACTTCACGCCTTTTTCCCATCGGGGTAGGCAGAGACAACAGTCTTCCACCTGCTACGGTCCTGACAGACATCTTTCGCCTCATCAACACGCATCAATGCTTTCATACACGCTCGTCGGTTAAGGGTACTCTTGACCTGGCCCTTCTTTAGGATGGCCTCAATTTGGTCATGATAAGTTCTCCTTGGTCTGCCCATACCAACTTGCCCGCTCACACTCGCCTTATAAATCTGTTTCGTCACTCTTCTTTTATTCATTCTCTCTACATGTCCGAACCATCTAAGCATCCCTTTCTCTATCTTTGTCACTATATCTTCTTCCACGCCGCAACGCTCTCTTATCACACTGTTCCGTAATTTATCCATCCGAGTCACTCCAGCCATACTCCTCAAAGCTCTCATTTCTACTGCATTAATTCTGCTTTCATGCTTCTTCTGCCAAACCCAACATTCACTACCATACATAAGTGTAGGAACCAGCACCCCCCCATGCACAGCCAATCGTGCCTTTTTAGACACTTTCTGGCTGCCCATGAAGGTATGCAAGGCACCATTCACCTGATTCCCTGCGTTCACTCTTCTTTCAATGTCTCTTTCACATTTTCCATCACACGTAAACATAGAACCCAATACACACACTCTTTCACTTGATCCACTTTCTCTCCTTCAATCAATATCGTGCAAATCGTCATATCTTCCTCTCTTTCAAAAACCATTACCTTTGTCTTTCCCACATTAATTTTCATTCCTCTCCTTTTTAGAGCACCATGCATAATATTTACCATCTCCTGCAACTCCTCCACTGACGACGCTAATACCACCTGGTCATCGGCGTATAGGAGGCACTTAATGAGTAAACCATTCATTCTCAGCCCATACGTACTCTCTTTCAAATCTTTCAAACAATTGTCCATAATTAGGTTGAACAGCCATGGCGACGCTACACATCCCTGTCTAACACCTTTCCCGATATCAAACCAGTCAGTGTAAGCACCATTTATTCTGACACAGGCACTGGAAACCTCATAGAGAGATTTCAGTGCCTGAATTAGACTGCCGTCCACCCCATACATAGGCAAAGTCGACCACAATTCTTTCCTTGACACTCTGTCGTAGGCCTTCTCCAAGTCTATAAAAGCGCAATAGACTTTTTGTCTTTTAGCCAAGAACTTTTCGGATATGTTTCGCAAGGAGAAGACCTGATCCATGCATCCCATTCCTCTTCTAAATCCCGCTTGCACGTCCCAAATTTTTTCTTCCGTTTCTTTCATCACTCTCTCAATCAATACCTTTGCATATAATTTGCCGACAATACTAAGAAGACTGATTCCGCGATAATTTTTGCAGTCTTGCTGCGACCCTTTTCCCTTATATAATGGTATGATGACAGCCTTGCCCCAGTCTCCTGGCACTCGGCCGCTTGACCAACAAAGGTTGAAAAGGCGGTACAGCTGACTAGCGACCACACCCTGTCCAGCCCTCAGCATTTCAACAGTAATTCTGTCATATCCCGCAGCTTTACCAGATTTCATAGTATTCAATGCCTTTATAATCTCTTCCATGCTTATACTTTCATTTTGACTTCCGCTTGTCTCTATGGCGATCCGAGCCTGCATTTGTACATCTTCCTTTTCAAACAAACTTTCAAAATACTCCTTCCATCTCTTTAATACGCATTCTTCTCCTTTCACTATACTGCCATCGTGGCCTCTGATTTTTTGCAGTTGCGAGGTTGTGATTTTGCCTCTAGCTGTTCTTATGGACTTCCAAAACCACTTAATGTTGCTTTGAAAGTCATCAGATAATCTCCTGTCAAACTCGTCTTTCTGGCACTCTTTCATCCTTCCCACAACATCTTTCGCTACATCTTTTATTCTTTTATACTCTTTCCTTGCTTCGTTTACATCCTCTTTCGTAGCCTTTTGTATTCTTTCATTAGCTTTCATAGATAACCAATCTAACCACGCTTTCTTCTTATCAAACAGAACATTACGGACATCTTCATCCAAACAAACATTCCTCGTCTTCAGCCCTTTTTTCCTTTTGGATACTCCACACATATCAGTAGCGACCTCTACCATTCCTTCCTTAAATAGCTTCCATAAATCTTCAATCCTACATACTTCGTCTAGTCCATCAAACCTTTCAATCAGTTTACTCACATATTCATTTTTCACATCTGTCTTCTGCAAATTCTCAACTTTTATTCTTTCTAGCACACTAACAGGTTCCTTCACTCGATGCCGCCACCTTGTAAAAAGACTACCTATTCGGCTAACCACCAGAAAGTGGTCGGTGTCGATACCAACTCCGCGGTATGCTCTCGTGTCAAGCACCTTTTTTCCTAATCTTTCATCCACTATTACAAAATCTATCATACTCCTTAAACTTCCTTCTGCTCTTGTATACATGTGGATCTTTTTGTGTTGAAACATGGTGTTTGTCACTAAAAGATTCCACTCCAAACATACTTCGAGCAGACACTTTCCATTATCGTTCACTCTTTCATCTCCAAACGTTCCAAGCACATTTTCATATCCATCACGCTTCACTCCTACCCATCCATTGAAATCTCCTAACATGATAATCCTTTCATTTTGTTGACTTTTATTCAAAACCTCTCTGACACTGTCCCAAAATTCCTCTCTTTCTATTTGGGCTTTGGTGATCTGCTTTGAACCCGTATCTGTCGGAGCATAAACCCCTAAAATAAAGATGCGAGTCAGGCCAACTTTCAACCTTACCCATAGGAGTCTAGGGCTTACACACTCAAACTCAAGAACACATTCATTCATTTTAGAAGAAAAAAATACGCCAACACCTTTGCACCCTCTGCTGGTTTCGGGCACTCCTGACCAGTACGCTGTGTATGATCCATGCGTCGTCGTATCGCATCCTTTTCTCTTCGTCTCATTCACACAAAGAACATCAATTCTTCTTTCATTCATCATCTTACATACTTCTTCTATTTTATCATTCATCCCTCCTCTAACATTCAAAGTAGCAAAGTGGCTTTCTGCTGTCCACTTTCCGCCCCCGCGGAAACCGAGACGTGACGGGTGGCGAACCACATCGCCGCCATTTTGGTTGCTATTTAACAAATTAACCATTGCAGTCCCACGAGAAGCTGGGGAAAAATATATGTCCATCCTGGCAGTGCCCCGCTTGCCAGGGTAAAGCTAACCTATTTCTGGGTTCGCTTGGTCCCAGGGTTTGTGGCACGCTTTCGACTAGGCATGCCCCTAGCCACGCATCCATAGGCACGGCAACCGTAGATTGGTGGAGGGGAAGGAAATAAAATAGGATTGGTAAAGGATGTGGTCAGGGGGAAGGAGAAAATGGATATTGGGAGAGGAAATTTAGGTATAGGATACTACTGTCTCGGAAGGAAAATAGGAGATTAGAGACGGTAGTAGCTCGGGGAGCCGGGGTCACATACCCGCGTACTTGTTATGGAATTACAAGTACCCCTGACTGATTTCCTAATTAAAAATAATTCAATTGAAATGACATCTCGACTCTAAATGACTAAATAAGCACTCCAATCCACGCCCTATCTATAAAATATTGCATATTTTATAGATAGGGCATGGAGCGAGCCTTAATACAAAGATGGAACATACATAAATAAAATTCCTTCGATCCAGCTGGACTCAAACCAGTAACGTCGCCACGCCGGGTTTGGGAGAGCGAGAGTACCGCTCTCCCAAACTGAGCTACGGAACGAGTAAAAAAATTCGAGGAATATTTTCATGAAAAATATATGAACATTATGATATTCAATGAAATACACTATGTTCCAAAATATATCGGTAGATATTTACAAACAATATTTCATCTGAACAAATTGTGTCGCTGTGGCAAGATGCTCTGTCAACTTTAAACTTGCCACCCTTCAATCTGATGAAATCGCAACCATGAAAGCGGGGGAACACGACAAAGAGCAAACGTTCAGCGTAGAAAGAACAACAGGGCGCGTGACAAATGACGTTCAGGTGTCACGCCGAGTGTTATCAGTGCGCCACAGCTGTGAGCGTGGTACAAAGAAAATCCCTGAATTATGGAATATGTTAATTGGAAAACAGTGCTATGACGGAGCCTAAAGGCTCACGTATAACCTAGATTTTAGAATCTGCCGACGTGATATGTGCGATATTAAAATATTTATTAAAAATTTAAAAAGGATCGGATAAACCATTTCTTTCATAAAATTTAAAGATTTTTTTATGATACCTTGTGACGGGACGAACAAATCGTGTGCTTGGTGTCCTTTACAGCTGCATTGCCACTCAGAGCTTTAATTCGTAAAGATCTAAGAGTCACTGTCACTGTGCCCGTCACCCTGAGACATAAGTTGACAAGCTCTTACCCTTTAAAACTGGAACGCAGTAATGTTCACATTACCGCTTGGCGGCAGAATTAAATAAGGTGGCAGTACATACCGGGACGAACTCTTTCACAATGAGTTAAGTGAGTAATTAAACTATTTTTGAATCACGTACATTTGTTTTTTCAAACAAACTTTCGGACTCTTTGCAGGCCCCATGGTCACGGTTGACTGAGATGTTAAAGTCATCAACTATATATGATATGAGATATTAATGCAAACTACTCTATTTTGCAGTACAGTGACGAAAGTTTAAGTGCATTATTTTTAATTTTATTAAAAAACTCAAAAAACAACTGAAAGAACAGAAAAGCTAGTTAAATTTCCAATAAGAAAACCTAAGAACTCGATAAGCAATTGCTTTCAAAACTGATAAAAAATTCTAATACGTTTTAAATCACAGTTTCTTCAAGCAACCTTTGAAATAAGTTCATGGAACAAGCTCACTTTGTGAAAGATTTATCTGCCTAGGAACGTGTTGAATTTCTTACAAAAATACACAACTTAAACCACCGAGAGAACTTTAAAGCATTCGTGCAACATTCGGTAGGCGTGCCTCGGAGCTACCAAGAACTTGGCAGCAGCTATAACTAGGAGGAATAATCTTCGACTTCAATAGGAAGGCATTAAGTTAGGCGCGACATTCTCAAAACTTGCGCTAGTTCTTGGGAACTAGGCTATCGTGCGCAAAGCTGCGAGCGCGCCTAGAACTCTACTAATGAGATGAATAATTAAACAGGTTGCCTGCAGTTATCGCATCTTTGGCATGTATTTCATCTAAATATTTCGTCTCGTAGTGCTAAGAATGCTGTACGGCCTATGAAGTAATTTGAAATAGCTGATTATGCGCGGAGATTACTATGCAATAATTAAATTCTTTATAACTACGTAATGATCCACATTAAAATTTCGGTGTCTCATTAAATTGTCTTAATTTACGTAGAATTTCAAAGGAAAATTTAACAAACATAATTATGATATTTCTCAGGTAACTGAACTTCTTCAGTTTCTTCAATTAAGTACTATTAGGGAGTACCTACACAATATACATATAAAATTTTTGACAAGCAAACAAAACTTCATTAAAGTAGCACCATGTGAAAGAGTTCGTCCAGGGAATTACCTACTGCCATTACCTATTTCCGCTGCCAAGTAGTAATGTGACAATTACTGCGTGACGATTTGAAGGGTATTGGTGAAATTACAGGCACATGGGACTTGTCAACATAAGTATCAGGTCTTCAGATCTTTGCGGTTTAAAGCTCTGAGTGGCACTGCAACTATTATGGCCAGAGGTGTCACTTGTTCATTCTGTCACTTGAAATCATAAAAAATATGTGTTCTTACGTACCATGAAAATTGTACTTATGGTATGTTAGAATTTTCGACAATTTCGAGCGTTATTGTAAACATGTTTGTTTTTAATAAACAGAAAAGAAACAGAAAAGATGTGTCTGTATAAGGTGAAATTAGTTTTGTGAATCCCTTACATATATGAACACTGTATCTAGGTAAATAAAATTAATGAAAAAAATATGTATGTCGTTGTGCTTAAACATTTTCGGTATGTTTGGCTTAATTACGTGGAATTTTTTATTACCGCAAAACACATAATTCAACATTTTTAGCGGAATTAACTGGGGCTTATCCGATATTTTAATTTGCGTCTCATTTGTTCGTCCTTTGTTTCTCGTAAAAATTTAAGAGAAAATTAATGCGCTGTATACCATTGTCGTTGGATGTTTAGAGATAGGCATAAGATTAATTGGGTAGCTGTACCTACATACAATATTACGTCATTCTTTTGTGATAAAAAAGGAAAATGTTCATACTTTTGGCTGTATAATGTAATTTGTGCCAATAATTGCACACAGCAGGAAAATCATTACAAAACGTGTGAGGTAAATTATATATAGGAACTCAAGAAGACAAGATTAATAATACATACTTCGATAAGTTAACAAAAGGACAAGTACCTATACCTTATAGTAAATAAAATCCGGGCACATTATCTTTCTTAGAAACCAAAATGTGAAATGTTTAATGGAAAGTTTCATAGAGCCTCTATATGAGTACCGTTACGTCGTAGATGATATCAAAACAAATCGTAAAAATCTAAACGATTGTAATTACGTTTATTGAACGTTTCACCACCATGGTATTAAATTATCTTTTATGAAATCACTCTACTAGTTTGTTTTAATTGTTAATATAAAGATCGAACACTTAGAAAAAAAAACCTTCGATCCGACATCTCCTAGCAAACCGTGCCAGACGCTATGCCAACTAAGCCACGGAACTAACCAGCGAACCTCACGAATTCTTTTATGTGCTTGTTGTCGGATCTTTGTTTTTGGTTTTTAACGAATTTTTTACCGTAGCGCCGTCAGTGAAAATTCTATGAAAGTATTTCTTCACCCAGTTAGGTACCTTTACAGCTACTGGCTAGAGATGTCGCCTTTGATTGTAATTAAATTTTTATTGAATGTTAGGATGTTTCATGATATTCAATTTTATTTTTGTGATATTTCCACTAGTTTGTCATAATATTTCACCACCATGACATTCAATAATTTATTTTGTGAAATCACTCCACTAGTTTGTTTTATTTATTAATAAAAAGAAGAACACTTCGAAAAAATTCCTTCGATCCGGCTGGATTTGAACTAGCGTCTCTTAGCAAACTCTGCTAGACGGGATGCCAACTAACGCGATTAACACACTGCACCGCGCCCCGCGATGGAGCGCAGGACGCGGAATCACGCGCGCTGTGGCGGAGACGCAAATCTGCGTCAACGCGTGGTTTAATACGCGCGGGGGCAGCGGTCTAGCGGCCCCGCGTCACTTAAAATACTCGCTTCGCAGTTGATCGCCGTGGCGATTGTATTATGTAGCCGCGATCCTTCTTTGACAAGAATGGTTAATTTTTATGGTTAATTTAATGGTTAAAAAAAATCACTTGTGGATAATGCTGTTGATTGTACGTGTATCTATGTTACAAATATTTAACTCTGATTGTAAACATTTCATGTACAATTGTTTGTTATCCCTGAAAAATAAATAAATAAATAAATAAAATACAGAACTCATTCAGGACGCTGCAGTTATACTGTGTATTTGGTTTTTATTTACTCAAATAAATAGATACTGAATATTGGATACATCCCTTTTTACGAATCAGATCGATAAATGGATAATTTCAACTTCATTACAAAGATTTAAGAAAATATGAAGATAAATTTGGTCGATTTTTAATAGCAAATATAAATTTATCGACGTCGAGATCTATTGTAGAAGACTGAATATATCCTTAAGCTTAAAAATCAGCGCGGGGCGCGCTAAACCCCGCGCGCGTCGCGCTCCCGCGCAAAGAAGCGTTGTTAGTGCGTTCGGCGGCGCGTGTTTTCCATACAAACTGAGGTACTTCAGTACAACGTTAAAATACGCAGCTCCGCACTCTGTCTCTGGGTGCGGTGCAGTGTGATAATCGCCTAAGACACGGAACGAACCAGCGGACCATACGAATTTCTCTATGCGAAGTTACGAATTCTCTATATACAGCCGGACCGAAGGAATTTTTTTTAACCATTTGTATTAATAATTATAACAAACTAGTGAAATTATATCACAAAAAAGTAATTGAATATAATTGTGGTGAAACATCCTGTCATTCAACAAAAACTTAATTAGCATTAAAAGTGACATTTCTAGCCAGTGCTGGTAGCTGTAAAGGTACCCAACTGGGTGAACATGAACTTTCATAGAATTCTCACAGATCTTTGTATTAATAATTATAATCTAAACTATTGTCTGAGCGTTTGCTATTTTAGAATTTACGTATCCAAACGACTCAAAAACTTCGACTAGTAACATCTATTTACATACTAGAGTATGTACTCTAGTACGTAGTAGTAACGTCTATGTTCGGTAATAAAATTCTATTGCTTTTATATAACTTACATGAGTAAATTGCATATTACAGTAACGGCATGATAGTACCCCGTTTCGCTATGTACATGGATCTCAACAAACCAACAACGGGCTTTACAGAGCGATTTTCAAATGTTTTGCGTGTAGTAGGTGTCTACTGCTTCGTCATGGAGAAGTATCGCAAATTTTGTAGACGTTACACCTAATTAAGACGTTTTTATATAAGGTGATACAAGTACGTGTCAGTGACATTGAACTTTCAAATAACAAAAGTAAGTTTTATTTCACTAAAACGCATATATTATTTTTTTATAATATAATAACGGCAATCATTCTATTACTGTCATAAACGTACATTGTTTTTTTACTCGAACCCACTTCGGATGTCCCTCGTGCACTAAGTCTGTATCGAATCCGAGAAAATACATCATAAAATCACTCTTCAGGAACCTGTGACATTTCGGACCGTCATTTTCTCGGATTCGTATCAGGGGGTCTACTCTCGATCTCCGTCCGGCATCCGTCCGAAACAATTACTGTCAATTAAGTAATATTCGACAAAATTAAAAGACAAGTATCAAGTATGAAGCTTCATTCGCATCACGCGTCTTTTCATTTGGTCAAGTATTGCTTATATGGCAGTAACGGCGCGTGTACACGCTAAGAAAAGTCGCCGGGTCTATGCAAGAATTCGTGTCGTTTCTACACAGTCGTGTATGGAGTACTGCTGCCACCTATGGGATGGCTCTGCTACACACCAACTGGCCACCTTGGATTGAATCAACAAGCGTGCGAAGATGTTTATACTATCCTAAGTAGATGACTTAGAATTAGTAGAGGCGAAGCTGCACAGCCTTGAAGCCGTAAAGTTGCCTGCTTATCGGTGTTCTACAGGATATATCACGGAGAGTGTGTGAGGGAATCGCACGAATTAATTCTGCTTTCCTCTTTCCTGGGATTCCACCCCTACGTTGTGGATATTCGAAGAATTCGCACGAAGCGTTTCTCTTCCACATTTATGTGGCGAACGGCCATGGAGTGGAATTCCCTGGCTGCAGATTTGTTCCCTGAACGTTATGGCTTGGACCTTTTCAAAGCGAGACTGAATAGGTATTATTTAGGTGTGCATGCTCCAACGTCGACTTCATCGTCACTTTTCATCTGGTGAGATGGAAGTCAAATGCGCACTGTTTTTTTTTATAAAAAACGATGACTAGTACCAATTATTACTCTGCTGCTGTAACTAAATGATTTTGATGTATGAGAAAAAGTACCAACCTGCTTAATTAAATTAAATGAGTATGTATCCAACTTAACAAATACAAAATATTTACTATCTATTGAAAAGAGTTAGTGGGAGAATGGTTCCTTCTCAATTAAGAAGTGAACAGTTCGAATCTGTGGTCAAATCATGTGACTATGAATTTATTGCCTAAATTACGTATATTTGGAAAAATTTACTAGCAATACCACTCGCTAACAGTGAAAAGTATTCCTTGACTTTTTAAAATATATATTGGATTTATTGAATAGCATGTCAATAAGTTAAATAATGTTAAAATTATTAATGTTATCTAATGATAATCTGTTTAATAACAAGCAATAAATGTCATATAAACTGTATCATAATAAAAGCACATATTGACTGCATATAAAAATTTGCCTCCAATAAACTTTATCGCTACGTATAAATAATGTCAACAGGACCCTCATATTTCGCGTTCGGCCGATCGTAAAGATGGGTATGTTTGGTCGAAATTACTTTAGTTTCACTTCTTTATAGAAATGTTCTTTTAGTTGGCATGAAAAAGATTTTATTGCTCAATAAGCCTTTGAAAGACAAAGGGTCGTACTTTGTTTTAAATAATTTTATCGAGACGAGCTGCAGAAACACTTTTTCACGAAGCGCCCCAATTTATGTTTATTATCTTTGTATTAAATTCATCACCTCGCATAGTTAGTGATGTTTTTACTCTAATATTAATAATGGTAAGTTGGATCTATGGAGCGCAGAATACTAAGTATAAAAGCAATGAACCGTATCCGGAACACCATGCTGCGCTCACAAACGCAAATTGTCGATATAGCTCGGAAGGAGGCGAGGTTGAAGAGGGACTGGGTTGGTCACATATGCCGAGCGAGTTGTGGTGTGGGCCAAGACAACCCTATAACTCCACGAAGTCCTATAACTCCAAACGGAGATGTGGTAGACCATGTCGGCGATGGCGACATGATTTGGACTTCTTTGTACAGGACTGGCCAGATGTTGACGAAAATCGGGATCAATGGAAACAGGTTCATAATAATAAAATAAATTGTAAGTTAGTATTGATTGAAATTGCTAGAATCAAGTTTTATTATTTGTACCGTGTTGGTTTGTATTTTTCAAATTGTAGTGTAATGGAGCATGTAGCTAATTGCAGTAGTCGCTACAAATATATTTTGTATATGTTTTATACAGTCGTTTTAAACTTTCTTTCTCAAGCTTCAAGCAGTCTTTTTAGTTTTATTTTAAAATTCTAAATTTAAATGTTATTGATTTTGGCGCCTTTTCTTTACTATTGTTTGTGTTTTTGGATTCATAGCTGTATGTGTTTTATAATAAATTAATAAACTGTAAGTACATTTACTTTGGTTTTGTTAACTCGTTGATAGCATCCACCCGAACCCATTGATACAGTCCGCTACAGAGCATATACTCGTAGTTATTTTGTCAGAGTTCGTTTTACTTTTGTTTTAAATTTGAAAATTTTCTGATTCACTTTTTTACAAAATCTTTTGTTTTATTTTATCTATGGCCAGTTTTAATTCGAATTCTGTTTGGTTTTTGCAAACAAAAGGGGACAGCAACCCTTTTTCGGGTCATTCGTCTATCTGTCACTCCGTGTGACTGTCACCGGGCCTTATGTAACCCTGAAGGGATAAATCTACATACACTATAGTAATATTAAGTATAAAATTAATAGTTTTTAGGTTCAAAGTGTACCATTTTCTATTGTCATATTTTGATTTGATTTATTGAATTAGGTACAACACCTTTAAAATTATATGTAATAATAATATGAATGATTGAAATATTTATAATGCTAAAAATCACAATGACAGAACAGAATAGGCGGCATTAATGTTGAGTAGTATTTTCTGATGTACACATGTACTCACAACAAACACTCACCGGCGGAATACTAATAAAATTTTCGAAATATCTCAGTGTTTTTTCAAAAGTCTGGTAGGTCATTTTACTTTTTATTTGAGTCCTAATTTCATTCCTTTCATTCTATTGTTTTAATTTTCTATTTTGCGTTTTAGTAAATTTCGGAAACTCTACACAAGTAAAGTTTCGGAAATTTACTTTTATTATAGATTTACTTTTACTAAAAACTTCTTTATTTTTTAAATTTTCAATTAATTAATGTTAAACGGTTACAGTTTTAAAACGTTTTAAACGGTTTTAAAACGTAATATATTTGCTTCACAAAATGATAATTACGTCATTAAAAGTGTTTTTTGTAAACAATTAGCGATTTCTTTTTCCCATATTACGTTCAACGATATCTATAACATTCAACGCATCATCTTTCTTTGGTAAACATCATGCGAGCATTTCACCACTTTTAGCTTTCGTGTCACTCAAATATTCATGAGAGTGCAAGTGAGGGCTAAGACTTCCTTCACCTCTGTGAGGGACACCTCAGAAGGGTGGATAACTAATGCATTCACTTTTTTCTCTCTTCCCACAAACAAACATCACAGAGCTTGAATAGTAATTCAATTTCTTTTTATGTTTCTTTCGAGGCGGATTGACTGTAAATTTAAGAAGTGACACGTTCTTTAGCCGGAAGCTAAAGAATACTTGGATGTTATAAAAATTGTATTTAGAAGAATCTCCATGAATAGTACAATTACGAATCTATAAGTTTTTAGACGGATATAGTGTTATGCGAGTTATATTTTCAAAACTTAAAAAAAAGTATAACCATTGTTTACTGCTTGTGACTATTCTCGCATTTGTAATAGATCAAAGTATTGTAATTCGGAAGGAAAAGGGCATATCACAAAATTGAGGTTTATAAAACACTGTTCGATATATGAATTTTGCGACGAGTGCTTACATTAGAGATTTGGGGTGACATACAATGCCGTAGAACATAAAAAATAGGTTTTTTTAAATTATTCAATTGTGTTGTAAATTATAGAGGCCGGCTTAATGTCCGTAATTTTTTTATGATTAATTGTTATCTACCTTAATTAATAAAATTTATTTGGGTTACATGTACGTGATGCTCCAGGCAATTTAGAAGTAAATTAAATTCAAATTATACAGTCGATAGAGATCGTATACAAATGAACGGAATACGTATGTAATTGTAGTGCAAAACCATGGCGATTACAACGCGGGCAATGCGGGCTAAGTCCGGGTTTACCGCGGATTTACCGGCACATCTGCGGCGGCCACACACGATCGTCATTAAAACCACTTGTACAAAGTTCTGTTACGAATTCATTGTACAAAATGTTACGAAAATGTTTATAAAATTTGTAGCAATTTTTAATAGTGGTGACATCCATCTTACTCCTGTGACATTCGTTAGTAATATGGACTATATTTTAGATTCGATTTCCGGTAGGATTAATTTAGGATTCGAACTTTTATAAATGGTTTATAATATCAAGTGACGGGACGAACAAGTCGTGTGCCTGATGGTAAGCTACACGCCTGTCTATAACAGTTGCAGTGCAACTTAGAGCTTTAAATCGCAAAGATCTGAGGGGTACTGATTCTGCGCCTGACACCCAGAGACATAAGTTGACAAATTCCATGTACCTACCTATAATTTCACTTTTAAGATCGAACACGATCTTTGTATTATTGATTATAATGAACTTAGTATTGTTGGTTGGTCGGAGTAGAAATGAGATCCCCCAGAAGAATATATGGTGTGCGGCTGTGTGACAGAGTGAAGAATGCTGTGATCCGTGAAGTGTGGTTTTAAAAATAGAAAAGGGTACGCTGAGGTAGTTTTGGCACATGGAGGGGCGAATGAATGTAGATTAAAGAAAAAATATATAGAGCTAAAGTAGAAGGAATCATTGGAACAGGACGGCCAGAATGAATATTCTTTGATCAAATTGAGTGTGTTTTTAAAAAGGCTGGAGTGAGAAGAATAAGAGAGCACAATAAATAAATTTAAAAAAAAAATAAAAAAATAAAAAATAATAATATTGTTTAGATTTTTCTGGTTTCAAATCACCGCGGATCAACGGCAAACTATTATATTTACTTAGAATTTTATTACTAAAAGCGTCAAGATACTAAAGAAACTTTAGTTTAGTTACTCTCATTACCGTATACCCTTACTCTTCAAAACCAGAACACGGTAATGATAACATTACTGTTTGGCGGCAGAAATAGGTAAGGTGGCAATACTTCCTTAGACGAACTCTTTAGAAGGAGCTCTACTGCTACTAAATGGTTCTGGGTGTCTGGGCTAATTCGTTAAACTCCCTAATTTGAGACCTGGTGATTAGGGTCTAGTACGTTATTACTGTAAGTACCTAATTGTAGTGTAAATGCATGGTGATTACATCGTGGGCGTTACTGGCTAAGTCCGTCCGAAGATGAAACAAAGATGATATGTTGAAAATGTTATTTAATATACGTGCACTCGAAAAGATTGAATTTAATCAAGTTAGGCTAACTTGATTAAATTCAACGTTTTCCAGTACAATATACTTGATGAAATTAATCACAACGTGATTAATTAATTACTGCTATATGCTGAAACCATTAACATAGTTGTGGCAATCATTAACGCTTGACTGACACAAAGTTCATTTATTTATTGATTTTATATTTGGGAAATTAATAGCTCAAATGGCATTGATAATAAACAGAATATCGACAGCACTGGATTTTCTGTATTTATTATTTTTTTACAAATTTCCTCGACTATTATAAGTTAATGTTAATGTGCCGGACAAACACACCAATTACCAGGTCTCAAACTAGAGAATTCCCTTTACTATAAGTATTAGAGTAACTAGAACATGCAGACCAGAATAAATTTAGAAGTTCATTTCCCAAATTGGACTTACCGGGAATGGAACACACATGCACACATTATAAGCCGTTACGCCACCGAGGCCTTAAGTAAATCTTAAGTAATATAAGTTAAGTTATTAAGTTATATGACTACTTTAAAAAATATATAGTTTATTTCAATAACATTGTTCTTTTTTTTAGTTGAATTAAAATATACCACTAAAATGTGGGTGGATTGCATATAGGATAAAATGTACAGGAGTTAAAAACAACTTTCATTAGTCGAAATAATCCAACAAATTGAATAATCCGCTTAAGCAATGTCGTTAAGTCTAAGGGTCGTATTCTAGAACTCTATTCAATGCTCAAGTCAGGATTGCACTGGAAACACAAGCACTGGAAACACGACCCTAATGGCAGGGACTTGAGTATGATATCAAGTGCTTTAAACCATACTCAAATCCTAACTTGAGCATTGAGTAGAGTTCTAGAATACGACCCATAGTGTAACAAGGAGGAAAACAATTACCCAATAAATTATTGCAAACTTAAGATTAAACTGTCCTATTTATTACAGATTCCTTGTAAAGGCTTAACGATCTCGCCTTAGTCGCTTAGTTCCTTAATATGCATCAGTAACAAGTGATGATGCTCCCCAATAACCCAGGGGGATTGGAACGAAGTAATCTAACGCCTGAGACTTGCTACAGCAGGGTAAAGCATAGGAGACATTCAGCTCAAGTTACTCGACAGGAATTATAGTAGAGATAAAATTGTATTATCAAAACATAAGAGATTATAGTCAGTCCTTTTTGAAGATTTGGAGTAAAATGATATTGGCAGGGTTGCCAGTATTCGTAAAATTTTAAATAGTCATGTAGTTGTTGTCTACAGTGTTATCGATAGATTGTAAAAGAAGGTAAAATTTTGCCACAAATCTAATTTCCAAATTTCCAATGATTAGTAATTGCATCATTGTATTTTTAATGCCTATTTAGTAAAAGTAATATATTTTGTCGCTCAATTTCTGTCTATTTACTTCCTATGATAATGAAAAAAATTTGAAAATTCAATCTCCTGCAGAGATCTCAACCTGCAATAGTCACAAAGGAAGCACAAATAAACTGAAGCATCGCCCGTATCTAGATCCAGATTGCTCAGTATTGGCAAATAAAATATTCCTCGGGGGTGCATTTTCGGTTTTCATTACGTGCCGCAGTGCATTGGTGTGAATTCGTGCACATTCATTTCGAACCGGAATGCTTCGGATTGCAGCACAGCAAATGGTTACAAACAGATAATAAATTGGGGATTACCGAGGATTTAGAGGCGCCATCTGGTGGCCGCACGCGGTGTCCGCTGAAAAGTGACACAGACGTGGCAATACTGTAACCCATTTTAAATTATGTGATTCACACGGTACAATTTTGAGATACATATGATTTATTATCCGAGTCACTACTGTGCTAAATAGAGGGAACCATGTAAACAATTTTTTTATTGATGTTTATTGAATATCATGATGTTTTACTACAGTGATATTAATTTATTTTTTGTGAAGTAACTACAATGGTTTGTTATAATTTTATTGGTACAAGGATCGAACAAAAAGAAAAATTCCTTCAATCTGACAGGAGCCCAAACCGCGTTTGTATGCAATAAAAGCCGAAAAAAGCCTATATAAAAAATCTGTAACAATCACTAACAGAAATTCGGAAAATCTGGTGACTAAACCTAAGTTAGTAGAGGTCACCGTCCCATTTTGCCATACAGACGCACTATTTTAGTAGCATTAGAGGTCCTTGTGAAAGAGTTTGTCCAGGAAAGTACTGCCATTGGTTTAGAAATTTGGTTTGGTTTAGAAAGGTAAGGGTGCTGGTGAAATTGCAAGCATTTATGGACTTGATAACTTATGGCTTAAGGAGACGGTCGCAGACGCAGTGCCCCTCAAACCATTGCGATTTATACCTCCGAGTGGCATTGCGATTGCCGATATGCGTTTCGATTACCACCTTGGGCGCACGACTTGTTCGTTCTGTCACTCGATATCATAAAAAAGTCAGATATCCCAGTCCTGTCAGAGCAAAGGAATTCTTTTTGGTGTTCGATCTTTGTATTATTAATGATAATGAATTTAATATTGTTTAGATTTTCACGGGTCAACAGCAAACAATGTTATATTTGTCTAGAATTTTAATAACAAAAGCATCAAGCAACAAAAGAAACTTTTCAGCCTCGTTCCGTGCACACAAAAGGGCATTCGCGAAGTCCCATAACTCTCAGCTGAAAATGCATCACACGATAGCCTATTTCCATCTGAACCGGGACTCAGAGACAATTGTTCTTAAAGCGCCAGTCACTTAAAACGTTCCACTTACAGCACAAAGGGAGTGACTTTTACGAACGTACGACTATTTTTAGTCTGTATCTGATGTGACAAGTTGGACCATTAAAACCATTCGTCTGTTGGTAGCATTAGCTGTAGTCTTATCATTGGAACAGAGAACGACAGATGCGCCTGGGTATTGCTAAAATTTATGTACCATATAAAATACCAAATCATTCACGTACGTACGTTGTATATGGTTTTAACATAATATGGTATAGTTTTCTTTTTTTAATCAAATACAAGTGCGCATTTGATATCCATCTCACCCGATGGAAAGTGACGATGAGGTCGACAATGGAGCATGCACACCTAAATAATGCCTACTCACTTGCCTTGCCTCGAAAAGGCCCACGTTATAACGGTTAGGAAACAAGTCTGCAGCAGGCAGGGAATTCCACTACATAACCGTTCGCCATATAAATGTGGAAGCGTAACGCTTCGTGCGAATCTTTAGAAAATCCGTAACATAGAGGTGGAACCCAAGCTTACGCCTAGTCCCCCGGTGATGAAAATGGGTTAGCCTATATATAGTCCCACTTGGCTTAGGCTACTTTCCATGCCAACCCAATGTGGAGTGCGAACTTCATACACATGTGTGCAGGTCTTTCCACGACATATTCTTTTACTGAAAAGCTTATGATAAATTTCGAAATGTATTTCGCATTTAAATAACGAAAAATTCAAAGCCCGGAATGGAACCGTTTGATTGTTGCATTATTATTTCCTTATAAAACCAATGATTACATAAAAATTGAGATAAGAATTTCATAAAAATGGAAGTAAATTAATTTAGCTACTCCGTTAATTCAGTGGAGGTTAAATTGTGCAAAATAGCTGTACTTGTGTTGAATATTTTTTTCATGCAATTCATTTCACCTTCCTCTCTCCGCATTAAATTAATAAAATAAATAAATGACATAAGCGCAATTACAGTCACAGATACCACCACCAAAAACAAGTGCTTCGGCTCTTTACGAGGTTTTTCTCCGGGTTTGTTGATTGTTCGACACTCGGCCGAAGAATGAGCTCGTTCGGACAGGACGTTTGGTCATATTTATACGCCACTAACTCCATTATTACCATAGTTAATATTTGAAAATACCCACAGTAAAGCGAATGTGTGATGAAGCAACATTCAATTGTACAATTTATTATACTCGTACATCCCTTATTGTTATTAATTAGGTACTTGACATTTCAGTTATAGGTATGAATTTTTCTAAATCGTATACTTATTTAATGCCCAAGCAGCACACCCACATCTAAATATATACTATAAGATATCTAATAGAATTTAATTCGATTGAATATTTTAAGAGTTCAAATTCCCTCAAGATATCTCGAAGAAGGTTTCTAGATAATTTAAAGTAAAAGTGGGCACAACTTTATTAGTTAGTCTTGTAGACAGTATTTAGATAATTTATAGTCTATGATAGTTTTCTTAGTAATACTATTTTAAAACCAAAATACTAAAGCGTTACAAACATAAGACGCAATTCTCACAAACTAATAGATTTCAAGTTTAATGGCTTACAAAATATAAACTATCAAAATTGCAACATGGCGAAATTAGATATAATATTTCTGACTTTTTTGCGCAATTTTTAATCGGTTAGAAAGCACGAATTGACGTGCGACTTTAAATACATTGTGAAAAGTGATATAAAACCTGTCATAAAAGTAAAGCGCTCGCTAAATTTTAAATATTTATGTATGAAATTTAAACTTAATAAAAATATAGTTATCAATTTTCGGTTTTAAATATTTACATATATAAAGCTTAAATGTACAAAATAACTCACAAAACAAACCATTTCCAAGAAGTTCTAGGCTTCTTCAAGCTAATTTCAACTTAGATTTACTTTTTTAAAAGAACATAAATTTTTCTCGGCTACTTCATAGTCATTCTTTAAAAATAAAAATGGCGATAAGAATTTAAAGCTTTTTTCAAAACACAGTTGGTCTGTGTCACCGTGTGTGTGGGTGGTGACAGTCAACCGTGACCATGGGACCTGTAAAGGGCCCGAAACGTCGGTTTGTTTGAAAAAATAAATATACGCGATTTAAATCCGGAAAAATAGTTTCATTTCATTGATTATTTCTAACATTAACATAGTGTCACCAAATGCACAACAAATAATCAATTTACTTAATTTTGTAAGGCAAAGAGAAATTATTTTTTGTTCAGACTGATTACAGATTAATGTTGAATCTAATTAATATTACAGTTAATGTAACTGCCTTCGTGGCCGAACGGTTACCATGCCGGACTGCCATGCAGAGGTCCCAGGTTCGATTGCCGGCTCGGGAGAAATATTTGTATGGCCTACATTTATTTCTCTCATGAGTTTTCTTGTAATTTGTGGTTGTCTACGTGTGTGTCCACGGCACCCGCGACACAGGGTTTCCCTAGTGCGGGGCTTTTTTGAGTGTGTACGTTATTATTATTATTATTAAAATAAATAAACGATTTAAGGTCATCTAATTTTATAATTCGTTTTACTTTTCACGTGCTGTTTACATTCACAGCAAACGTAATAGATTATTACATTTTGAGTTTCTTATTTCTTTATTATATTTTTAAGCGATGTATTTCTAATAAATAATGAAAACTCGAGATGTGGGGAATTTGTGAGGAATATGAACTTTGCTCTCCCCAAATTTGGGGATTTTAACCGTGATTTTTGGGGATTTTTAACAATAAGCATTAGCAACGCCGATTGTATCGAATGATGTGACTTAATATCCAAGGTTCACCACCCCCACCAAATCTTTTAATATTCTTTACCTTATCCATTTTGCATGAACTCTTACAACGTTCAATAGAGTAAAAACCCTAATGGTAGTATTTTTTTAAAATCTACTGAAGACGCGCTATAACGTGTTTGTCAATAAGTCAAACAAACTATACGGAATGTCTATAAATTAAATATATCTAGAATAAACTTAAGAACACTAGTTTTTAGAGTATTAACATACTTTACTGGATGTGTATAGAACAATTTTACTAAAAATAATCAGTTGTTCTACAGACGGACTTAAAATAATGACTATAACAATAAATCTTTAGAGAGATTACACTTAATTAAGTTGTTTGGTATTAAGAAGGTGTTAAAATTTTGACTTGAGTGAAGTAAGTCTTTAAGAACAATTTCTTTTTTCTAAAACCATTTATAGAGAACTATTATCTAAATCAATATCATATTAAGACTGTTTATAGATATAACAGTTTTAAGGCGTATAAAGTGTGCTCCTTGGTTGGCATGCTCGATTATTTATCCAGTAACACTCACGAAAAATAGGGCTACTCACCAAGGTTCATTCATGACATTCTTACTTACCTAAAGGTATTTTATCACGTTGTCATTCCCCCTAGTGTCATGACACACCGTGTCACGTCCAGTGACGCAAACATCAAATAAAGTTGTTTTACTTACTTATCTAAGTGTGAGAGGGCTACCAAGGGTGCATTAATGACCTTCCTTCTTGCAAACACTTATAGGTACTTAGTTGTTTTATTTTTCGCTTTTGCGGGATCTTTAAAAGTATTGTACGTAATGTGTTTGCTATGAAAACTCACTTTGCAAAGTTATTTTAGGGGAATGACAAAAAATTTGCAGACGCTAGGCAGTCGTGAAGAACCTCAACACGAAACTAAAGTGGAGCTGGACAGGGCACCTGATACGGAGACAAGATGACAGATGGAGTAAGGCAATAGCTGAGTGGCGTCCAAAGACTGGATACACGAACGTCGGGCGTTCAGCGGCGGCAGATGGGCGGATGACATCGCAGGAATGGCAGGGCGCAGCTGGATGAGATTAGCACGGAATCGTGGGGAGTGGTACAGAAACTTGGAGGCCTATACCCAACAGTGGGTGAAGTCAGGCTGTATTTGATGATGATGATGATAATGAGGTACTGTTACTGATTTTAACTAAATATAATTAATTCCTTACAAAAAAAATTTGTTCCATGTTAACTGTAGAAGTTGCTTCGTAATAATGTTATGTGTTGTTGTTCTTGTCACTAATTTATTAAAAACGCCTTTGCCTTTTTTATTATGCCTTTACATTTATATAATCTTACGTAAACTGAGAAAACAAGGTTGATATTATTAGTCGTACTCTACCGCACGAAAAATATGAGAATTTCAGCAACAACTTACTTTTGGTTATTTTTATTTTTTTTTATAATACCAAGTGATGGAACGTGAAGGCGTGCGCCTGGTGGTAAGTGGCACACCTGTCCGTAACAGTTGTAGTGCCAATCAGAGCTTTAAATCACAAAGATTTGAAGGGCAGTCTCACTGCGTCCGTCACAATGAGACAAGCTGACTAATCCCATGTGCTTGTAATTTTAGCAGCACTATAAAACCCTTCAACTATAAGACCTGCATTGTTAACTACATTTTTCAGCGAATAAATATCTTGTATTTTTGTATTCAAAACCGAAACTCAATAATGCTCACATTACTGCTTGGCTGCAGAAATAGGTAGGTTCCCTGGACAAACTCTTATCTACTGTTATTAAAAAGTGTAGGCGTTCGATATTTACCTTTTTTTTAAATATTAAAACTGCTGTTCGTTTTGTCGATAATAATAATAATAGTAAATAATTTATTTCGACCAACATGTGTCGTACGTTATATTTAAAATGTTGGCTTTTCTCATGGGGTATTTTTATATATTTGCCCACAAATATATTATAATGTATTCGTATTTAGACAATTTGCTGACTTTGATTTTGGAATCGTGAATTCAAACGTTGAAATTACCATTTCGCGTAATATAGAATCGTCTCATTTTATTCTCTATTTCTATATTAATATTTTCCAACGTCAATTTCAGTTTAAATTCCCAGAATATCTTAACCAGATTCGCAAAACGTTTGCGGACCGAGACTTACCGCAACCCGCCTCACTCGACCTTCTCAGATATGCGCTTGGCATCCTTACATTAAAGCAGTATTAAGGATGCTCTAGTTCTCATTAATATTGTTATGGATTTTGCAATGTCATTTGTTCTTTGTGAGAATGAACAATTCGGACTTTACTAAATTACCATAGTATAGTAAGATTAATATGGTATTTCCATACAAACGTAGCAGCACGGTTTGTAAGTGCTCCCACCGTATGCCGTGCACGGATGCATACAATAGCTTAATTTCACGATGCACTCGCGGCGCGTAGTGCTGGTCGCCCAACGCGTTTCATTATTATGCGAATGGGTGCACTGGGTGCAATGGGCGCCCATACACGGCGCGCCGTGGGCGGGCACACATATAAGCCGTACTGCTACGTGTGAATGGAGTTACCATGGTTGTATTATTATACTATGAAATTACCCTGTATAATCGTTTACCTAACCAGACATTGCCATTTACTCTTCTAATATTACCCCGTGTGTAACATTTACTAACTTGTTCTACTTACGCATGGACGCTACCATCTGCTATCTTTATAGATTACTGTAGTATTTTTTAGGTTTTTTTATAAGACTTTTGAAATTTAATAATAAAGGAAATTGCCATATGAAGTTTTAAATTTTACCAAATCCCCCAACGAAAAGATATCAGAAGACGGTATGTTTACCAGTGGTTTGTAAGAGGCCATTAGGCGTCGGAACAAATTTATAATGCAAATACGATTACAGCGTGCTTCGACTGAGAGCTAATGCACCCGACGAGCGCTATGATTTGCAAAATGCATGCGAATTTCTTTCAATGCGTGAAAACGGAGTTATGAGTAGGTTGGTCCAAAGAAAAGGCTTTTTGGAGGTTTTGTTGCAATTCTATAAGCATTAAGTACGTAGTTGAAACAAAAGTGAAATCTATTTTTTGCGACGTAAATATTATGTTTTCGTATAAAAAATTAAGTGTAACTTTTAACAAGAACGTGATATCATTCAGAGGAACTGGTAGGGTTAATAATATTCCATCTACGGAACATTCATTAACCGTCCTCGTAATTTTTTCGGAAATATCATTACATTTTCTTTCAACGAAAGAAGTACAAAAGGAAAGCACGAATTTCCCGTGACATAGGAATTTTTCAGCGTCGTTAGGCAGGTATTTTATTATTCAAACGCGCTGGTAAGAAAAATACGTCACAATGGACTAATTTGAATGTTTTCAAGCTTCCAGTTTGCCAGGAGAGGCATGAATGGGCCCTGATCGCGAGAACAATGGCCGGTACCAAGCTGAATGCGACCAAAGGAGTGAAACATTTTTTATCTGCTCCCGAAAACACATAACAGAATGGTTTGCGTTTCACTTTCTATTGTTTTTGGAAATTTCCTGTTTGCGTATTTGTGGAAATGTGTTTCTACTGAAATCATTCGCAAATGATAAAACTCAGTGCAGTTAAGAAATTATTGGGCATGACTTAAAAAGAAGACGTTCATTTTGTACTATGCTTATAAAAACATCACGGGCATTATGGTAGCTAAGTTCAGATGGCCAACAAAAATAATTATAAAAGGGAGTTTTCTATTGTTATTCTTAGATATATTTGGCAATATTTAGAACTAAGTGTATGATCCTCTACCACCTTATTTCTATCTGTATGTTTCATTAGGAAACCATCCATCACATCCTACACGTATAAAGGAACGGAAAAATGCGATCATACTATTTTATACCCTTTTATGGATCTTTTAGTTTTTCCCCGAGGTGCCCTTCATAGCGCAATTACGACTACCATTAAAGAGTAATCTGTTTTTACATTTGCAAACGTCTACACGGCCTGTAATTATTCTAAGCGAAGGCGTAACTATGTAACTCAATAGTAAACGAGATAAAATCGCTAAAACCATACATTACTGCGCAACAATTATGTGCAATAAACAGTCGGTTGAATAAGGAGGCAATGGTAGGAAAATATCTTTTTATATAAGGCGGCTCATTACGACTGAGAGTACAAAATTAGGCTACGAGAGTCGTAAATAAACCGGGATGAGCATGGCTTGTATAAATCATTTTCTGCGTTGCGGATTCAAGCTTAATTCGCGGATATAAGAACAAAGCCCACAGAAATAAATATGGGTACTGGCTACAGTTTTGAGTTCAAATAAATAGCCATTTATTTTCAAGGTTTGAATTTATGACATTAGTCATAAATTACGAGTAGGTATACGATCTCTGATCTAGATACTATTTAAACGAAACAAAATATATATGTATAAAATAATATACATTAAAATTTACCAAATATAAACGCTACAAGCCCACGCAATGTCTTCACTTTCGTACGTATTTTTACACGTAATATTATATACTATAATATGAAGCGCTAAATTTGAATGCGATATTTTCATTATTATGTACATTATAATGAAAATATAAGTATGGGCGTTTACGTGATCATAGGAATAAGAGTGTCTGGGTTTGAATCACTTCACATAAGTATTATGTACATCTTGATGTACACGGGGCCTTAGGAGAATACGGCGAAAAAATTACATATTCATACCGTTGTTAGAAAACTATAAATATAGTGATTTATAGATATAGAGTTCAATATAATTATTGCCCGTAATCAAGATTCGTCTATCTTTTATCCGAGAATCAGTACATTTATCTTTTCGTGCTGGATTGTTCAAATGGACTTCAGTACGTACTGAGTTCCTTAAATTGAATTTTGTTTGGGCGGCCCCAATTGATACGAAATTATAGGGATACCGAAAGTCTCCACTTTTTGCTGTAATTTATTTCATCAATTAAGTTACATGAACTTAAGTTATACATATAATAACGCACTCACTCAACATAGCCCCGCACTAGGGAAACCCTGTCTTGCGGGTGCCATGGACACACACATAGACAACCACAAATACACCCAATCTCACGAGAGAAATAAATGGAGGCCATACAAATATTTCTCCCGACCCGGGACTCGAACCTGAGACGTCTGCGCGAGCATCTTGAATTAATAGTTCATTATAATAATAGGAAAAACTTTATTTGATGAAATTTCAGTATCTATTTATTTTATTGAATATCGTGATGTTTTTACTGCTACGATATTCATATATTTTTTGTAAAAATACTAAAAGATCTAACGAACACAAAGAAAAATCCTTCTATTCGATTGGACTCAAAGCAGTATCCATTGTCTCAGCTGGCAAGAGCGGTAGTCACAGTGAGGCATCAGACACTGGTTCGAGTCCTGTCAACATTGATAAGAAACTACATTAAATTTTCTCGATTCATTTTGGATGCGAATAAATAGCTTTAGTTTTAAGCCTTTTCTAAGCTTTAATACGTGATAGTGAACATTTTCTGAATATTCCGGAAAAAGGGTGGTTGCAACGGCTCGTCGCAAAGTTTAGATAAATATAGTCTACATATCTATCCCAAATAATGTTAATTTTTAATGTACTTACGTGATTTCCCGAATAGATCCGGGACAATAAAAGGTTGTCATAAGGTGGTATCCACTTTCTAACTCTGTTTCTTATAGTTTAGTTAAAAAAAAGTCTACCTATTCCGATCACTGTGATACAATACAATACAATACAAAAATTCTTTATTGTACACCAAAAAAGGAAACAAATACAATACAATTAAATTAAAAATAAGCGGTGGTACAATGGGCGGTCTTATCGCTTTAAGCGATTTCTGCCAGACAACCTTTGGATGGAAGTAATGATATAATTCACAGGAAAAAGACGGCGGTGTATGAAGAATTACTAATCAACAGATAAAAATTGATAAATAAATGCAAATATACATATATTTATAAATAAATAATAAAACCAATACATATATATGAATATCGTAAACTACTATATATTCTTATACTTATAAATATAAAAATTTCTAAAACGTAATTTCAAAACATAAAAATACCTAAGCAGTCCAGGTCACACTAAATTAAGGTAGTGTACTTTTACCATATTTTTGAATATATTCAATGATTTCGCTTGTTGAATAGACAAAGGTAAAGCGTTCCACAAACGAATAGCCTGAACAGTAAAGGACTTGTCGTAATACTGGGAGGTATGCAATGGCATCTTAAGTTGGAGATTTCAAGAAGAGCGCAGAAGTCGGGGGTTGTATTGATGGGCGAATTCAAATCGCTCCTTAAGATAAGGTGGTGTGTGAGGAATGAATAAGATGCCATAGAGAAGATTAAGAATATGAGCATTCCGGCGAAGTCTAATGGGTAACCACTTCAGCTCATTGCGATAGATGGAAACATGATCAAATTTCCTCAGACCATAAATGAAACGGATGCAAAAGTTTTGTAGACGTTCGAGTTTGTTGAGCTGTTCTTCGGTTAAATCCAGATAGCAGGCATCAGCATAATTAAGAATTGGAAGAAGAAGAGTTTGGGCAAGCGCAGTTTTCGTGGCAATAGGTAAAAAATTACGTAACCGTCTGAGAGATGCGGCAGACGCAAACAATTTGCGGCTGGTCTCAACTAATTGAGGTGCCCAAGATAGCTGCCTATCAATAAGTATACCTAGATTTTTTACGTTGTCACTAATTTTAATGTAGGTGTCGTCTATAATAACCTGCGGCAAGCGAAACCAATCTATCTTGGATACCATTCTAGAGCTGCCAATAACAATCATTTGCGTTTTCGTTGCGTTCAGCTTAAGACCAAATTGTTTACTCCACGACGAAATATGACGGAGATCATTATTGATTACCTCAATGGCTTCGTGCAGGTTTTCAAGTTGCCGGTGAGTGTAAATTTGTAAATCATCTGCATACAGGTGGTAGGATGAGGTAAGACTGCGGGAAATTGAATTAATAAAGATCGAGAAGAGAAGAGGAGATAAAACGCCGCCCTGTGGAACGCCAGCATTAATGTCACACCAACAAGAGAACCTCTCATCAATGCGAACACACTGCCGACGCCCATGCAGGTAACTATGAAACCAAGAGATTACCGTTGGAGATATGTTAAGAGTGCGTAAAAGTGCAATCAAAATGTCAAAATCAACGTTGTTGAAAGCATTGCTGAAATCAAGCAATGACATTACAGGAGTTGCTGTTGCGACATACTATACCTAATGTCATCAGTGATCCTAACAAGAGCAGTCACAGTGCTGTGTCCTGGTCGGAAGCCGGATTGAAAGGGATTAAGAAGGGTGTTACGTATGAGAAAAGGAGTAATTTGGTTATGAACTAGTCGCTCTAGCAGCTTTGATAGAAAGGGAAGTATAGAAATAGGTCGGAAATCAGAAAAGTTAGATGGGTTGGCTTTTTTGGGAAGAGGAGTAATGAGAGCTTCCTTCCAAAGGGAAGGAAATTCTCCGCTGCTGATAGAAAAATTAAGAATATACCGGATCACAGGTAAAATCTCATCAAGTATGAATAAAAACATTTTACGACCAATATGGTCACTGCCAACAGCATTGGACGAAATAGATTCTATGCCCTTCTTAACATCACAATCAGTGACTCTCTTAAAGAAAACAACAACTCTTTTAAAGAAAACGGAGGATGGTCGGCAGTTGGAAGCGTGGAAAGATAATTTAAGGTAGATGTTTTAGTCGACCCGTCGAAGGCAACGGAATTAGAGAAATGATGATTAAGAGCATCAAGGTTTAAATTTTTTGGGAAACTATCTTGACGTGACTTACCAACTCCCAGCGACCTAAGAAACTTCCAGACTTTAGCCGGATCATCAGTTTCTAAAGAACTATGAATATGTCGGCGTTGTCCATCCCTACACAACCTATTGCAGTGATTACGACGCTCATTATAAATGCGCTTATTCTCGTCTGTAGGACTGTACTTAAATCTGGCCTTAGCTGTGAGCTTTTTATTCATAGCAGTCCTAACATTCTGGTCTAGCCAAGGTGCAGGGAGGTGTTTCATTTTAACTGGCCGTACTGGTGCATGTTTGTCGTAAAGATTCATCAATGTGTTGTTAAACTCGGACACTTTGCTATCTATTGATGTAGCATTCACAACGTTACCCCAGTCAATTTCACGAGCATCACTTCGCAAACAGTCCAAATCAATTCCACGAAAATTGCGCTGCAGAAGAATTTTGGGTTTAGCCTTGGGTGGGCGGATTTTGTAGGAAAGATAAATCAAGTCATGATAAGAAAAAGCGTCCGCAGCGCACTGACCATGTTTACTAACGAAGTTCAAAGATGACACAATTATTAAGTCAAGAAGTGAAGGAGTTGAGTTGGGAAAATTATGTGTAGCATTAAGTGGAAGAATGGTCATATTGTTAGCCATTATAAGAGATTCAAAACAAGAAGAACGACTATCTCGTTTGAGGAGGCAAGTATTAAAGTCACCCATAATTATGCTATGTTCATAGGAAGGCGAGAAGTCCTCTAATAATTTTTCAAAAGAAGCGAAAAAGTTAATACGAAGAGAGGGACAATAGTAGACACCAAGTAATAGTTTAGTATGAGAAAAGAGAACTTCAATGAAAACGTGCTCACCAGCATTGGATAGCGATTGAGAGGATGTGCTAACTATTGAGAATGGTATATGAGATCGTAGGTAAATAGCAACGCCACCCCCGCTGCAACCAATGCGATCGTTACGAATTAAGTTAAATCCTGGTAAAGAGTAAGACGAGGACTGAAGGCACGGTTTTAACCAGGATTCAGAGATAAGGATAGCATGAAGATTTTTATTATCAAATGATGCCAGCATATCTGAAAAATGAGCCGGAATACTCTGCGCATTTATATGGATAATATTAAAATGTTTGGGAACGTCACAGAATACCGAGTCAATTGTGCACGAAAGGGATGGAATGTTACAAAAGCTAACATCACTGTCACTACTGCTATGAGAACTACAAGAAACATAAACCTCATCGTCATTATCACTGCTTATCGACATAAATTTTATTATAATAAACTACTGTATTATATATAAATCAATTTATAAAATATATAATGATTAGAAAATATTAATAATAATTTAAATAATATTTTGTTACTGCCCATCTGCCAGTTCCGTGCATAGCAACTTTAAAAAACAAGAAAAAAAAAATGTATAAATGAAATTTCGAGCAGCCGTAGACATTTAAAAAAAAAAAAAACTAATCAGCTTTCACGCGTCACAGTAATTGTCAAAAACATAATTTTGTTATAAGAAAAAAAAAGAACAAGAAATTGGGTGAACTAAACGACGGTATTATAAAAATTTAAAATGGTCAAATCAAAACAAAATCTAAATGGGAAAATTGGCCAATATTACTTTTTGGATGCTGCAACACGTCTCGCTTTCGGAGGGACGGCACTCGGCTGTTTTGATGATGAAGCCGCAGGTCTCAGATTCCTCTTCGGTGAAGTCGTTTCGAAATCCTCCTTCGATATTAGTCATATATTACGAGTAGAGCCATATTTAATTTTAGGGACTGTAAAAAAATTAAGAGAAGAAAATGATTTGTACGTGCATCTGTTACTCAAGTAAGTAAGAATACGATCACTTTATTTTATAACGCTCAATTCACTCAAATTCACTCATTTTTGAACATAGTCTTGTTCTAAATGTAGGTCAAAATTATTACTTTACCTCGTGGTATACGCGAATATGTGTACACGTATGTTCTCCTACTTGCCACGCCTCTTTTATTTTCATAATTTTTATTCATTCGGCCGGTTAATGTTCGGTTAATGTCGAATCAGTGTCATATTTGATCAATTTGACACTTCTTTGTTTCAAGTATTCCATTCAATTATTGTTATAGTATATATAGTATTTTTTGTTTGAATTACAATTATAAAATGAAGTTGTGGCGTAACGTTAGTTCCACAATTTGCCGCTAGACGGCATTGAGCGTTTTGCATGAAATTCTGAATTGTGACGTTAATATTTTTATATCAATTAAATAATTAAATACAATATAGCAGCAGTAGAGCTCTTTCTGAAAGAGTTCTTTCTAGGTACTACCAGCTTACCTATTTCTGTCGCCAAGCAGTAATGAGAGCATAACTGCGTTCCGGTTTTGAAAGGTAAGGGTGCTGGTGAAATTAGATGCACATGGGACTTGTCAACTAATGTCTCAGAGTGTCGGGCGCAGTGGGAGTCACCCTAAGATATTAGCAATTTAAAGCTTTTATCACCAGGGGCACGACTTGTTCGATCCGTCACTTGTTAAAAAAAACGATTATAAACACTACCAGCTATTTAATGAGCAGAATATGATTGTTTTTTCATTTAAATGGTCTTTTGTCAGAATGGTGGGCTTGGTTTTATGAGGAATCAACTTATGCTTAATCCGATCACAACGTTGAAAAAAGCAAGAATTTGGAAAATAAATTGTAAATTTTCAACTCCATCGAAAAACTGTTATATGACGGATGGCAATGTTTTGAGCGGGTGTGCTCTTCGCAGATTCTCTCAAATCATGCCCTATAAAGTAAGATTTATTTTCCACAGTATTGTATTATTCCCACGGCCCGAGATTTTACGCACAAACTCCTACCCGCGTACCTAGACACGAAACTCGCCCTAAAAAATGGGCGGGGCCGGTGTGTGGCTATCGATGGTTGTGGGCCGTGGGTGACAATCTGTAAAATTATAGCATAACATGTGTTTGCAATTTGGTTTTCGTATTGTTTTGAAGTGAGAATATTGAATATTTTAATTTATATTGTATTTATTGAAAACAATGCAACAATTGCGCCATGAAAGTCGGAACATAAAAGAGATGGGGCTAAAGTAGCCACTTAAACTTACAAAATTTATAAGAAAAATTTATAAAAGTTAAAAAGTCTTATTTTTAGTATATACCTACGGGAAAATATTGTCCCAGCATAAAGAAAAAAGGTTAAACAAAAATTTTCCTAAGGTTTTTTATCACTTATTCAACGGTTACTTCTTTACGTTACTTACATGGTTACCTAAATTGCTACAACGTTACTCCATTATTCAAATTGCGTTACCCAAACAAAATTTATTTTCATATTTTACTCTAAAAAAATACATTGCGCTTGGTAATATTGTTCAGTGAATTTAAAAAAACGTATGGTTGTGTAACAAAGAGAGGCCAATTGGCGTGGTTGAAGAAACCGATTGATATTCCTCTATCGTAGGCCGTAGCACAAAAGAATTGGTCAAGCGTTAGATGTCCACTAGGCTGAGCCATCCTATTGTTCAACTTGAGGGGACTTCGAAGATATGTTCAGTTGACTACTTCGGAGATTTGTTTAGGGGTAGCCTTAAGCGAAACAAAACTTTGAATTGAGTGTACTGATTGAGTTATTCCACATTGACGCAAAAGTATTTCTTAAGAAACTACCGCCGTCGCTTTGCTAAGTGACTTTGAACCCAAACGCGTTATATCTGATTCATAAACAATATTGTTTACTTTCTGAGTTTTGCAATACAAAACTTTGATACTCAATTGAATTTAAAATACATTACTAATATTAGCTTTTCGAGTAAATGTTCAGATTTCAAATTCTTCATAAATATTATTGTTAGTCGTAGTTTACATACAGCTTTCAAAAGTATTCATAGTAAACATTGACAATAATAATAATATATAGACTTTGTATTCAATATAAAATAAACAAGATTATACTTCACTCCGTGATCAGAATAACACCCAAAACGTGGCTAAGTCTAAGTTATAAGATACTGAAAATACTCAAAGTCCACGTGTTCATGCCAAATATAGTCTGAAAAAGTCGTTTTGACACTTTTATTTTTTTTGCAATTTCCATTATACTAATGGCTGTATATATAACAGATGGTTAATGAGCAGGACTCGAGACTTTTTGTACATTGGTACATATAGTATTTCTGTCATCATCTGGAAACAACTTGCATGCCGAAAAAGGTTCATACAGCTTTGCAAAATAATAAGAGTCGTTTTCTGGCGCATGTGATCCGGTACGTTATAGAGACGAGTTTTAGAAATTCAAAAGATTACTATTATAAATTTGAATATACAGGTTGCTAATAAATTAGGTACGAATTAGGGCCAATTTCTAACCTCATTATAATCACATTGTACTGAGACAATCGCGTCTGTATTACTTTTTCGAGAAGTTTATGAAAACAAGTTCATTACCAAAGATACCCTATTAATATTTTTTTTATGCTATCAAGTGACGGGACGAATAAGTCGTATGTCTGGCGGTAAGCGACATACCAATTCATAACAGTTGCAGTGCCACTAAGAGCTTTATATCGCAAAAATCTTAGGGGCACTGCCGCCGCACCCGTCACCTTGAGACAAAAGTTGACAAGTCCCATGTGCCTGTACTTACACCAGCACCCTTACCCTTCCAAACCGAAACGCAGTAATGCTCACATTACTGCTTGGCGGCAGAAATAGGGAAGGTGGCAGTACTTCTCTGGACAAACTCCTAATAACACTACTTAGTGATTTAAACCTCTACAGTGTTGTCCTTTAAAACCGTTTACCTAACACCGACCATTACTTTATTAAAAAGAAAAAGAATGTCAACGTCGTCTAAATTTCTGTCAGTAAATTGTTCAGGTTGATTATGTCCTGCTAAAATTATAATTTCTATTTTTTGTGTCGGAAAGAGAAATTTTTCAATCGCATAAAAAGTATTTTTTATTTGTATGTTAAATTTATTATTGCGATTCAAATTTGTTGGCACTTAATTATACAAGTGTGCCTCTCAAATCTTTTACTTAAAATTTCATAAAAGTAGCATATTATATTCTAGTAAAGTATATAAGATCACAACTAAGGCTCGTTGCGAAAATCGTAATGGGTTTAACGGCTTTCATAATTAATGGGCGTGTTCGCTGCGCTCAGCGTGGGAATTATAAGTTGCTACTGTGGTAATATTACATCAAACGTATGGCGACAAAGCACCAAGTTTTGAAATCGTCGTAGCTTTCGGTGCAAGGGTATCCTGACAGGGGATTTCATTAGATGCAGCTTAGCCACCAAGAGTAAACATTGGGGACGGAATCTCGGATATTTTGCTTCTAAGACGTTTTTTGTGTGTGAAATGAATTTTTATCACGTGTAGGTTTAGTTGATAGAGAAAACTTTTATATAATGTCGTGGCGCCCATTTTGCGTTTTATGTGATACCTTTAGGTATTTAATTTAGGCTAGTATTGATTAATTATCTTGTAATATATATAACCATCTCAACGCCACTTTCGCTCTGCCAACTAAGCTATGGATTAAGTCCAGTCAGTACGGAGGAATTTTTCTTTGTGTTTCTTTGGTTTTTGTAAAAATAATAGGGGCCTCCACTGAAATAATCCCAATTGTTTTGTCCGCAAACGGGTTAATTCCCGTCAGCCTCGCTAGTAGTTTGAGGCGGTTGGATTTCTGCGCCGTGTTGCTTCCAGCACAAATGCAGAAGGCGGTCCTGCTCGATACTGTACGCCAGTTCTTGAACCTGAGTCCTTGACCGCGGCCGACTGTGCCAATGCCGGAGAATACTCCTCTCCCATTTTAAAAATTCAAAATTTATCTTTTGGGTCTTGGGAGAGGCGAGAGTCTAAAATAGATAAAAATAGTAATAGTAACAAAGTAACCAATGTTTCGGGCCCTTTAAAGGTTCTATGGTCGCTTAGTACCATTTGACCAAACAAGTAAACCTAAGACGTATTGTGTTGGTACATTATTAATACACATTTATATGTATAAAAGTAATAATTAATTGTTTAAATAGTAATGTTTTATAACAATACCCAAGTGAAGTGCTGCTAATTCTCGACATAGTCGTAAGTCAGCCAAGCAACCAGTTCTACAGTATACTTTTAACTTCGAATGCTGAGCATAATTTACTTTTTTGACATTTTTTTCCTTCGTTCCGTTTGGAACAGGCGAAGGTCAGAGACCATACTGCCTAATCATTAGTTTCTCTTTTTCTTCAGTAGGTTTGTTTCGATTATTATCACAATTTGTCAATATTTTTTGTTATTGTATTTTTCTATAACTGTCTATGGTTTATGTGATTTTGCATGTCAAATAAAGCCGACTATTTTATTAAAATGATGTTTAAAAATACATGTTACTCAATAGTTCAAACTAATTTTAGCCCAAGTAACTAACAACATAAATCTAAATATATAGAAACAATGCTTTTCATTCAAATAAATTTATTCGAAAATTTTCGTTTCGTGTGTTTCGATTCCAATGAAATCTCGAATAAATTTTTTCGGCTCTGGCTAAAAGTCAGTCGTGACCATGGGACATAGGACTCAAAATGTTGGCTTGTGTCAAAAAACAAATATACGCAATTAGATCCAAAAAAATAGTTTCATTACTGTAATCTGTAGATAACACTGGTAAAGGGGTGAGATCGGTGAGATCAAAGAAGTTAATACAATACTGTTCCAAATAGTGAAAAAAATGATATTCCTGAAGTCCATTAATTTAAATAAAGCAATATTATTTTTCATTTATTTAAATAATGAGCCAACAAACCATTAGCAAAATAATAACTTTGATCCCCTTGTCCCAATTTGTATTCACATGAGTAAGAAAATTCAAAAGGGGTACGCGGTACTTAGCATGAGCTGCCATTAACTGTATGCAAAGTTGACGATGTGAAATGTCCACATATCTCGCGATCGGTAAGAGATTGATGGTGAACTCAGTCCACCCCATTCGCAAAGTGCTAACATTTCTAAGATATATGACGTTGAATAATGGCGTTTGCCCTTAGAACAATAACTTTTGTCCAAGTGAAAACCAATTTCGCGTATGAGAGTCGGGTCGGGTTTTTGTTTTATTAAGTTGAGCAGGGATGTCTTAGGGACATAGTTTGTTGTTGAAATAATATGACATATGGGAATTTGACATTTCACTTGTGCTTTTTATGTAGCGGTAACATTTAATTATTTATCATCAGCAACGTTTATTTTTTATGATACGAAGTCACAGACTTTCACTAACAGTTACAATGGCACTCAGAGCTTTAAATCGCAAAGATTTGCGGACACTGCCACTGTGCCCGTCACCCTGAAACATGCGATAATAAGTCACGTGTGCCTGTAATTGCCTCCGTGGCCTAACGGTTACCATGCCGGACTGCCACGCTGAGGTCCCAGGTTCGATTCCCGGGCCGGGAGAAATATTTGCACGACCTACATTTACTTCTCTCGTTAGTTTGGGTGTAATTTGTGGTTGTCTATGTGTGTGTCCATGGCACCCGCGACACAGGGTTTCCCTAGAGCGGGGCTATGTTGAGTGTGTACGTTATTATTATTATTAATTTCACCAGTACCCTTGCGCTTCAAAATCGGAACACTGTAATGCTCTCATTACTGTTTGGCGGCAGAAATGAGTAAGGTGGTAGTATCCAGAACGAACTCTTTCATATAGAGCACTACTCCTGCTATATTGTTTTTAATTATTTAATTGATATAAAAACTTAACATCGCGATTCAGAATTTCATGCAAAACTCTCAATGCCATCTAGCGAAGAAGAAAGAGAGAGCGAAGAGTCCTAGTAGAGTAGTAGTAGGGCCCTCGGAAGCAATTGCGGGGGCGGGCGTTGATGCTGTCCTAGGTGCGGACACCGTATTTGAATGAAAAAAAAAACCAAAATTATCTATATAAAGTATTAATATAACAAATATAAAACTTCAATTATTTTTGTGGTGGTGGGCATTGAAATTTTTTTAGCTTGCCTAAGTGGTGGTGAGCCAAAAAGTTTGGGAACCTATGCTCTAGAGGGTCAATGTCGTCATTTATCATATTCCCCAATGTGGGTTGGAGACTTCATACGTTTGGCAAGGGAAGCGAACCTTCGACGTGGAGGTTCCATCATTATGTCTTCCTTCATCGTTAGCAAGAGGTATTAAACATGGAGCTACTAAGCATTCACTAATCTATACACCTTAAAAATTGAAGTCACATCCACAGGGAACCGAACCGTCGACGTCGAAGTAACCGTTATCTCACTGTGCTTCCACCATTCTTTATTTTATATATAAATGTACAAAATTAAATCAATTAATAACTATAATAATTTAGAAGCATATGTGAAAGATTTTGTACAAGGAAGCACTGCCACGATACCTGTTTCTACCGCCAAGCAGCAGTGTGAGCATTACTGCATTCCGGCTCTGGAAGGTAAGGGTGCTAGTAAAACTACAGACACTTGGGATTTGTTAACTTTATGTTTCTAGGTAGAACTAGAATTAACCACAAATTACTTTAATGAAGCCCACTAACAATTGTGTAATAATTTAAAATAGAGTACAATTATTTATGCTAATTTGAATTTCCATGCTTATTGCTGTTTCAAAATATTTAATATCCAAATTTTGAACAAAGTAAATAAATACAACTGAATCAAAATGTCTAAAATGTTGTTACACTGCTTCATGCATCAATTCATTAGAGAGAGAATAGAGGGAACGTCAAATAATAGAACTGGAAGTTCGCGACAAAATAGTATGATTCATAATATATATAACTTCACCGATATGATTTATGTTGAGTTGCGTGAAAATCGTTTTCTGTTGTAGACGAAAACTTATTCATCGTCTTTGTTTTATGTCTGCATAGTTTTGGAATTGCTAACACTTCTATTTTTTTATATAACAAATAGTTACATTTGTAAAAGCTGTGAATAGTAAGCGTTGTTAAGCACGCACGTGTTGCGATTTACGAATTATTAAAGAAACTTTGCGAAGGTTTGTCAGGAACGCAGTGAGAGGATGTTGTTGAGTCCGATGTCCCTGTAATTTCATCAGCACCATTACCCTTCAAAACAGGAACGCAGTAATGTTCACAATACCGCTTGGCGGCAGAAATAGGTAAGGTGGCAATACTTCCTTACACGAACTTTTTCACAAGGAGCTCTGTTGCTAGTGTCTACTAACTTGGCCACTCTCTCTCGTCTTATAAGTCTGTATCGCCATTCATTCATTCATTCTACATGTCCGAACCATCTACCTTTGTCTCTTTATATGACCACGCCGCAACGGTCTTTTATCACACTGTTCAGTAATTTATTCATCAGAGTAATTCCAGCCATACTTCTCAAAACCTGATTTCCACTGCATTAAGTCTACTTTCGTGCTTCTTCTGCAAAACCAACATTCTATACCATACATGTCGTACCTTTGGTATAAGAAAGCCATTGTTCATACGTCAACATTGTTTTATCACATAAAAGTCATAAATAATAATACGCGTTACATGAAACAAATTATGTATATGTGAAATATTATAATTCTCCAATAAGCATAAACAAGTTTGACGTATTTCGTACGTAGAATCTTTAAGCTTCTGTTTTACAGTAGTCATTTTGCAGATGTGGCCTTATTACACTACGGGTGAGTAGTGTCGGCACCAGCTCCCCACCACTGCCAGGTATGCTTTTTTAGACACTTTCCGGGTCCATGCAACGCACCCTTCACTTGATTTCCTGCGTTCCTTTCAATGTCACTTTCATATTTTCGATCTTAGTCATGATAAAAATGATGTATAGAACAATTAGGACATTTTAGGACGTTCAAGTGTGTAATATTAAGTTTATTGAATATCATGGTAGTAAACTTGATATTCAATTATTTTTTGTGAAATTAGTCCATTAGTTTGTCACAATTTCATTAATATAAAGATCGAAGAATAAGAAAAACTGATCCGGTCAGGCTCGATTCGTGCCAGCGCCTTCAGCGTACCGTGCCCATCATCGTTCTGCGATGCGGTGTGCGATCGCCTTCCGCTTTCCATCATCGGGGGACTAGACGTGGGCTGGGGTTCCACCTATATGTTGTGGATATTCCCAAGATCCGCACGAAGCGTTTCGCTTCTACATTTATACAGTGAGCGGTTAGGGAGTGGAATCTCCTGTATGCGAACTTGTTCCCCGAACGCTATAACTTGGACCTTTTCAAGGCGAGAGTGAATATGCATTATTCAGATGTGCATGCTACATCGTCGACCTCATCGTCACTTTCCATCAGGTGAAATGGAGGTCAAATGCGCACCCTACTGAGCTACGGAACGAACCAGCAGACCTTAAGGATTTTTCTATGTGCTTATTGCAGATTTTTGTTTTAAGTTTCTAAAGACCTTTTGCCGTAGCGCCATCTATGAGAAATTTACGAAAGTTCTTCTTCACTCGGCCAAGTAGGTACCGATTTACCACCGACTTCATATTTATTAATGAAATTGTTAGTTATATCAGATGTTAAGTATTTCTATATTTTATCAATATTATGTCGCTTAGTGACTTTTACATCTACATAGCCCTTAATGAAAATGACGTAATGCTATTTGGTTTCAATAGATAATGGGCCTTGAGCTCACGAGCTCAGTGAACGCTTTGATGTGAAAGCATTCTGAAATAACAATAATAATGTGCCAGAGAACTGTAGCTATAATCCGTTCTTAAGCTAGGAAATTCCCCGTACTTGGGTGCCAAAGTAACCAGGAATATTCAGATCAGAAATAATTTAAAATAAAAATTTTGTTTGCTAAACTATAACGTACACATTCAACGTACACACTCAACATAGCCCCGAACTAGGGAAACCCTGTGTCGCGGGTGCCATGGCCACACACATAGACAACCACATATTACACCCAAACTCACGATAGAAATAAATGTAGGCCATAGAAATATTTCTCCTGGCCCGGGTATCGAACCTGGGACCTCTGCGTGGCAGTCCGACATGGTTACCTACCGTTCGGCCACAGAGGCAGTTAAACTGGTCCTACCGTGAATCGAACTAAGCATCACCTCATCAATTTCGGTCGTTCTACATAATCACTTAATTATATCATACTTCGTACAAATTCTACAGTTACTATCATTCTGTGACAATAAAAGAAACAGGGTCTTTAAAACCAAAATTAAATAATAATTTATTTTGTATAGAATCACAGAAGTCAAAGGCAAATAACAATTCCAAAAATAAAATTAAACGGCCTTTCGAAATATTATTGCGCCACTTAAACAACCATTTAGGGAGTGGTTAATATCCCTTTTAGATCATTAAAGTAGTTATAAAGTTTTATAAGCCTTTACCGATACGACCCTAAGCAATTAACACTGCATTTAGGGGACAAGGATAGGCACTCTTAATAAAAACAAATGAATATTATTATAGCAAGATATTGTTTCGATAACAAACTCAATCGAGAAAGGGGAGGAGGGGAGTTTTGTTTTTCAGGCTAGATCAACGATATCTATGTTTCTTTGACTTTGTAGGGATAGAAAGGAAAATCGAATATGGAAAATATTACGTAAACTTTGAAATGTGTACGATGATATCATAATATGCCGTGCGTAAAAGTTTTGAAGAAATGAATATTATTATTGTCAGATATTGCTATGTTAACAAACTCAATCGAGAAAGGGGTGGAGGCAGAGCTTTGTATTTTAAAGTAAATCAACAATATATATTTATAGTTCCTATCTTGATGTAGTGCCTTTGGTGGCTAAAATTTATATATACCTATATTTATATTAATTTATATATAATTGGAGACTAATTTCGCTTTCATTCCGCCGCAATGTAAATTGTGCCTCAATGAGTTGCAAAGGTGAAAGTGTGTGCCGCTGCTGGTACCGCTTGGAATGTTCAGTAGAATTGTAATGTGGCCAGGAGAGTAGTAGTCGCCTCCGCAGCCTCCGCAGCCTCCATACTCTTGCTTAGTAAGTTTAATGTTCAGAATTCAAAAGGGTAATAAATCCAGTTTTATAAATATTATTCCCCTTTTATACATATTTGTGATCTTTAAAATGTTTATCGCACAAGAGATTTTTGGTAACTGGTAAACGGTTCAAAAAATTAAAGAGAAGACGTGTTTGCTGTCGTGATCGGGCAAGGAGTGACTATGGAGCGAAACAAAATCAGAATGGCGAGGCAAAGGAATTATTTAAGAACGATTCAAAATTTAAAAATGAGTGGCCAGGAACCGGAGAAAAGGCGAAAAAAAGGTGGAATGACGATGAATCCTTTCATCGTCACAAAGTCACATCGTCACAAAGGTATACAAAAGAATGTGTTACAGCCATTAATGATTTCAAGCGCAAAGTCATAGTGCATCGTATGTAGGTACCATTTTATTCACAATTCAATTATCATCATTTCGCATCCACAACAACAGCAGAATGACAACTTTTCAGAAGAGAGATTTAGAGGCAACTTTTTATGCTACAGGACTTATACCATATAAGATGTAATATATACATAATTTGTTTCCTTCGTTCCTACTAGTTCTATTGAGCAGTCCTATTACAGAACTACCGGGACCTTTTTGCCGCTTTCAAGTAGTTCGTGTTATTTTTACGACTTCATGTGATAAAAGCATTTTGACGAATGATCCTATGCGGCTGCCCCAGAGCAAAACCTAGTAAGTGCTTTAGATGAAATTTTACAGGAGAGCCAAAAATAAATCAAGGTTACCCTAGAACAATTTTCCTTTTAATATAAAAAACTAATTAATATACAAGGTATGTATAGGGTACCAATCAACGAATATATTTATGTAATAATAATAATAATAACGTACACACTCAACATAGCCCCGCACTAGGGCAACCCTGTGTCGCGGGTGCCATGGACACACATAGACAACCACATATTACACCCAAACTTACGAGAGAAATCAATGTAGGCCATACAAATATTTTTCCCGGCCCGGAATAGAACCTGGGACCTCTGCATGGCAGTCCGGCATGGTAACCGTCCTGCCACCGAGGTAGTTTGAGAAAAATGACTATAGCTTATGTATTACATACTTTATACTCCTTATTAACTTTGAATATTTATGTACATGTAGCAACGTGGCTTTATTCAATATCACACTTTATACCAAATATTAGACCTAATTGAATTTTTACTTGTAATTTTTACACAAACACACTCGCGACACACACATATCTAAAGATTACTTATTCAATGTTGGCACGCGTTCCTCCCTTTATTTAGTAAAGATATTTAGTGTATGTTGTTAAGAAAGCGACAATCTGGCGCCCTCCAAACCGAGACAATGATTGCAAGGGGAAACTCAGGCATTGTCTTACTAAATTTGCTGATGTCATTTATTAGCCACTAACATAAAACATTTTTATGTGAACTGATACGAAGCAGTAGTCGGCTGCTCTCCGGAATAAGCGATTTAGTGTGTCGTATAAAATTGTATTGCGTTGCGAGCAAAGACATTTTGTTGCGTCGTTATCATATTTAGAACGTCTGCAATTTCTCTCTGAATTTATTGTATAAGTGGTACGACTACCACTTATACAATAAATTCAGAGAGAAATTGCAGACGCTAGACTACGACTAGTAGAGCCTAAATCATGTTCTGTCACGAAAAAAGGAATAAAGTTTTGTTTTCGTTGATTCGCTGCACTATCTTGTAACTATGTTTATTTCTTAGTGTTTTCGTTTTTGTTCGCCCGATTACTTTTGGGATATAATGACGAGGTTACATTTAGTAAATTTTTTCGAACCGTAAACAAATCATGTCCAATCTTGTTTGTCTTCATATTATAATTAGAACAAATTATGTTTAACAACACAACGAATGACCCATATGTAAAAGATAGCGTTGGTTTACTATGCTTTATTTACTTGCTTAAAAGCAGGATACGAAAATATTAAAATAATCGTTTTTATTTTCTTTGATAATTATCATCATAATTATGTGATAATAATCCGATAACTATCCATGCTGATTCAAAATTTTGTGTCTTTAATTTGTGATTAAAAATGACAAACAACTAATTAAAGACGAAGAAAATGTTTGGGAAAACGATTTGGTTCGTAACTATTTCAGATTGCCATTTGACACATTTGGATACGTCTCGGATACAAACACATAATACGACATTGTTAGCGGTAGCATTTTCTTGTTCCAATAAATTTTATAAATATCAACATAATGATCAAGTTATATTTTATCAATATAATCATCGTGATAATTATCATTACCATTATCAGTGGTAATTATTATTTCGAACCCTGTATAAAAGTGATGGTAAACTACGTACAAAAAACCCTATAAGGTTTCGTACGGCCTTAGTTTCGCGGTAGAGGAGACCCGACGACGACGTCGCGTGCGACAAGTGACAAGAGTCGCAACGTGCGGCGGATATGTGACATTGGTACTGCGACTGAATTTACTTGATGCTTTACAAGTTTATATTTTAGTGTTTTGTAGTTATTTTAAAGATAATTTTAAAAATTCTTCAAAAGCGTACTTATATACTCTGATAATCTTAATCTTAACCAATTTATAGTCTGTGTCTGTTACGTTTTTACGCCCCAACCGCTGAACTAAATTAATGAATTTTAGTATAGAGATATGTGGGACTTAGGAGAAGGACATAGGCTACATTTTGTCACAAAAATAAATCTTAAGGGGGTGAAATAGGGGATGAATGTTTGTATGGAAAATCAATCATTTCTTAAATAAATAATACAGTAGGCCTCGAAGTTCTTATTTTACGTAGACGAAGTCGCGGGCATTAATTAGACATTATGTAAATAAAATAAACAAATAAATATTTCACTAGCTACACGACTTAATAGAACCTTGGTTTTTGATGGCAATGAATGCAATTTGGGTTAGTTTTTGCCAGCACGTTTCTTTCGACAACTTTGATGGCTTTAAATTCCTATTAATAAAATAAGTCTACCATATAATTAATAACGCTTTCTGGCGTACAACGTAGACACGCAACGTGGCCTATTTTTAATAAAAGAAAGGACAATAAATGATAGTTCATTTACTTATCTTTCTATTACTTAATCTATCATTATTCTATCTATTCTATAGCAAAGAAGAAAAGATAATGTATTCGTGAGAAGAGAGACAGCAGCCCATGCATAAGGCAACTGCGCCAACTCTAAATAGAGCAAATCTGTTCTAGTGAAAGATATATCAAGGAACGAACTTCTATTACAATTCTTTATTGCGAATTGTTTTTTTACGCACACACTCATAGTCCCGTACTAGGGAAGCCCCGTGTCGTGGGTGCCATGGACCACCACATACCACCACATAGATAATCACAAATTACACTCAAGAGAGTGTTTCAGTATTTCTACCGGCTCGGGAATCAAACCCGGGACACGAACCCGGGACTTGTGCGTGGCAGTCTAGCATGGTAACCGTTCGATCACGGAGGCAGTTATTCCCATTAAGTTTAAAGTTAAAAATTAACAATCGTCTATACACGATTCTCAATGCATTGGAATTTTCAAAAAGTTAAGAAAAAGGTATTTATTATTATTTTCATATTATTTATTTAGTATACATTTTCAGATGTCATAAGGGAGCTTAATCCGCGAAGACTTATTTTTTTCTAATACAAGGTTGTTTTTTTAATGACTGGATCGCTGCTACAAAAAGCATTTTGCATTGAAAAGCTTCAATAAAAGTTATTATATGAGGACTCCTCATTGATACTAAATTTTATTAAGCACTTATTAGTCATAAAACAGATTGTCATGAAATCTTTCTTTTAGTTCAGGCTTACAAGCACTTATGAAGTATTCAAACTCTGGAATGTCATTAACTGGCTAAAATGTTCTTTCGTAAGAACAATAAATAATATTAAATATTCCCAACATCCAAGACACCCGGTTCGCGCTACGTATTTTACTTGCGCTGTCGTTTGACACACCGACACTGCGTTTTCATTATATGCAGCTTATGGCAAGAAGTAAATAAAGCAGCCCAATATTGCGACTCTTTCTCACAAATTCTATTCGTTTTTGGCGCAGAATAATCCGCTTTTTACGATTCTAGTCGTCTACTGTACGGAGAATAAAACTTGGAATGAGAAAAATAACCTCAAAAATTCTTTGTGACTGACTAGTGCTTTCGTGTTATGAATGAATGAGTGGACCTGTGATCTATTGACGGTTATTGTATACGGTTTCTGAGGTAAATAGTTAAATATTTTTAAATTGAAATTATGTATAAATATTTCAATGAAAATTTGCCGTAAGTAACTTAACATGACGAAACAACGATGCTGCTCTCCTTGAAAACATTTGGGCACATTTTTTTCATCACGCTTGCTCGTAAACAGTGTCATGACATGCAGGCAAAGTCAACCATAATGTCCCTAATTATGCCCATGGGCTTTCTCATTACATTATCGCCCTATGGATTTTTTTACGTTAAGCAAAAATTTTTTATGTTCGAAAAATTTGAACGTATATTTCGCAGAAACTTGAAGTATAGAAAAACTAAACATTTGCAATTTAAATATATTTTACTAAATTTAGTTTGTGTATTTACATTCTGCAGTGTTTTTATAATTTAGTTAAATAAATTAGTTGGAATAAACCCTAACTTAAATAATAACAGTTTTTAGAATTTGGAAATTATTTAATTTATATTTATTTACATATACAAAATCGAACGCTCAGAAAAAATTCCTTCGATCCGGCCTGATTCGACGACGGACGTCTTCTAGCATACCGTGCCAGATGCTATACTATTTATTTATTTTATATGTAATACATTGTGGCTGCATGCGTCTGTGCCTTTTATAACATTTTAGTTCGAGTTGTATTATCTACGAAAGGATAGCTGGCAATCTGTTTAAAAAATAACCAAAATTACGATATTTGCAAAATCCGTAAATGTTGTGTTGTGAAGCGATATTTATTCACACAAGAAATAAATCGTTATATATATTTCCTCACAAATGTAATGAAAAACATTGTGTGTAGCACGGGCTGTATAAATTACAAACATCAAGTCGTTAAAGCCCTCAGCCCTCGGTTTTGGGCTTCTAACAAACTATCGTTAGTAATTTCTTATTTACTGTCCTTTTTCTTTGAAAACTGCCAATTTCGCTGATTTTACTTAAGACAAAGGTAATAAAACTAAAACTAAATTCGAAAAAAAATTTTTTTTATTTATCTAATTTAGTTTTACTTTTATTGTTTTTCACTTACTTTTTTCCCTTATAGGGGGTTGCAATCTCGTTCGCTGATTCCAGACATGTGAATAAATCTATTTCGCAAAAATCTTGATTACGTTAGTTATGATAAGGAGAGCAGAATGCTGTTAATAGAATACGAACTTATAAATATAATAATGGTCTCGTAGGTAAAATCAAACCAACACTTGGAGATTTGTATTTACGCATAAACAGCTACTTGTTGATGGTGTTTACCTAAATTCAATACAATACTTCCTCAATGCAAGATATTCAGAGTACATATATTCACTCTACAACTACTCCATCGACCAACGAATCCATGGTACAAACTAGACCTTATGATAAGGTTCAAAATAGCTCTCATAATTCCTGACACTATTAATCAGACAAGGAAAAGACAATAAAAGCAAGAAATAGAATACTTTCATCCGAAGCAAGATGGCATCCAAGAAAATGTAATAAGAAGATAATAAAATAGGGTGGTTAGGAAGGCAACCCTTCCTTGAGACCTAATCAGACGAGAAAGTTGTTTCTGCTTGTGGCGTAGACATTTTAAATAAAAACGTATAGTATGCAAAACTTACGAATAGGTTTATCGGTACAAATGTATGTAAGCACCCAAAATCTACGCTGATTTATATAAGTTTTATCTCATACATATAGCATAGACAATAAGATTATTTAAAAAAAATTACTACTGTCCAGTTTACATTGAAAACAAACAGGTACCCTACGCAAATACAGCCAAATGTCTCGGTATGACACTCGACGTGAAGCTACGCTGGAAAGGTCACATCAAGAATAAAAAAAAAGTGCCAGGGTTAACTAGACTATGAACACATAAACAAAGGTGACAAAACCCCTTAACTAATATTGAAAGATATTTTGGTGATGGACAATTACTTAATATGTTATTTTAATCCGACTTCAAAAAAAGGAGGAGCTTCTCAATTCGACTGTTTATTTTTGTATGTATGTTACGCAATAACTAATATTTGCGAATCGATTTTGATGATTCTTTTTAGTTGGAAAGAGAGAGTACATCAGTAGTGGTCCCATTTAAATTTGTAGAAAATATTTCATCTCTAAGGGTGGCAAACTAGGCAATGAATCCGGTTTCGCGCACTTTCCGGTAACCAATTTCAATAAAACTTGTCAAATAGATGTAATCCCACGAACTTTTGAGTTTTTAGTACTTTGTACTGCGATTATTTTAGGAAATTATGTTAAATTAAAATTGAAATGCTTACTATTCTTGTAAAATTACTAGATTGTAATAATTAGTTATAAGGTTTTGTTTCGATTTATAAGAACCAGCGCTTAGCGACGCGAGTGTATCGCAAAATTGTGCAAATGTGTGCATCCGCACTCGGCACGCAGCGTGCGCGCATACATACAAACCGCACTGCTACCTTTGTGTGGAGTTACCATACTTATCTTAATACCGTGCCTGTGGCATACTCATATGCACTTAAATATACAATATTAATAATAAGAAGCGTGAAACTTAACTACCGAATGGTCAAGTCAAGTGTTATGAGGTATAACAGTTTTCAAGCATCTAATCACCTGCGGGAACAAAGTAACGATTGTGAGGACGATTGAGGCGTAAATATCATCCATCCGCCACAGCTTGCTACTTGCCCCCTAGCCTCAGTTCACACATTAGTAGCTCGTTAAACGTCTTCTGCTTAACACCTACCTTTCCTAACATGTTAGAAATAGTACCGTGTGTCTCTTATCTCCTTATATTGTAATAGAGTTCCTTGTAAAAGAATTCGACCAGAAAAGCACTGCCACAGTACCTATTTCTGTTATCAAGCATTAATGTGAACATTGCTACGTTCCAGTTGGGAAGGGTAAGGGTGCTGGTAAAACTCCGGACACATGGGACTTGTCTACTTTATGTCTCAGGGTGACGGATGCAGTGGTAATACCCCTTAGACCTTTACGATTTATAGCTTTGAGTGGCATTGTAAATGTTATGGTTAGGCACGTCGCCTATCACCAGGTACAAGACACATTCATCCTAATACTTGATTTCATTGTGTTTTTTTTTGTGTTGCTCACTTATTTAAAAACAATTTCAAAATAAAGCTGTAACTCACCCTAAGATGCCTACTTTATTACTGGGCATCGTCTGATATACACACATTTCCTCAGGGATTTAATGTTATGGCCGCGAAAACACCTATCACAAAACCTGAACTTTAATAAAGAAAACCATTTTACTTCAATCCGCAAAGCCCCCATTCGAATCCCCAGTCGCCCAATGTCTATAAAATGTATAAGATGTAGTACATAGCGACTCGGTAACAAAGCTAGTCTAAATGATGTTGATATCGTCTAGATATGTATATGCGGCGGAATATAGATTTTGTGCAACATAGTTATGGTTTCTTTTTAGGACGGAAATACAAGCTATTTATATAAATGTATTCGAATGTATTAGGCAACAAGGCTTCCGTATTCACAAACAACAATTTTATGTGATTTTTTTTTAATATCAATTGACTATGTGTTAATATTTACTCGAAAATAATCTCTACGTACGATGTCATGGAGTTCATCATCAACTTATTTATACGTCCCACTGCCGGGCTCGGGTCTTTTGTTAGACGAGGGTTTCGGCCATAGTCCGCCACGCTGGCCCAATGCGGGTTGGGGACTTCAAACGTTTTCCGATGTTATGTTAATATTCTTCGACGTGCAGGTTTCATCACAATGTCTTTCTCACACTGAAAATATCATGGTAAATTTCAAATTAAATTTCGTACATAAATTCCGAGAAACTCAAGGTGTGAGCCTGGATTCGAAGCCACGGCCTCTGCTTGAGAGGTGGTACGACTATTAGGCTACCACGGTTTTCCATGATGATGTTATTAAGTTGGTATGAAATAATCTCAGTACAAAGTACTAAAAAAACCGACCTCAAAAGTACGTGGAATTACATATAATTACCAAGTTTTATTGGAATCGGTTATCGGAAAGTGAAGAACCCGGATTTATCCCCTAATTCGCCTCTATACGGGACTTGACACAGGAGGTAATAAAATCGGTTCTCACTACTCAAAGTGTATTGAGAGAAAAACGCCTTGAATTGGAGAATAGCAAAATCAACCGTTGGAATAATTGCTCCTTATATTAAAATTTAGGAGCTATTTATAAAAATGAATATTCATGCATGAAGCCACCCTTAGAGGTGGATGATTTTCTTCAAAATAAAATGGGACCACTATGGAGGTACCCTCTTTCCAACAAAAAAGAATAATGAAAATCGGTTCACAAATACAATCCCATGGTCCCATGGTCACCCACCATGGGACCTGTAAAGGGCCCGAAACGTTGGTTTGTTTGAAAAAACAAGTATACCCGATTTAGATCCGAAAAATAGTTTCAATTCCTAATAATATTTGACAAAACTAATTTGCTAAGCTTCATACATTTTTTAATATTTTTCACAAAATTTTGCTAAGTCGCCGAATTAAATTGGGAAGAGTTAACAAAATGTCAACGTCACTTAGGGATTTAAAAAAAATCATGCGCTTCCTGTGATACTATTAATTAAGTTACCCTCATCGAAAACTCTCTAAAAGAAAATCATAAAAAAGTGATTTCTTTTAAAAATTAAGTACAGTTAACGACGTTCGAGTTTAATATTTCGACAAGTTGAAAGATTTACTTGATCGACTTCAGTTTAAGGGGGGTAAGAGAAAAGTTGGCGGCGTACTTAAAGTTGCTTTTGTTATAGCACGCAAGTTTGGAATCAAATCAAAGTTTTATCCGCACAATAATGGAACGGATATCGAGACGATATCCCGATAAAGTCAAGGGGACAATAACCGGAGTAATTTGAGGAATTTCCTCTTATACGCAGATATATAAAAGTATTTGTTGACGATCGCGTTGTAACGTCATCGGATATCTGTCTTTTGTACCCTGAGATGGCTTAAAAAATATCACACCCAAAATAACAGTTAACAATTTCTTTTCTGTGTGGAGTTCTTAGGTTTCGCGATTGTTATAGAATAAAAATTAAGCGTATATTTGTTTTTTTAAACAAACCAAACTTTTGTTCATGTCTATGGTCACGACTGACTCTTAGTCAGTCCAGAAAAAATTGTTTCGATTCCAATTAAATTTCGAATAAATTTATTTGAATGAAAAGTATTGTTTGTATTTAATAATAAATGTCAAGAGATTAAATTGTACTCAGCATAAAAGTATAGTGTAGAACTGTACACTGTGTGTGTCTGTGTTTACAAGTCGTAGCAGCATTTCACTTATTGTTATAAAACATTACTATTTACTTTATTAACGATTAGTTACTATATGTATATAAGGTATAGTGTTTTAAATATTTATACAAGTAAATAATAGGGGTTAAAGTATGAAATTGCCGATTTGTACTGAAAATCTAAATTGTTTATTTTTTAAATTTTTAACAAATTTATTTAATCAAAATAGTTGCTATTATTATCTATACATTGCTGCCATCTAATGGGAAGGTTATTAATGCCTTTGCGATAGAACTCCGACGATCTAGACTGCACAAACTGTGTGAAAGCATTTTGTATTGCCTCCTGGGAAGAAAACTTCTTGTTACGTAGATAATTGTCCAAATCACGAAAAAAATGGTAGTCCGTTGGAGCAAGGTCTGGTGAATACGGAGGATGACGAATGGTTTCTAACTCCAGTTCCTGAAGGGTCAAAATGGTTTCTCGTGCTGTGTGAGGTCTCGCGTTGTCGTGGAGCAATAATGGTGAAGATCGATTCATGAGTCGGGGCTGTTTTACTGCTAGTTTTGTCAACATGGTTCGGAGTTCGGCACAATAGACATCTGCCGTTATTGCTTGACCAGATCGGAGAAAACTATAGTGAATAACACCATGCTGAGACCACCAAACAGTTACCATTACCTTTTTATTGGTAAGTTTTGCTTTAGGACACTGTTGTGGCATTTGACCTGGGGTCAGCTATTGCATTTTTCTTTTCCGGTTATCATAAAGAATCCACTTTTCATCACATGTTACAATTCGATCCAATATTCCTTCATTTCTGTACCGGTTCAACAAGGCAACACAAGTTTCAACACGCGTTTCTTTCTGCAGATCAGTCAAATCATGAGGCACCCATTTTTCGTATTTTTTTATTTTATTGATTTGACGCAAGTGAGTCAATATTGTGGGTAAGGTAACGTTAAACCATGTCGCTAATTCCTGGGTAGTTTGACTAGGATCGGCTTCCACTATCTCTCTTAATTCATCGTTATTCACCTGTGTGGGCGATCTTCCTCGTGCCTCGTTCTTTAAGTCGAAATTTCCATCACGAAAGCGTTTAAACCAAAATCGCACGGTGCGTTCATTAGTAGACCCCTCTCCAAACGCAGCATTGATATTGGGGGCTGTTTCTGCCGCGTTAGTTCCGCGTCGGAACTCGTATTCAAAAATCACTCGAATTTTCGCAGTATCCATCTTTCTTGTCTAAATTGAATAACAAAAACAATTGAAAGTCGATATTAAAATGCTTCAAATTAAAAAAAAAATCACAGAAACCATTTGAAAAAAGTTTCATTCGAAAACCTCAAACCATGAAGATTCTATGAAAATTCAAAGAACCTATTGCAATAAAACGGCAATTTCATACTTTAACCCCTAATATAAGTCATATTATGTTAATTAATATTTAAATATATTTATAATGTACCAACACAATTGTTCTGTTTGTTTATGTTCATTTTAGAGGCTAGGGATTGTAAGTAAATCGTTTGTATGGGAACCCACGATACAGGCTTGCCTAGTGTAGAGACCGTTGGTAGTCATAAAATTGTTGCTACCAATCTGTTAAATAAATTTTATTTCATTTTTATTATTATTTACAAGAGTCTATGTTTCAGTCTATGGCTGTGCGAAAGCCTAGTTCTCACTAATATGCTGCCGTAGCACATCTTGCAAAATAATTGACAATTTGATAAAAATTGTATTAGTCATATTGCATATTCATATATCATCACACAAAACCCTTTTTCTGCAGAATATAAGCCTAATATGCCACAATGGACTCAAAAATGTACAAATGAAACAACATCTGTAACACTCTCAGTGTGTCCAAAACACAAGGCGCGTAGCTAGTGATTCGTAAAGCGAGACATTTTGTATCGCCGGCTTTCATCTTGCGCGGTGACTGTAACGAATGATGGGGCTTTCAGACGGACTTTTCACTTATTATTATCATGTAACACATAACTTGGTGTATATTCACGTGAATCTTTGGAGTTAACAACTAGAATTATTATTTTATAAATTCGTATACACAAGTCTACTAATTTATTTACTGGTGAAGAAGTGTAAAAAAGAAATTCTGAAGTAAATTTTTTATTTAGACTTTTAGTAGCAGTAGAGCTCCTTGTGAAAGAATTCGGCCATGGAAGTACTGTCACCTTACCTGTTTCTGCCACCAAACGGTAATGTTAGCATTTCGTGTTCCAGTTTTGAAGGGCACATGGGATTTACACACTTATGTCTCAGGGTGACAGGCGCAGTGGCAGTGTCCATTAAGCTTTTGCGATTTAAAGCTCTGAGTGACACTGCAACTGCTATGGACAGGCGTCTCGCTTACCACCAGGCGCACAATTTGTTTTGTGCTAAACCATAGCATTATCATGATGAATTATGACACCTTTGTGTGTGTCACCAGTTCTGGGCGTTTTTCATGAATTAGAAATTTAAAACCTTCTCGCCTATTCTTAAAATATTATTTATTTAATTTAATATTAAAATATTATTATTTTTAAAATTGTGCATGGACAATATAACATTTTGAAAGAATAATGGTGTTTTTTTTAAAGTTAGCTAGTGGAAAAGACACGACACTTTGGCCAACCCACTAAAACAAACGAAAAAACAAAATCTCTGATTTCAATTTTTATTCCTTAAAAATTAAGTTCCAACAATATTTTTTTTTCTATAAAAAAATCAGGCAAAATTCTCGAAAATCCCATTATTATAACAGGATTACTCGAACATCGATCCTTCTACCTATTGCATCGATCTCTCAATTCATTGTAGTTTCGTTCCTATCAAGCGTGAAGATATTTCAAGAACTCATTCTTTTAAAGCCTCAATCACATATAAAGATCTGCAAGTGAAGATAGAGTATGTTCAGATACGTGCAGGGGGTTGGTTTATAGACTAGAACCCCGAGGATTCAATTTAGATCCAAGTTATAGATAAGGCACAAAAAGTTAGGGTGGCTGCGGACATTAAAGTACGAACCATCAGTTTACAACTGACTAAACTGTAATCAATATATTGTATATCTATTTGAAGTCAGGAAATCCCGACGTAAACAAGAAGTACTGGCTTGTCTTAGATTGAAAACGTAAGCAGTCTCTATATAAGTAAGTTAGCCTATTATAAATTTTAAGATGTTTGTTGTTAGTCACTAGAACATGAATCACAAAAAACTATATAACCCCTGAGAACAATAAAAATCATGCCTTATTACGAAATCTGTAGCCTGTGGTAATCAACTAGCCGAATAATTACTCACAACCGTATATTTTTTATTTTATTATAAAACACTGTCGGTTATTGAACTGCAAAAGCTTTGTACAAAAGTAGGATCGTGATATACCTTATGCACATTGTAACTGCGATTTGATAGGTAATTCTGAATATTAAAGAATTTACTAACACTTCCCGTGAAAAATGTTTGAAATTTATGTATCTGACAAGAAATCTTCCATTGAGTAGTAACCTTTAGATAGGAGTAACAAACATAACTTCTTTTTAAAATGTATATTTGTCCTGTATATCCAGTATGTCTGGTATTTTATTATATATGAGTATAGCCCTGTCATAAGGGCTGTAATAAAAAAAATTCTATACATCTCTATATTGAGTGTACGAAGAGATAATTTGTTTCTTTAAATTCTCTATTATCGATTGATATTATTGTGACGATGTATTATAGAGACTCTCACAATTTCATATTTTCGATATTGTGTGCTCGTTTCATTGTCAGGTGGTAGTTAATATGCATTTACATTAGTGTTAATTCTATGTACCAAAAAGATATATATATTTGTAATGACCTCTTTACACATGTTCATAAAACTTAAAACGTAATTATCCTTTCTTCTAATGAGTAAACCACAAACCAGTGCTAACCAAATAAAACCTTATCTACCCAATACAAACATAATACCCTGTGTAAGTTGGAAGTTACAGCCGCCAAGGAGCATCGCTTGATTAGCTCTGGTTGAGAATGACCCAGCCGTCATAAAGATTTTTGGGTAAACGTAATATCGCGTCGTTAAGGTAATAGAACGAGCCGAAGGCTTGGCAGGTTATTCTCAACGATTACGAAAACAACAAGTTATAAGTTTTATCTTTTGATTCATTTGTTACAATTATTTATTGATATAAGGTTGCATTGTATTAAACTTTTCACTGGTCCCTTCGAGACCATGGACGTTGCAATGCAACACGTCCGAAACGTCGACGTAAATAAAACATGCTTTATACATCATTAAGTAAGTAAATAAAATAAAAAATAATAAGTAAAATAAAATATAAAATTAAAATAAAATAAAAAAGTAAGTCAATGGATATCCTTGTAATAATTGTGTTTTTGTAATACGGGTTAAAAAAGTCGGTTGGTTTGAATAAACAAATATACGCGGTTTAGATCCAAAACCAATTAGTTTCATTTCCAATGTGTAACAATCGCGAACATCTAAGAACTCGATAGGTTAGTAACAGTAGAGCTCCGTGTGACAGAGTTCGTCCAGCAAATACTCTCACCTTACCTATTTCTGCCGCAAAGCAGTAACGCGTTCCGGTTTCGAAGGGTAAGGCTGCTGGTGAAATTACTGTAACATGGGACTTGTTAACTTATTGGGTAACAGGCGCTGTGGCAGTGCCCCTCAGATGAATGCCACTGCACCTGCTATGGACAGGCGTGTCGCTTACCATCAGGCGCACGATTTGTGCGTCCCATAACGTGGTCATAAAAAAAGGTTATTCTTAAAACTATTTTTTATTTACAGAATAGATTTTACGACACAGGTTGTGTTGTTGTCTGTTTTAGAACAGACTATTAACAAACTATTAGAAGATTATTAACAAACTATTAATAGTTTGTTAATAATCTTTGTGGTTTGATAGTGTGGTTTAGACTATCTCCATAGAAAAAAAAAAATTCGTATTTGATATTCCAGTACGGCCTTATTTCATTTCTGTCATGATTTTTTCTTTAATTTCTGAGTAAATTCGTCCATTATATTATGAAACTGATTGAATTTTCAAACTCTCTTAGTCAATGTCACGCTTTTACACATCATAATACCAGCTCTTACAAACATGGAACGAGATTGATGTGTGTAGAAGGCTCGTGAAATTGGTAAAAAGGGAGCCTAAGTGTTTGGGGCGCGAACGATCGAGGAACGAAGAAACGACGCCAATGCCGCCTACCCGCAATTTTGTCACGCATTTTACTCAACAAATGTTCCCTTAAGATTTGGCTTAACTTATGCGGCACACGTTTTATTGAAGGTTAAATTTACTCCGAACCATATATTGACTTTTATATGGTTCGTACAAGTGTAAGGCGCTAATGGTTTGTAGGTATTGAAAATGTTTTAGTGGAAATTACTTTTCAAACTGGGATTTCATTAAATCTAAAAGGATGTGTTACTACAAACAAAACGACCAATAGGTACTAGGACTAATTTGTCAAATATATATATAGATTTTTTAATGATGACATGTACATAGGGCGCACTATAAGTTTCCGGGGCCACTTACATAAATAACATTTTTAAAAGTTATTACAACATTTGAAAATGGAACTCTTTGGCTGTAGAATACAGTTTATTTCATCTGACTGATATTTGTTTTTACATTGTGGCGTGATTTTAGATATTGGTTGTCTACATCGCCATGGATTTAAGTCATGAAAATTTTTGTGGTATGCTTTTCTACGACTTTAAGTGTAATTTAACAGCTCAGCGGTGCTTCGCTCGGCTTCAAATTGCTTTTGGCGATGAAGCACCATGCAAGACGATTATTTATAGCTGGTTTGCAGAATTCAAACGCGGCTGTGTGAATCTTAATGACGAATTTCGTGATCGTCGCCCATCCACTGCTGTGAACAACAAAAACATCGATGCTGTGCGTCGTATGGCATGTGACATACCATGAGATTCGGGCATCTTTAGGCATAGACATGAGTCAAATACAATTAACACTACACATACATTTGGGTGTGAAAAAGCTGTGCTCTCGGTGGATTCCACACAATTTGACTGAGGCTCAACAAACGGATAGCGTCACTTGGTGCAATGCCATGCTTACCAGATTCAACGAAGGGGCGCCAAATTTGGTGTGGGACATAGTGACAGGTGACGAAACATGGATTTATAGTTACGATCCCAAAACAAAGCAGCAATCGAACGTATAGGTCTTTCGAGATGAGCCGAAACCAACCAAAGTGACGCATGTGCAAAGTGCCTCTAAGCGGATGATTGCTTCTCGTTTTAATAAAACTGGACACGTGGCTACTGTTGCTTTGGAGAATCGTTGTACCGTGAATAGCATTTGGTAAACGACCATTTGTTTGCTGGAAGTTATTGACAAAGTCTGTAAAAATAACTGTAAATGCCGTATCATCTTGCACCACGCTAATGCCAGTTCTCACACGGCCAGGCCGACAAATGAATTTTTGAAGGTGAACAACGTTGACCTTATGAGCCATCTCGCGTACAGTCTCGACCTGGCACCTTATGACTTTTATTTATTTCCAAAAATTAAGAACCAGTTATTTCAGTAGTTTCATCAGTAGTTTTCATCACCTGAAGAGGCAGTCGAAGAGTATGAAAAATATATTTCAGATATTGTCACGGAGGAGTGGCATAAATATTTTCAAAATTGGTTCATTCGTATGAATAAGTGCATTAACACTAACGGACGATATTTTGAGAAACAATATATTCATTTCTGACCATTTATAGCATTTTTTTCTTATTCATTCCGGAAACTTATAGTGCGCTCTACGTACATGGACATACATGTACACATTCACACATTCCACACAATTACACACTTCCAGACACATATTTTATTTTATTTTCATTTTTTTGGGAAAACTTACAGCTAGGTAACAAGAATAGAGTAATAATAATAACAAAGTATAATACACATATAAATTACACAAAGTAAGTTACCGACTTAAAGAAAAAAAACATAATAAATAAAAATAACGAAATTAAAAACGTTAAACAGTTGTAGTATCTACATATTTGAAGAAAAAACATATCACTGAGTATATGTATATATAAGTGTTATTGTGTGTGTGTGTGTGTGTGTGTGT
>NW_020653851.1:13653823-13724401 GCF_003589595.1 Hyposmocoma kahamanoa
TGTGTGTGTGTGTTTGTATAACACACACACAACACACACACACACAATAACACTTAGGTTAATCTATTATTAGTCTGAAAAGTTAAGAATTACTGTAATTAGTGAAATTTGTATTAGTTGTAACACCAGTTATGTAGATATTGAGGTAGTCTGTTCCATTATCTTAAAGTAATATAAGCGCAAGATTACTATTAATATTATAGAAGAGCGATGTTTCCTAGCACAGGCCCTAACAAGCCTAAAAGGAGACATCCGCATATACGCCTGTCCATAGTAGTTGCAGTGCCACTAAGAGATTTAAATAGCAAAGATCTGAGGGGTACTGCCACCGCGCCCGCCACTCTGAGACATAAGTTGATAAGTCCCATGTGCCTTTCATTTCATCAACACTCTCCAGAACTGTAACGCAGTATGGGATCACGTTACTGCTTGGCAGCAGAAATAGGTAAGGCGGTACTTCCCTGGTCGAACTCCTTCACAAGGAGCTCTACTGCTCCTAAAATATATATAGGTACGAGCCCTGTAACCCACTTGCGGCGCGTGGTCGGGTTCAGTTTACGGGGTGTGCTCATGCTCTTCGGTGGCACAGCCGTTAGTAATGTGGGCGCTTGATGAGGAGGTCGATTCTCGATTTAGGCCAGTTTAGGAAATGAACATTTCTAAGTTGGTTTTGGTCTGAGTATTCTGGGTTATCGTTGTTTTGGTATTCATAGTACAGGAAATTCGGATGCTCACACACAAAAACAAAAACGGTACATAAACAACTAAGAACTAATGTGAGCAAAGGCGGCCTTATCGGTGAGAGTGATTTCTTCCAGACATCCTTTGAGGCAGATGATATACGTCTCCCTCTCTGTTTAGTAACAGAGAGGGAGACGTAGTGTGCAAATGGTGAAAACATTAATGTCTTTTAAAATAAAATATCCTAAGTGCGTATTTGACCTCCATTTCACTTAAATGATGGAATGAGGTCGAAGATGGAGCATGTACATACATGTAAATAATTCAATTCCGCCTTGAAATTTCAGAAAGGAGTTGTTCCATATTATTATTGTAATCGCGCAGTCAATTAAAACTCTATGATGAACTCTTCGAAACAAAACTTCCTATCAACTACTTATAATTAATATACTCAATATTTAAATAATATTTAATGTTGTGTACACAAGAATACACAACATTAAATATTATAGATTAGAGCGGTTACACGCGACTTTTAGTGGCGCGTCTGCAGCAATTCAGGCGCGGTGGAGTAGCGATACAGTCGCTAATCGTCTACCTTTTCACACATACGCGACCATGCGACTTAGACAACGATACACTCACGATGTAAACGCGATGCACGATTTTAATGATTCGACATAAACGACTGCATCGATGCAACCGCCCACAATTCGCAAATGTCGCGATGCAATCGCGTGTCTCACAAACGCGCGTTTGTATCGTTGCTAAAAGTCAAAGTATGTAACCGCTCTTAATTAAAAGTAGCTGATCCAGATCAAATAGAAGCTCACACGGACTAGCAACAGTGATTTATTATCATAACGCTTCGCATAGAAGCTGCTGTAATAATTATGCATGAAAACTTAGAAAACCGTTCTAGAGGAACAATGTTTACCTGTGCGCTTTCTTCATAACATTAGATGTTAAGTTTTGCTGGAAGGTTGCCAGGAAACAAGCTCTTGTATGAAAGTAAATTTTACAACAGTCTATAAAATAATTTTCTTTAAAAACATTAATAATTTCCATATCTATCCCAGTAACATCTGACTTTTCTATTACGTTATAAGACACACATCAAAAGTTTCACACATACACACATCAAGGCATTTTTTTTAAATATTTGATTGTCCTTTGAAGTTAAATAAGGATATCTATAAAAATTTATTAAATAAAGCAGTTGCTATTTAAAAAAAACCTGATTTTGAGTAATTAGCACGAACGTGCTTGACCTTTAGACACTTTTAAAGTGTATATTTTAAAACACGATAAAACTCATCATCAATGTCAACTTTGTTAGATAAAATTTGTCCCCGAAATACTGACCAAAGAAAACGGCTTTAAAATTAATAAGGTACATAAGCCAACCATTTAATTTCCTGCGCTGAATGAAGACGTCAAATAAATATTATAGAACATAAAGACGTTCATAGTTCGTGGCAGAACGTTTCAAATAGGGCAATTACCTCTATTGACGTCCAGGGAAGGAAAGCTGTAGTTGCAGTTTCATTATACTCTCCCCAGACCATTGGGCTTATTGAATTCGACGATAAGGTGCCACGGTAATTTCCTGCCATTTACTATCATTACTCTTCCCTGTGATCACCTAATGCTGCGGTTAGGGTAAACGTACAAAAAGTGGACCTGCAAAAGTGCGGAATTTCGGTGTAAACGCTTCCGGAGCGCATCCGATTGTGGTACGGTGAAAATGAAAACTATTAGGTGTAGAATGGACTGAAATGCCAAGTTTTGTACTCTTTTGTTAAATTTTTCCGTTTAAAATTGTTTACTATCATGTTTAGACATTTTAGATATGTTAAAAATGGCTTTAACATTAAGTTACTGTTTAGTAAACTCTGTTAGGTATCACATATGAAAACTACGACATATACAATTTTGACTGCCTAAAAAACCGCAGATGGGAAGTTAAAGATTCTACTATACGAAAATACTATCTCGATCTAGTTTTCACTACCTAATATCAGTGACAATTTTTAATATCTAAGTATTCGATTTTTTATCGTGCAATATTGTTTAATATTCGACTATTGTCCCGTGAGTATTTTTTAATAATTACACAATAAAATACTTGAATATTTTAATAATACAAATTGGCAACGGAAATTGCTAACGGAAATTGGGTAGTGAACAGTCCGAGAACGACCGATCTACGAAAGTATATCGTTAGCTAGCTAGCTATTTTGATAATGAGAGTTGAGGACCATTATTTATCCACTGTTCCACCCATTTTATAGGTATGAATACGTATGTGGTTTTATAGGTATGAATATGAAATACGTATTTATCTATCTATTTTACAACAATTGAATCTTATTGATATTGTTTTTTTTATTACATAATTTTAAAATTGTTTTGTGGTGCACGTAAGCCCATTATTGTATTTATTATGTCCTGTATTAAGGTGTATAGAAAGAAATTTCTTTTAAATATAAGTAATAAGTACCTTCTGTTTGTGTTTTCCTTTTATTAAATGTGATTTGTGTTTTTCCTATGCAATAAAACAATGAAATAAATTCTACGAACGAAATTAGTTGCTAAATTTATTATATTCAAACAGTAGAGTTATTTAGAGTTATTTTATTTAGTACATTGCACATGTATACTTATAATTTTCGGTCATATTACTTTTGTTGACTTTCATGTGATAAAAGTAATTTTTACGTATTCTATGATCATAATGTGGCTTTATCATACCAAGAGTAGGAAATATAGCCATTGTCTAATTGACATGTAAATTATTACGTAAGACCCTAAGCAATTTTAGTAATAGCTGATGAGTGACGTATCAAAAATAATTTCCCATTCGCCTTCTGTTTACCCTCGGATAAACACGGACAAAAGTTTGGTACGACGAGCGCATTGTAAGATCGATTAGTGTCGTCTAATTACGCAATTTCTGGCGATCTCTAATTGTAGCGAGGCCAGTATATTCTGCGTGACTGTACGTTATTTCCCTTGGGTGTGGTAAAGATAGCGCATAGTACGATGATGTTAAAAAATATTACTGGAATCGCTGGAATATATTTTTAAATTACATTTTTGTTAAATGTTACTTGGGTATTTTTTACAAACGAGAGATTATTTTTATAGCCAAAATATGAATGTATAATAATAATAGTTTGCGTGTATATAGTCCCACTGCTGCACACAGGCCTCCTCTCATAATGGCAGGGCTTGTACTGTACTTTCTACGCGGGTTGAAAACTTATAATCATATAAAGTAATAAATTACTTTGCAGATGTGTCCAGGTTTCCTCACAATATTTTCCTTCACCGAAAAGCTCACGGTAAATTTCAAATAAAATTTGGCACATAAATTCTTAAAAACTCAGAGGTACAAGCTGGGATTCGAACCCACAACTCACTGTTTAAGAGGCGGAAAGTCAAACCATTAGGTTACAACGTTTTTTAAAATGTATTTATGAATGTATTTATCGATAAAAACTCAAATGTCGTTGTGTATTTAAGTAAGCATCTAATTAATGATGATAACAAATAAAGTACCCTCTGTCGCTCTTAGGTGAAATAGTATCATAGTTGCGCAGGCTTTGAAGTGTGTGAGGTCTGCCTCACGGAGAAATTCTTTGAACAATATTTAAACATTTGCCTTTTAGAAATAAATTCATAGTCTCCTGGTGTATTTGCTATGGAACACGGGAGAAAATTTCATTGAAATATCCGTAATACCAATCGAATGAAACTGAGTTTTCTGTAAATGACCTTAGTAAATAATATTTTGAAGAAAATATAAAGCAAAAATTAGTCACTTGTATTTACATGACAGGCAGATGACTTCATTCCACCTGATGTAAAAAATCCAAACGTGACAGAAGCTAGTACAGTGTTAATATAACCACCTCCACCATGCACGCCTACAAGATGCCTCTTCACGCCTCGTTTGAAGGACCCCATATCGTAAGACGGAGGGAATACGTGCCCTGGAAGGGAGTCCATTTCTCAACTGTGCGACAGAGGAAGGTGCCACCAAACCTTTTAGTTTACTACCGGTATCTTCTGTTTTCATTATCATTTAAAAAACCAGTTGAAAACGAATTCAAATTCGTTTTTTTTAATGTCAAAAAACCGTCGTTGAATTACGTCGTAACATACATTTTGTGTCTCACTTCACCTTATAGCATAATTAATTAGGCGGTTTGTTTAGTTACAGTACTGACAATTTTTCTGGGAAAGTCTAATGGAAGAATACCGTAACAAAATAAAATGTTTCAATTAAAGTCTATGTCTAGTCTTAAATATGGTCAGCCATTGTACTTCTTGGGTTTCATCTAAAAAAAAATTAAATTGTTAAGTCACTTCCATCGTTCTACGAACACGTCGAACAACTGGCGCGTCGCGACGCGTTTCTACCGGCTAAAATTATCACTGTCTCGTTGCATTGTTCTCTGATACTTTATTTGTCTCCATACAATCAGCCAAACTGCGAACAATACACCACTCAAATTTATACCCAATACCAACACCACAACATTGATAACTGAGTGCAAAATTTGCAGCACACTATATTAGTAAACTGTATACTCAGATGCACGAGTTTAAACTTAATCTTCACATTGTTAAAGTCCTTTTGAAAGACGATTTGTGTGGGCCTATGTATTTATGGCAATGTCAATGGTTTCATTACACTTTTTGGTTTGATGTGTGTCGCTACACACGTTTATATGTCAGCGTTCGTGTACGTCAATTTGTGTTTAGAAATAAAAAAAATTGAAATGGAAATAGAAATAATAAACGAGTGTTTTGAGTTAACTAATAAAGCAATCATTGAAATAAATAGCAACTGCAATTAAGTATCTATTTATTCATTAGAAAATATACGAGTTCGAAGTGATATGATCATTGATAATTATTGCAACAAATGTACCTCAATATCAGTTTATCTTGATATTTATACAATTAATTGGAATAACAAAATACTACCGTTAGCAATATCGTAACGTGTTTGTATTCGAGACATATCCAGACGTGCCAAATGACAATCTCAAAAAAATTAAAAACTAAATGGTTTTAGGAAATAAAACTATTTCTTTGCTTCTAAATCGCGTAATTTGGTTTTTTTTTTCAAACAAACCAACATCTAAACGGGCCCTTTAAGGATGTACTTCCCATGGTTCCGCTAAAAAATAGTCTCATTTCCTATATGTACAATCGCGAAAACCTGAGAACAAAATGGTTTTTCCATACATTTTTCTTCGTGTTTATTTCGTTTTCTTGCTGTTTGTAATTTTTAGTAGAAAAGTAAAGAGACAAAACTATGAATTAGCAAGGTTAATTATCGTATAGTTAACAGATAATTATCATGACAGTTATTTAAGAAAATAAATATCTTGATAATTTAGAACCCTGGAAAATATATTTAAAAGGCTCCGTTAAATATGATTCTATTCAAAATTTAAAATTAAAATAAAATCCAATAACATTCATATGATATTCATAGCAAGCAAAAGTACGAAAGTGACCTCTATAAGGGTCTACGTATTTTCGGCTATGAAAATATCTCGACATCGTTTGCGTAGATTTATTTTTATTTGCTTCAGCTATTCTCTGTTTGTTCAGTTCAATTCCCCTGCCTATATATCACTGTTTAGATTCGATGATGCTGCTGAAATTACTTATTGTTTCGCTTATTGTGCGTCTGGCTAGAAAATAACCTTAAAGGCCCTGCATTTTATAGTGTAAACAAGAGAATCGAGGGACTTTATATGAGTTATTGATTGGGTACAGACAGCCACGTGTATGGCGTGACACACGATTTATTGTTTATGGTCAAGCGATATTTGTTCAACCCTTGAGTAAATATTGCTGGTTTTGATTTCATCATTTATAGACATTGACTTACAATTATAGTCAATGTTTATAGACCCTATTTTGAGATGTTACAAGCATCATTGGTGGATTTTAAATTAACATGTTATTTAGATATAATATTATTCAGCACAAATACATGTAACAAATAAACGCTTCACATTACACGACATAAAAGCAAACAAAAGAATAGTTGGTACAAATTATTGTTATTAATTAATTAATTCATTATTAAATTTGAACCGAAACAACATATTGTCTATACACAACAAGCTACTTATATATAGGAGTAATCCTTACGCTAGGTATTATCTATTTTTTTTGGACGAATTGTCTTCCGTTCTTTGTTTCAGACTAATCGAAGCGATGAATCGATTGTGCATGTTTATGTTATTCAACGATTAACTTGAACACTAGGGTAGTAGCGACGGATCGATACGATTATCGCGACGATCGATCGAAACGAGGAATCGTCGATTTAAGGGGGCCTTTACAAATCAGTTTTTTTTACTTCTTTGTATACATATAATGTGCCAGACAACTAATTGCTGAAACTACTCATTTCTCAGAACACCCTAATCAGAACCAATTTAGAAAAGTTCATTTCCCAAATTGGTCCTACCAGGAATCGAACTCATCCAAGCCTTTTTTTTTTTTCATTTATTGCTTATTTGTTCTGCAAAAGTAATCTATATAGCTTTTTTGATCAAAGTACCCAATCGTCAGAATAATAAGGTATGCCACCGATATACGAGTATAACTAGTTTTGCGAAGCAGGTGAAGATTTAATGACAATACTAGAGCAATGGAAAACTACTCACAGTACTTCATCGTGTGTTATCGCACCCCTCATGAAACCAATGGCATAAGTTACGTCGAAATGTTTATTTTTATCAAAATCAAGACCTGGCACCTTGTGACTTTTATTTATTTCCAAAAATTAAGAACCAGTTACGCGGTCAACGAGCTGAAGAGGCTGTCGAAGAGTATGAAAAACATGTTCCAGAGATTGTCACGGAGGAGTGGCATAAATGTTTTCAAAATTGGTTAATTCGTATGAAAAAGTGCATTAACGCTAACGGAGAATATTTTGAGAAACAATAAATTCTAAAAATTATTTTAATAAAAAGTTTATTGCTCCATTAGATACAGAAAAATGTATTATATTACATATTCTCTTCAATTCTTGTAACTCTATCTACAATATTGGTCGATAGGGTTACAAGTATTGGAGAGGATGTGGGATAATTATTTTTCCGTATCTAATGATACAATAAACTTTTTTGACGTAATTTCACCTATGCCATTCTTCCATGAGGGGTGCGTTATGTACACAACGAGACATCTATTGTGTACCAGCTTAATATGGCTCAACCTATAGATCATGCTCTTGTTGAATTTATAATAAATTACAGTGTGGGAACGTATACTACTATTATATATTAATTAAAATATTTATTTATACATTAAAATACATATTATGTATTAATTTGGAGTGACCTATAAAATTAGGTCAATCTGACGTTATTACCGCAAGTATTTTTAGATGTGAGCAAGTAAAAAAACAAAAAAAGAACTAAAACAACAGCACAATTTAAGAATAAACACACGCTACTTCGATACCAAATTTCATTTGATTAAGTAGATTAGTTATCAAAGTAATGTGGGTTAGGTGACAAGAGTAGAAAATTTAAAAACAGTACAAAAATATAACATAATTTCTAAACTAAACTAATATATTCACGTAATTAATGTTTATTTTAAACAGGTCGTTACGTACTCCACTTAAAATTGTTTTTTTGGAACACTATAAATGGGCCAACATGTATAACTTACTGTGTCGCACGCAGAAAGTTTCAGTGTCACTACAAATTCCCAATGGATTTGTCAACAGAAAACTCCAAGAAATAGCTACATACGAGTACAATGGTCAACGGTGTTACGGAAATAAAAATAAAGTTACTCTGCGAACTCGACAAACTTGTATTATTTGTGTTTTAGACGTTGAAGGGTGGTACAGTTAAAAATGTATACGCCAATGTGTGGCAAAATAAGTACTCGATATTTCATCAATATTGTAATTTTATTTATCCAATTGCTTGAAAACCTCGGTGGCTCAACGACATCTGAATTATGGGTGCTGGATGAGGAGTTCCCGAGTTCGATTTCCGATAGGACCATTATTGGAAGTGAATTTTTCTAAATTGTCTGATCTGAGTGACCTACGATTAGTTTTCTCAAAGTAGGGAATTCTCTGTACTTTGAATATCAGGAAATGGGTGACGGGTCCAGATAGCGACATCCATTTGATGGTCTCCCATGTAATAGGTGTAAAGGTGTAATAGGTAATAGGTGTCGTTATCTGGACATCATTGTGGATCTTATTATTATATATACTCTTTATCTTGGTTAACAATCATACAATATTTATTCAGAACTCGAAGTTATGCAGTTTAAAGCTTAGTTTAGTAAGCAGTAGTATAAACAGGAAATAGGTTATAATAAATACCAGAAGGATTACCCCGGATCTTTAAAACGATTATGATTTCCGAAATCATAGGTGCAAACTCAATGTTAAATTTTGGCACCGGCAAAGTGGTAGTTATTATTGACCGGGCAATCAATAAATAACCTACCGTAAATTCTGAAGGCAAGCGCAAACCGGCGGAGGGCGGGGGAAAAAAATCGAAGAGGATCTTATGCCCGCTAGCGCACACTGATAAGGGATATCCCTTATCGCTATATATCCCTAGTCCGTTATATGCCACCGATCGTTCAGGTTTCATTCTGCTCCGCTAAGTGCCTCTCTCTACCCAATTCAGGTATACTCCGGTGCATTTTTGGTGCGGTTTTCGGCGCACACCGGTAAATTACGTCGCAAACCGCCGCCTCTTGCCGCGTGTTCTTCAATACCGCGAAAAGAAATGCGCAGCGATACTCCGAGGTCGGTCTCAGAGCATTGAAATTTATACCTTGTTCTAAATTAAATGGCACAAAATATACATTGATAAATTTAAGATCCTCTGTCTTCCCGTCTGCCAGTATGCGCTGGACCTTATAGTCGTACTTATTATTATTTTTTTAATTCCACATTTGAAACAAACACTGCAAAGAAAGATAAAAATAGCGTTGTACCGTATACAAAGACCGCACTATCTTGCTCTAACAAGTCGTGTTATTTTAAGCAATGTGACAAAATCTCAGAAATCTTAGAAACGCCAGTTTATGGAACCTTTGCCTACCCAAATAAATGGGTGAACATTTATAAAAAAGTGGCTCCTTTATTGCAAATTTATGTATTACTCTAACGATAAGGCATCGACGGTATGAAAATGTATTATTTGTGATGAAAAACTGTTTACGATGAACTACTTTGAGATTGCTGGTCACCCCCGTGATTATGCATATTATAAATATCATTTAGAATAAGATGTAGGTAAATTAACAATTATTGTCATTAAAGCAAGAAGAAGTACACCGCAGTACAATATTAAAGTGTACTACTTAAATAATACTAATGCGAAAAGTTACTTACAGGCAATGAATTCGAGTCTCTTACAAAATTTGTAATACTTCGAGTATATATTCTACATAAATAACGCGCATACTCATAGACCCGCACTACGGACACCCTGTATCGAGGGTACCATGGACACACACATAGGCATACAAACACAAATTACACCCAAACTCACGAGATAAATAAATATAGGCCATACAAATATTTCCTCCGGCCCAAAAATTTTATAGAGCTTCACAAAAACCAGAACAGTTCAAAATAAATGACTGTTTAAATATTAAAGTACATAATAGTACTCTGAATAGCCACACATCCTTGCAAAACTACGGGAACTTTTATCTCCCAGGGCGTAAATTCCGGGATCCAGTGGGATAGCAATAAATAGCTGAAATCCTGAACTTCGACCACTGACACAGACAAGCCTCAAGTCTGATAGGACTTAGCGGCTTTCTCTTTTTCCTCGCCTTCACTCCTTTCTTTTGTTTTGCAAGTTGCTTAACTGGTTTTATCGACGAAAACTCAGAGTTACTACTGTTTTCGATTGTTTGAAAGAGACGTACATATTTAGAATTTTTGTACTTCCTGAACGCATTGTATTTACATTACAAAAATTAGCTTTAGTTATAAAAAATTTAAATTAATGATTTCTGTTGATTATCAGAAAAAATAGGTCGTGATTTAACGATACATACCAAAAGCAAAGTCTCATGCTATAGTATTCTATGTTGTTATTATTCTGCGTACTACACCGTATTGATAAATGAAGACCATAGGATGTAATGAGTAATGAAATGTAGGACTGTCTATAGCAAACGTATGTGTACGACCTAGATGACCACACTGCGAATACAAAACATATAAATCCCAATCATAAAAAAAATCGTGTACATAACCCATAATTATACTAAAGTTATGCCAATTAAGGTATTATCTTAAATGGTTATTACAGGGTTTTAGACGTTTTACAACAATCCAACGACGGCGATGTGACGAGCAAAAATCACGATGCACTTGATGCAAGGCATAACCTGCCAGAGGTTGTGGAAAATCGTTATTGCCTTGTATTGCACTCCATAGTTACACGCTATAGCACGGTAACAACCAGTAGCGAGTTACATGTATTATACTTCTCAATAAGTTATCAGGCAGAATACGAATATTTAAGTACTTACTTTACCTTGTAACTTTTTAGATTGTATTAACATTTTCATAGAATTCTCACAGATGGGGCTACGGCAAAAAAATCGATAACCAAACACAAAAATCCGACAACAAGCACATTTTTTGTTGCACACCGTGACATAAGCGTCTGCCACAATTTGCTAGGATCCGTCGGTTTGCATCCGGCCGGAAAGAATGAATTTTTTCTAAGTGTTCGATATTTGTATTAATAATTGTATTAATATTTTTTTTACAATATCAAGTGATGGGACGAACAAGTCGTGTATCTGACGGCAAGCGACACGCCTACCCAGAACAGTAATTGTAGTGCTATCCAGAGCCTTCAATCAAAGACGTAACGCAGTCATGCTAACATTACTGCTTGGCGGTAGAAATAGGTAAGGTGGCAGTACTTCCCTGGACGAACTCTTTCACAAGGAGGTCTACCGCTACTAAAACATTTTATTCAACGTGCAAGGAGTCACCATCGAAACTAGATATCCCTCTGTAAAGCAAATTGAATCTTCTGCGACTTGCTTCATGACTGTGTTTTGTTAACACGAATAGTCTCGAGTATCTTTATCTTTTTGATGATGAAATCTTATAAAGTACACTTAAAAAAGTCGTGCATAGCAAGTAAAATGCGGTGTAAAGTGAGATGTTATGACGTCTTGGAGACCTTTACAACCGTGTTTACAATAGGCCCGATCGCTACAACTTATAAATACACTTTCAACCTAACCTTTCACGTGCTCAACTGCTGAGCATGCAACATAATACTTTCCATTGAAGGTGGAAGTGGTCAGTCTGTGAAAAACGAAAAAACAAATAGTTTCAGCGAGCAATGTTGAGACAATATGGCTTATGGTTACACATAAAAGAAAACTTCTAGAGTAAAAGCTGTGGGTATCGCTCTTTAGGAATGTTTGCATAGTTTTATGAAAAATAAAGTTCAAGGAATTTGTAATCCTATGTACGTCGTAATGAGTCTAAATGAACTGAGGTTTAGGACAAGCGACAATGGAATATTTGCATTTTAATTGATGAATCTACTAAATATTCTTAAGATGAAAGCAGAAAAAAAACAATTTTGTATTTACCTATGACTGAACATTAGAGATAGGAACAAGTAAAGTATATTCAGCTATACATTTATAGGTATTATCAGCTTTAAGTTTAGGTAATCTTAAAGCTGATAATACCTACTTATTATATAGAAGCTGATATAATAGAATCCGTATGTCGCTGATGATAGATCTTAACATCAAAAGAAAAGATTACAGATTAAGAAACTCTTTATTTATCTTTTAATTTACTATTTTTATTATTATATGTGATACCAAATGACGGGACGGACAAGTCGTTCGCTTGGTTATAAGCGACACGCCTGTCTATAGCAGTTGTAGTGCCACCCAGTACAAAAAAAAATATAAATAAACTCGGAACTTTAAATGCCAAAGATCTGAGGTACACTGCCACTGCGCATGTCACCCTGAGACATCAATTGACAATTCCCATGTTTCATGCACCGTTATCCTTGAATGAACGCAGTAATGCTCATATTTCTGCTTGGCGGCAGAAATAGGTACAGTGGCAGTACTTTCCTGGACGAACTCTTTCACAAGGAGTTTTACTGCTGTATTACCACCAAATCCAAGAAAAGCGTATATAGAAGCTTATACCTTTATCTATTCACGTAAATGTTAACGAACACTAGACGTATTCAATAGAACATGTAAAGCAAATATTTGTCGTCTATTTGGTTCGAGGACTATTTCGGTATTCTTGCGGCTCGCCATAGCTTCGGGAGATTTAACGAACCTTGAAAAATAATCATATTACATTGCGTAGTTACCTCATCTTCGGCACAGTAGTTGTTGAAATACTGGCGATAACGGTCCTTAATACATATTTACTCGTCGAAAAATATCCTGTTCAGTACATAATAAGTGATGCTGAAATATTCAGATGAAATATTTGCTGCCATATCGGTTAATATAAAAAGGTACTATACTAAAGTCTTATATTTACTACATTAAAATTACAGGCACATGAGACTTGTCAACTTATGTCTCAGGGTGAGAGGCGCAGTCTCGGTTTCCCTCAGGTCTTTGAGATTTACAGCTCAGAGTGGCACAGCAACTGCTTTGGACAGGTGTGCCACTTAATACCACGCACGCGACTTGTTTGCCCCGTCACTTGGTACCATAAAAACAAAGTCTTAGGGCGCGTTTATACGACACGAATTTCATCGCGCTCACCCCGCGCGATTGAAGAGCGAAATCCGCGGCGACCGCCGCCCAGCGACCGCGTGCACATGTTCAGAGACCGAACTGTCTTGGCAAAATATACTCTATTTATTTAGCTTTTAGCTGAAAAGCACTAGCTTGTCGTTTGTCTACGCGGACTCCGCTCTTCGACCGCGTGACGGCCGCTGCGGACTCCGCTCTTGGACCGTGCGGCCGTGCGGCCGCGCGAAAACTTTCTCATCGCTTATTATCATCTAGCAGCACCTTGAAACATCGTTCAGATATAATCAAATAACTCCACTACTCATGTGTTCTGATCTTTATTTTATCTCTTATTACTTTTCTAATATTGTGCAATATTGGTGTTAGATATAAGGTGGCAGATATGTATTATAGATTTGAGTAGCAGTAGAGCTCCTTGTGAAAGAGTTCGTCCAGAGAAGTACTGCCACCTTACCTATTTCTGCCGCCAAGCAGTTATGACAGTATTACTGTGTTCCGGTTTTGAAGGGTAAGGGTGCTGGTGAAATTACAGGCACATGGGATTTGTCAATTTATGTCTCAGGGCGACAGGTGCAGTGGTAGTGTCCCTCAGATCTTTGTCATTTAAAGGTCTGAGTGGCACTGTAACTGTTATGGCCAGGCGTGTAGCTTACCATCGCGCGTCTGATGGTAAGCTACACGCCTGTCCATAACAATTACAGTGCCACTCAGAACATTAACTACTACCACTGCGCCCACCCTGAGACATATGTTGACAAGTCCCTTGTGCTTTTATTATACTAATAAAAGTAATACTGTAATTTCACCAACACTCATACTTTTCAAAACCGGAATACAGTAATGCTCACATTACCGCTTGGCGGCAGAAATAGGTAAGGTGGCAGTACTTTCCTAGAGGAACTCTTTCACAAGGAGCTCTACTGCTACTTAACATCTTTATTCCTGGAACATCTTTTTACATCGTAGTATTAAAATATAAAATAACCTGAAAGTCACTTAAAACGTATCTGAGTTATTTCTTTTGAAACTGCATGCAGCGTTCCTTCTGCAAGAATTAATGCGTCATTCCAAACTGAAAAGCATATGAGGCCATTGGAATTCTCGATTCATTCTCAGAAAATACCTAATCTTTACAACAGGACAGCTGCAGCTATTTAGATACACGAGTAACGCGACCACTAAGACACTTCCAGAATAACATATCGCTTTAAATACCGAGTGACAGATGACACATTTCGACATTCTTCAACTTGTCGTTTCTGAAATACGCTCAACATTTTTGTATTTATTCTTGTTCGCTGTTCAAGAATCATAAGTGAACAACGAAATTTGTATCTTACTGTTACTGTTTCAGAAGTGTGAATGCGTTGTTTGTTGTCGGTCATTTTGGTTATTTTTTTAAAGAATACAATTTAACGAGAACAGACAAAAAGTCACCGGGAGCCGTTCAATTCTTGAGTGGGCTAATGCGGGCGCTACGGGTTAGCCAACTAATTAGTACGACGTTAGTTTAAGCTTTACCTGAATTCCTATTTTCATGTTCCGTTGTTTATAAATTCAAGAAGTGACATTAATTGGTTTATAAATTATAGTTTTCTGGACTACGCAATCATTGTTTAATCACATGAAATTTATGGATGCCATTATTTTCTGACACACAAGATATAAATGTGTTCACAGCCTATTAATACTATCGTTAGTAAAGACATACATGTGTTAAATAGTTAACTCCATTATACTTTTTATGATAAACAATCTCAGTAAATCATAAATGATTAAAAATGGGAAGGGTATTTACGAGTGCTGAAAGAAGGATGAAGAATAAAATAAAAAAGACCGTGTAAACTTTCGAAGAAATGTAAATAAGTCATGCTTAAGCTCGCTTAGTTCTCTAGATGAATTCGTACTGAGTCGGCAAAATAATTGAGCCATTCATAAGGCTTGTGATAGCAGGCTCGAGCCCCATCCCGGCACAATGACTAATAAGAAGTTAATCCGCAAATAAAAGTGGAATTGAAACAGAAGTGGAACGCCTTCTCGCCGTGTGGGTAGGCTAATGTCGATTTGTCTTTGTCGGCGTCACTGAACTCGTCAGAAATAGATTAAGCGTTCTCACTCCATCTAATGGCGCCTCATTTGTTTGGCTTTAAGAGAAAAATTGCTCTTAAACTCTGTACGATAGAATCTTGTCGATGAGTTTCGTTTGTTTGACTCAATTTGCGCATCCGTCCCGTTCCCGTTTTACCTAACATTTTCAAATTCACTTAACACTTTTGAGTGCCGCTCTAGCAAATTGTTTTAAGTAATTGTTGTTCTCCTGTTTGTCGCTCACCTGAAAAAATGTTACCTGCGTTTTGTTTCGACTTGTTCTTTTCTTTTGCTTCGTTTAACTTCAAATTGCTAGCGTTTCAGTAAATTTTATTCAGCACTTCACACGACGCGAATTTTTTCATTTTACATTTTATTCGAGTGGTCTTTGATATTTTTAAAGTCCACGTGTCCAAAAAATATGCTTCTGTCTATAAATGTGAACTGAGTTGCAGTGGTTAGTTAGGGGATTCCGGTGGAAGGAGTTTCATTTGAAGCTCAAAATTGACTTTATTTCTTTACTCTGTCTTTCTTTAATTAATAAAACTACTTGTCTGCTGAAACTTCACTTTGAAACAGTTCTTTAAGTTTAATTAAATATAACAATTTTAATGTTATTATAAATTGGGCGATGGATTTGTTCCGGGTCTTAGTCAAACTAGAATCCTCGTTTTGAAGGACATTTCAGAAGGCGTTACAAGATCCAGTCAAAGTCCAATTTCAGTTGTTTTATTTGATATTTCAAATATGCTAGGTAATAATGTCACGAACGCTTTCGAGAGCGGCTTAAGTAATACCGGACGTAATAATATAATTTAGGAATACTGAGTGCAAAATGCTATACATGTAAGAACTCGATCGCTAGACCTACTCATAATTGCGTAGATTTTCTTCTATAAACAAAATCGGTTGATAGTCACTGTGCGAAATATAAAGTTTACCATCCCAATTGCGGTTTTAACTTGAAATCATTCAACGCCATCTAGCGTCTATTGAGGTAACTACATAAATGCTCACAGTGTATCGCGATGTGAACGGTTTGATGCATTATATAGGTCAAATTGTAAATATTTTTGTTATTGCGCTAATAAGAGTTTTATTGCGCTAAAAAGAGTACGTTTGAAATTATACGGTGTAAATTTATAAATCTTTCAATCAGCCGATTGTGTTTTGTATGTGAAGAAGAAAAAGAATTATGGATCGAATTTGTTGAATTCTCTAGGCCAAGTTGTTCAGGCAGTGATATACCGTAAAAATTATATATGAAAATATTCCTTAAAATATGATAATAACGTGCGATACAATGTAATAACGTGCGATACAACCACACTATTTACAAACTAGTGAATTTCCCGGTACTATGCGCAACGTAAATCCCTCTGCGGTACGATACGGTACGGTGGAACATCCAGACTAGAACCAATTCGGAAAAGTTCATTTGCCTAATTGATCCTACCGGGAATCGAACCCGAGACCAACCAGCGGTCAAAGTGCAAACCGTTGGGCGACCGAGATCATTCAAATGTAAAATCTTTTGACTAAATAAAAGTAGACAGACATAATATACACGTATTTTTCTTGGAAACATATTGTATTTTTCATTGACTGCTCTTTACCTGCATAGACAGTTCTTTTGCGTAATTACCATTAGAATTTTTTTTATTAATAGTTAGAATAAATGTTATTTTAATCACACTACCTATATGCCAATTAAAATAATGTTAAAATAACTTGATTCGTATTGCATATTAAACAAAAAGAGCATCTTAATTTGTACAGAACACATAATAACACAAAAATAATTTAGTTACTAGCCATATAGTTATGTAGTGTTATATAATAATTAATTATTATTTTTGTACATTTTCACTCACGTATTTCATCGGGAACAATATTCAAAAATATATTAAATAATACTACGTAATATCGAGTTCTTAGGTTTTCGCGATTGTTACACATAGGAAATGAAACTATTTTTCCGGATTTAAATCGCGTATTTGTATAGATTTGTTTTTTCAAACAAATACTATGTAATATTTTTGTGATACCAGGGGCCTTACCATGAAATCTTATTACGATTCAGTTTGGGACCTAAAATGAATCGTTGTGAGACTACATGAAGTGTATATATCACCATCCCGCTTTTTTGTCGTTACGAACCTTTACTGAACTGTAATAAGAGTTAATGGTAAGGCCCCAGGTGATAAAAATATTGATTATTGCGTTAATAGCAATTCTTTATATGTACTTCTTAAAAAAAATGTAATAAGAGGTTTGTCATTTTATCCACACTAATACGCGAATCACTAAACCCATCACCCATGTCACCCCAACCCTTTCCAAATCGACAATTTCCTCAGTTTAATTTTATTTGCAGTACATCGCCGCGTGAAATAAGCGTGAAGGCGTCGTTCGACCACCCAGCGAGTGCCGACTTCTTAACGCGCTTGGCGTCATTTCTCCTGATTTATTGAAACGATGAGCCGCCGGCACGCTCAATACACTGAATAGCATTAAATGTGATCCATCGAAACTATTCAAACATTCAAACGGTATTTAAGACTGTTTAAACATAAAAATTGAGAAAAGTCCTGTCATGTTTTCAATGATTTGCCAAATGTTTTTAAAAGTAAACTTTTGCATTATTTAAATGTTGTATAGTAGCATGTTGCATATTAGCAGAAGTAGAGCTCCTTGTGAAAGAGTTCGTCCAGGGAAGTACTGCCACCTTGCCTATTTCTGCCGCCAAGCAGTAATGCATTCTTGCGTTCCGGCTTAGAAGGGTAATGGTGCTGGTGAAATTACAGGCACATGGCTCTTGTCTACACATGTCTCATTTAAAATACGTATATTATTAAGCAAAACACTTCAGCATTCTAGAAAGTTTCTACATGTATGAAATGTATGTGTATAATATATTTTATATATTTTGTATTATTTTAACTCAGTTTTATAGTTCCTAAATATATTATTAGGGGTTAAAGTATGAAATTGCCGTTTTATTGCAATAGGTTCTTTGAATTTTCATAGAATCTTCATGGTTTGAGGTTTTCGAATGAAACTTTTTTCAAATGGTTTCTGTGATTTTTTTTTTAAATTTGAAACATTTGAATATCGACTTTCAATTGTTTTTGTTATTCAATTTAGACAAGAAAGATGGATACTGCGAAAATTCGAGTGATTTTTGAATACGAGTTCCGACGCGGAACTAACGCGGCAGAAACAGCCCGCAATATCAATGCTGCGTTTGGAGAGGGGTCTACTAATGAACGCACCGTGCGATTTTGGTTTAAACGCTTTCGTGATGGAAATTTCGACTTAAAGAACGAGCCACGAGGAAGACCGCCCACACAGGTGAATAACGATGAATTAAGAGAGATAGTGGAAGCCGATCCTAGTCAAACTACCCAGGAATTAGCGGCATGGTTTAACGTTACCTTACCCACAATATTGACTCACTTGCGTCAAATCAATAAAATAAAAAAATACGAAAAATGGGTGCCTCATGATTTGACTGATCTGCAGAAAGAAACGCGTGTTGAAACTTGTGTTGCCTTGTTGAACCGGTACAGAAATGAAGGAATATTGGATCGAATTGTAACATGTGATGAAAAGTGGATTCTTTATGATAACCGGAAAAGAAAAATGCAATGGCTGACCCCAGGTCAAATGCCACAACAGTGTCCTAAAGCAAAACTTACCAATAAAAAGGTAATGGTAACTGTTTGGTGGTCTCAGCATGGTGTTATTCACTATAGTTTTCTCCGATCTGGTCAAGCAATAACGGCAGATGTCTATTGTGCCGAACTCCGAACCATGTTGACAAAACTAGCAGTAAAACAGCCCCGACTCATGAATCGATCTTCACCATTATTGCTCCACGACAACGCGAGACCTCACACAGCACGAGAAACCATTTTGACCCTTCAGGAACTGCAGTTAGAAACCATTCGTCATCCTCCGTATTCACCAGACCTTGCTCCAACGGACTACCATTTTTTTCGTGATTTGGACAATTATCTACGTGACAAGAAGTTTTCTTCCCAGGAGGCAGTACAAAATGCTTTCACACAGTTTGTGCAGTCTAGATCGTCGGAGTTCTATCGCAAAGGCATTAATAACCTTCCCATTAGATGGCAGCAATGTATAGATAATAATGGCAACTATTTTGATTAAATAAATTTGTTAAAAATTTAAAAAATAAACAATTTAGATTTTCAGTACAAATCGGCAATTTCATACTTTAACCCCTATTATTTTCTATTGAGTTTGTCAAAATTATACTAAGGTATTATACTTAATATAACATTTTCGTGAATTAGGGTGCAGCAATTTTGTGCAAATGTTACCTTATCTCGTCGTATTATCTTGTTTCAATTTAATTAAAATTGTATTTTCGTACTGACCATGGCGTTACAGATTTTACGCTCGTGTGGATACCCTATTTTAGGGTAGATTGTTACATTTAACTTTTATTAAAAGAAATGTGATCGACTAAAGCTGTTACTTTACTATGGATTCTGCCTATATATGATATAACGAAACAATACTGTCTGATGAACTTTTTGCATAGGTAGTATAATAAGAGCAAGTAGTCCAGCATGTTCGGTGCATAAATGCTTAGATTTGCCTCGGAGCATAGGGCTGGGCAGGTTGCAAATATAATTTGAAAAAATTTACGTGTTCATAACAGTATTCTCATACTACTTATATTAAAATAACCTTTGTCAAATGCAGTAGGTTTAGTAATCCTTGTGAAAGAGTTCATCCAAGGAACTACTGCCACCTTTTTCTATTTCTGCCGCCAACCGATAATGCGTTCCGATTTTGCAGGATAAGGGTACTGGAGAAATTACAGGCATACGTGACTTGTCAACTTACGTCTCAGGGTGACGGGCGCAATGGCCTCAGATCTTTGCGATTTAAAGCTCTGAGTGATACTGTAACAGCTGTGGACAGGCGTGTCGCCTACTGCCAGGCGCACGGCTTGTTCGTCCTGACACTCGATATCATAAAAAGCAGGTACTTACGTATTTATATTTTTTATACCAGTATCGCAGATTGGTAACTTGATTATGGAAAATTGATGATGAAATAGAAATGAAATGCTGAGCAATTCTGAATTTAAATTCAAACTACCACAAACGCTAAATATACACGTATATAGTTTGATATCATTTTTTAAACACCTAGTGACCTTTTCGATTCTATAATTAATAGCGCGTAAGACGACCCGTACTATGCAACGCGAGTGCACCTCGAGATTAGATATAGAATCTGTGCGTCCATACACATCGCGTGGCGGGTGTGCACAATGTAGACACACAAGTCGTGTTGCTACATTTGTATGGAGTTACTATACTTGTTTCATTATAGTATGTATGCCTTTTGTTTCATTACATTCGGTTTCCACCGATTCGCCGCTTCACACCTCAGTTTACAAATCTGAAACTTTTTACGCGTGTTATGAATTCATCTGTTCCCTTTTGTTGCCCCCAAGTGTACACACAAGTTTAAATTAATTTCAAATGTTGTATTTTGAACTAAGTTTTCTCACGCAGCGGAGTACACCACGGCGGTTCACTGAGAGAGTTATTTGATCAGTATTAAATAGAAAAGTGATTTTTAAAATAGCCCAGTCATGGAAGTTGTATTTTTTGAGTTACGGTTTTCGATTAATACTTACAAATAAAAGTGATTCAAATGTGTTTGGACAATTTGTGAGGTTTGTTTATTATGTAAATAAACTAATCGTAGAAGTTGAAAGTCATTTTGAAATAGATTGGTATTCTTATATAATAAATATGAGTGTTTAAGGTGTATAAAGTTGGAAATGAAACTATTTTTCCCGGACCTTGTTATTCCAAACATTTTAAAATAGCTAGTTATAGTAATACGGTGGTTAGCATTAATCATAATCCACACACTCATAGCCACGCACTACAAAAACCACAGACTACATAAATACTACTAATAGACTCGTTAGTGGGCGGGGCCCGCGTTACCTAGCTTATGAACAGCACAGCAGCAGCAGAACAGTTCATATGGATATCAACAGCGCGTCAGTTGTTTTTTAAATAATATACAAGATTAATTTGTGGAAAAAATAGAAATATGTGTTGTGCCATTATATCATGTCGTGTAAGAAGCCAAAGTTTAAAAAATACTCCCGGAGTCATTTCTTTTCAACGGTAAGTACTAAAACCCGGTAGCTATTTCCTAATACTTGAACAATACAATACTAATATTTCGAAACAAAAATATTTTCTTGCAACCAATTAATAACAATATACATTGGTTACTAACCATAGTCGCCATCAAAAGAACAATTCGAATGACGCTCAATGAATTACTTGCACTAGCGACTTGGTACGGGTCCGCGTGTTGTAATCAAATTATCGATATGTAGAAACGCTGTATTTAAAAACCCGGTCTTGTTTAGTTCAATTTTTTTTTTATTATAGCGGTACCAATAAAAGTGTTTACAGATATTTAAAAGCTAACGTTATTGATATTTTTTTTTTATTATAGCACCTACCAATGTGTAAACATAAATTGTTTACAGGTATTTAAAAGCTAACAATTTTGATACATTTTTTTATTATAGCAGTACCAATGTGTTTACAGGTATTTAAAAGTTAACATTTTTGATTACTTAAATGTTTGGTTCCAGCACTCGTAATAGTTTTTAAAATTTTGAATTTAAGTAAAAACGATATATTAATGGAAAAAAAGAAAATTTATATAGAAGACGTACATTATCGATAATTGTACAATACACGTAAGCTCGTTGAGTATCAAATGAAGACTTTATGAGATTGAAGATTTTTTCCCTTGTCTACATGATTCCTATCTCCCTACTTGCGTATTATACGTCACCTTCATACGCTTGAGTTCTTAGTTCATCACAGGCATGATTTACATTTGCAGTTTTTGTATTGATTTTTTTAGTTTCCCACCGGATCTTTTTTAAAAGAGAAATGGGCTGAAGCAACAGGCAGTAAAAGCTGGATACCTACTAAATGTGGCACCTTTTGCTATAGGCATTTTATGATATCACATTATATTATATATGTATATAATATAATGCGTCATATGTATGAATAACAACCGAAAAATTCATTCAGAAATAAAATATTTGGTTAATCAGGTAATGTATGACTCAGAGTCGCCTTCACAATGTGCAGACCACATCGAAATGTGAAAGCATTTCTGAAGCATTGTCAGTTATTTTTCGTCAAGTTTTCATGAAACAAATGATTCGATTCTTTGTGCTTCGGAAATATATCTTCATTTTCTTGACAAGCTCGTCGACGCTACAGGCGTTCTCGTGTTCAGTCAGTTCAGAAAGAGGTAATTGTTGAACAAATATATCATATTTCAGGTAGAATAAAGATTTTTTATGATGACTGGGTTTTAATATTCAACCCTTCCAGTGATCGGATTGATTTGAAATAAAAGTACGTTGACAGTATAATAAAGTATTAACATTGTGATTGTAGCATGTAGGTACATATAAGCACACACACGCCTGCGTAGCTAATATCAATTAATATTTGCGTGTAGTAAAACCTTATGCGTATTTGGTAACAAATGTGTGCGTGTAAAAGTCAGCTACGCTAGTTCTCGAAGGAATTGCTTTAAATGCCGTTTCCATATACTCCGTGGTTAACCCTAATTATAGCAAGTATAAAGCAATGCCTAGTTCTGAAAAGCGCCAGAAAGCGTCTGTACAAATCTTTATATTCGTGTAATAGCCAGGGTTTCAATGGCGGTACCATTACATCCGGGTTTATGGCTTCATTTTTTGGTCGAAAAACTATTGCAGCAAATTTTTGATAAATCTTTTGCTCCGACTGTTGTATTATATGTTTTGTATTATAACTTGGTAAAGAATCAAAAATAAGATTTTAGTAAATGGAATTTGAAACACCTCCGACTGTTGTGGCGGTTAAGCTGGGAGTGACCGTGGTGCGAAAACAAAATGAGAAAGTGAAGGAAGATGGAACTATTCAAATTTAAAATTCAAATACATGTACAAAAAAAAAAAGGCGATACAAAAAGGTGAGATGACGGTGTAAGGAGGTTACACCGTCACAATACTCAGGAGGCCGGAGACAATCAAATCATTCAGGATTGTTTTTAAGTATAATGGTAAAGAGAAAGGATAATGGAAAAAGAATAAAGTAAGAATAGTGGTAGAGAAGGGATTAGGTAAGTGTAAAAGTAAGTGTAAGTAAAGGAAGTAAGTGTGTTGTAAAGTTGACTTAGAGGACTTCGTCACATGTTATGTACTTTTAAGTAAAGGAAAATAATTAATAAGGACGGTTATGATGGGCTCATAAAGGACGGAGGAACCGAAAAAAAAAGTTTTAAAACTGAATTAAAGTATGTGATCAATTTAGGAAAACATGTGGGTGATATTGACAAAGTGTCAGAAATAGCTTACAGTAGTAAATTTAAGTAACTAGGCACTAATATTTTAGATAAATATTAGCCGGAACTCTTTCGCTTTTTTTTCGATTTTGCTTGCTTCGCTGTCAGTCGAACAAACGAAGACTAAAGCGTGAATGACGCTCTGTATACGATTTTAACGCCCTATAAGTTCGGACACTTTTTAGGGCGGACCCGACGTCCATATCATTGTAAGTCAATGGTGGACTCATATTCTAGGACTACCACTTCTAGAAGGGTGTTTTCAAATGACGACGAGGCTTCTTTAAGGAGTTGTCAGCCGCTCCTAAAGTGGCAAAAGAAAAAAGAATGAATCGACTGAGGGCTTATTTAAAGAGTCGTCTGCCGCTTTTGAAGAAGAAAAAAAAAGATAGGATACACGCGGAGAGAGGCGATACAAAAAGGTGAGATGACGGTGTAAGGAGGTCACACCGTCACAGTTCAATATTCCGCTAGTTATGAAACATAATGTCGATATCAATTAAATGTCACATCCCCATCTGTAGATTGTCAACTTTTTGCTTTTGTTCCAAGAAGTTTATGTTCATAGGATTCTTAGCATTGTGACTAGCAATAATAAAACCTTATTAGATCCAAATAAGTTTAATTTTTTATTTACTAAAAGTTTTTTATTATTGTCTATTTTCGTTATATAATTTCTAACCAATCAAAATTATGTTATCTTAGTACTTAATGTTAGATTACGTTTTCAAAGGTGTGCGTGGGGCGACACCGGTTTTGTTACTAATGCTGCTGGATGTCATTTCCATTCTTTTCTTTCTTCCGTGACAAGAACCATGTATCGTGGGTGCCATGCTTTGTGTATACCCACACAAAGACAGTCACAAATTACATATATTACTCCCAGCCCAGGAATCGAACCCGAAATCAGGAATGGAATCTCTGCGTGGCAAACCAGTATGGTAACCGTTCTGCCACAGAGGCATTTAAGCATTAGAGTTACTAAGCATAACTGGTTGATGACGTTATTATCTCACTCAACCGTGATCATGGAACCTGTAAAGGACTCGAAACGTTGGTTTGCTTGAAAAAAAAACAAGTATATGCGATTCAGATCCAAAAAGTAGTTTATTTTCCAATGTGTGACAATTGCGAAAACAGAAGAACTCGATATGTATATACTTCTAAACACATTACAATCTAAAGTTTTTTAACACATAAGGGTATGAATACAATTGGGTCGAGATATAGTGCGGGCCAGCTTGATTTTTTCCGTAATTTCCGACCCTCTTTATAATGAAAGTTGTTCGCCTTGACGGGTAAAATCATCTCTTAAAGTCACGCCAACCTTTTCGAGGACACTCTGGAAAGCGTTTTGAATGCAGCTTATTATTTTATTCAAAAGTATTTTCCCTCATTTACGATCTGAATTACAATTATGAATAATAAAGATGCCAAAAGGTAAGCAAGACTTGTCTACAGAGAGTAGTCTCGCGAGCTTCGTTCTAACGGCATTGTAACTATAGCTGTAGCTTTTGTTAACATAATTATTAATCGAGCGAAGGAATTTTTCTTAGTGTTGGATCTTTGTATTAATACTTATAACAAACTAATGGAGTAATTTCATACATCATAATTGAATATCATGATAGTTGAACATCATAATATTCAATAAATTTAAATTATAATTAAAAGTTATTTATAATTTGTTGTTTAGTGGTAATTATTACGTTAGTTGTTTCCTGGAGCTATGAAAATATTTGTCTATCCAATGTACCTTATTTTAAATATTAGTGGAAACTGTTTTGGCTAGTGTTTGTTTCATATATGTTTAAAATGAAATGTATTATATGATGCTGAATGTTTCATATAAAATTAAGTAAATAAATAAAAATAACTGTAAAATGATACTGCTAGTGTAGTTGGCAGTTCTGAGGTATTTGATATAATGTATATTTGAGTTACATACTGTCGCCTTACTATTAAAACCACTGCCTGTAATAAAATCTCATATCTACTATGCTTACAGAGACATCTATTGATAAATTTCGAAGTCTTATGTACCAAATCGATTTTCTTTATAGGTTCATTACCTCTCCTGCAAAATTATTAAATAAATGATGTAGAAGGTTTTAATATTATAATATAAAAGTAACGGGACTTACTCGCGTAGTATTTTAGTCGGAAGCGGTCCGACTAGTTTCGATCGTAATCGATGATCTTCTTCAGGGGTTGAGTGTAACGTTCGCGACCGCGTCACGTCTAGCACTGCGCGCTGCGGCTCTCTGCGCGCGCGCCAATGACGCAGTCCGCAGTAGGGAACTCGGGAGGCTGATACATTGCGTCAGCGCGTCCTGGAACTCTCTTCGCTACTGCTGTCCGTAGGATTGTTGTCGGGAACAGACCAGCACACAGAGCTCACCACGTCGTTACTACTAACATCTGCAGCTGCATACCGAGCGCCATGAAGACACGGCTTCCAGGTCGGAGGCGAGCTCTAGCCTCCGTCTCTATTAAAATTTGGTCGCCTACTTATTTCAATAGCCTCTCGGATTTTGCGGGGCACAAAATACTTCTCCCGCGCTAAAACCTTACCTTTATCAAACCGAATGTAATGACCAGCACCGGAGCTCAGAAAGTGGTCTGCCACCGCAGATCCATTGACATCTTGGTTCTTCATGGATCGGATATGCTCAGCTAGCCTAGTAGCCACGTTCCGTCTCGTTTCGCCGACGTAACACTTGGCGCAGTCACAGGAAACCATATAAACACCGGGGACCCCCAGAGGGTCTCTGTCCTTTGGAGAGCGAAGCAATTGTCGCAGCTGTGTGAGAGGACGAAATATTGTCTTGATGCTGTACCTTCGGCGTAACAAGTTTCCAATCACATTCGTCACCCCCTGACATAAGGTAAGTACGCTACCGCTCTCTCTACCGATGCCGGTCGAGGCCTCGTTGATGCATTTGCCACACGCCAACTCTGTTTTCATTTGTAACCGTTACCAACCAACACATCCTTCACATGATTTAGCTCATCGGGTCGCAAAGTTTCAAAGCTCTATTAATGAGCGTCCGCGGAACTGAGGCTAAATGTGGTGGTGATGTGAATCCGCTCTCAGGTATCTATCCGTGTGCGTTGGTTTCCGATACACCGCATGAGACAACCGACCGTTATGTTCACGTCTCACCAACACATCCAAGAAAGGAAGAACCCCGTTCTGCTCACATTCCACGGTGAAGGTGATATTCGGGTGAACGCTGTTTAAGTGTGCCAATAGCGACTCTACTCCGTCTTTAAGCATAATGGCAAATATGTCATCTACATAGCGCCACCAGTATCTCGGTTCGAATGGAATGTTCACCAGCGCATTATCCTCAAACTATTCCATAAATATGTTAGCCACCACCGGAGCTATCGGTGATCCCATTGCTCTGTTAGTGGTAACGACGTGGTGAGCTCTGTGTGCTGGTCTGTTCCCGACAACAATCCTACGGACAGCAGTAGCGAAGAGAGTTCTAGGACGCGCTGACGCTACGTATCAGCCTCCCGTATTCCCTACTTTGGACTGCGTCATTGGCGCGCGTGCAGAGAGCCGCAGCGCGCAGTGCTAGACGTGACGCGGTCGCGAACGTTGCACTCAACTCCTGAAGAAGACCATCGATTATGGTCGAAACTAGTCGGACCGCTTCCGACTAAAATACTACGCGAGTAAGTCCCGTTACTTTTATATTATAATGTGTGATAACCGTGTTAGTTTTCATAATAAAAAAGGTTTTAATAGTAAGGGGACCATATGCAGATTGACAATATACATCGATATCTTATTATAAACAGAAAAATACTCACGCATATCTTTTGAATATACAATATTTTAACAAAATCACGTAATGTACGAGTATATGTAATAAAGCTTATATAAATTTATATAAATACTACGTCGCGATTTTTCAGGTTTTCTCATTGTCGATGCGTCTTGATGAGAATCTTTGACAAAGCTTAGTGCGCATCTAGTACTATAATAATAATAAATAATAAAATTTATTTATTTCCACAAATTACAAATAGATACAATAAATACACATACAACAATTACAATGAAAGTGGAACAGGTAGTAGCAAGTAACGACATTGACTCTTGAACTAGGTACTGCCTTTTTTATTTGGAACTGCTTAGATCAATCACACTGGTGATATTACAGGCATGTGGGATTTTTCATCTTACCTGTCAGGGTGACGGGCGCAATGGCAGTGTCCCTCAGATCTTTGCCATTAAAGCTCTGAGTGGTACTGCAACTGCTATGGACAAGTCTGTCGCTTACCACCAGGCGCACGACTTGTTCGTCCCGTCACTTAGTATAATAAAAAACATAAACTAGCTCTATTACCCAATAGATAGGGAGTTCTGTTAGCTCTAGTGGTTACACGAAGAGCCACATGTGACTTGGATGAAGTTTATGTGTCGTCACCTTACTACACACAGCTTATAGTGGAAAAAATTCGGTTTCTCTCTATCAGTCGAAGTGCGTTTTATTACATTCTGTAATTAAGATATACAAACTGAAAACGACGGAATATTTGTATTATGCACAAAGAGTGCCCGGATTTTTATTTTTTGTATTAATAAAGACACAAAAGTCATCAACATTTCAGCCAAACAAAAGAAAGTCGTAAAAAATGTAACACTGAATAACACGACCAATTTAAAGTTCCTGAGTTGTAACATTCTAAATAAATTGTTGCGGAAGCCCTTTGTAAATGCTTTACGCCCTAGAGTAAAGGAAAACTGCTGGGACCGTGGAAATGACACTGTGTTATGGCGACCGCAACATGAAACCACAGCCTAAAATAATACAAGCAAACAGCCATCTTCACTTTTTTAATTTTTATTAATTTAACTTAGAGGGTACAAACAGCTTATACTACAACATAATAATTTTTATGATACCAAGTGACGTGACGAACAAGTCGTGCGCCTGGTGTAAAACGGCTCGCCTGTCCATATCAGTTGCAGTGCCACTCAGGGCTTTAAATCGCAAAGATCTGAGGGGCGCTGCCATTGCGCCCGACATACTGAGATCATAATATAAAATTGACAAGGCTGTAGTTTGACCAGCACCCATAACCCTTCGAAAACCGGAACGCAATGATGACCACATTTCTACCTGGTGGCAGACATAGATATGGTGGTATATACATTCTTATAAGTAGCTCTACTGTTAATAAAACTTACTATGATAATCATACGTAAAAGTGTATGTTGAACTGTAATTGTATAGCCATAAACAGTTTCTACAACTAGTAACTGGAACGAACGGAAGAAGAATTTGATGAAAATAAACACGAATGTTAAATAAAGTTAAATAAATTGTATTTTTCTTCAATTAAGAGTACGTATTACTCACTACGCTGGATCGTGCATGAACATTCCTAGCTTCAACTCCATCAGACTGTGTTTGTTAGCCACCACAAACAACTGTGCTATGGCGGTACCAACATCTTTACTGCAGTCCTTTCGTACTTCATTACAGGTGCTTATTGTTTATTTTCCAGTGTACATTGTTCTGTCTCCAGGGGTTAACGGTTGCCAGACACCATATAAAAATTTACTTAAATAACTTGTATATTTTGTAATTTATGGTTCATGTAGCTATGATAGCAAATTGTTACTGATTATGACTCTTCCTATCTACACTCATCATGATAAAAATATTGGGTACTGGTAGCTGTACAGGTATGGCTGAATATAGAAAAACTTTCATAAATTTCACAAATGGCGCTACGGCAAAAAGTCGTTTAATCGTTGCTCCTTTCCGTCCGGCCGCCCATTTTTATAGGCCAATTTTATAACAAAAAACTACCGCCTGTAAGGACGCTACCTCTGCCAGGAAGATAAGTAATCCGTCATCAATGTCAATGTGGCATCTAATCTGTAATGTGCTGAATGTTTTTAGTAGCAGTAGAGCTCCTTGTAAAAGAGTTCGTCCAGGGTAGTACTGCCACCTTACCTATTTCAGTCGCAAAACAGAAATAACAGCATTACTGGGTTCCTGTTTTGAAGGGTAAGGGTGCTGGAGAAATTACTGGCACATGGGACTTGTCAACTTATGTCTCACGGTGACGGGCGCAGTGACAGTGCACCTCAGATTTGTAATCTAAAGCTCTGCTGCGATTTAAAGCTCTGAGTGGCACTGCAACTGTTATGGACAGGCGTATAGCTTAGCATCTGGCGCACGACTTGTTCGTCCCGTCACTTGACATTATAAAAAAAGAACATTACTGACTTCGCCATTATTCAGTATTTCAGTTTCCTTTATATTTATTTATTATGTAAAACATAATAACATTTATTTTAATTCATTTTTCGTTTTAAACACGTAACTCAAATTTGTTTATTTTAAATTCTGTCAACACTATCCTCCCTTCCACCCTCTCCCCGTTACCTCAAAACTGTCGCCACGAGTTCAAAAACTTAAAAAGACGTGAGTGATGTATGTTTAAAATAATTCAAAAAACTTTTTCGATGCAATTAAAACCTCGCTTAAAATCACATTCATAATTCAAAAGTGCACACATGTGAACTCAAAAACAAAACTATTACATTATTAAACTCAATGCTGGATAAGCAAGGTGCCTTCACGTTGTAAGTCTTCGTCCCTTCAATTATATTGCATAGAATGCTGTTATAAGGTAACAATCATGGCAAATTATTTTTTTCCGAAGCATATCCAGCAAGAGACAAATGTAGGCTGATGCTGATGTAAGTGGTACAATATATATAATGGTACAAACAAGAAAAATCCTTTCGGGATATAAAAAAAAAATCATTTTAGGGTGTTGGCTTTATAATGTTTATAAATTATCCAGTTTCGGAGTCATTTGGAGAGCAAAGCCTAACTGGCTTGAAAAAGCTCGGAGTGCTCAATAGAGTGAAGTAGTGTTTCTCACTGGGTCACCAATTTCCGTTATATAAAACAAAAGTACGGCCTCGTATGGAGTATTGTACACATCTTTGGGCAGGACCTCTCATACACCAGCTTGAACCACTTGACTCCATCAAAGTCAAAGTCAAAGTCAAAGATGATTTATTCCATAGGTAAAATAAATTTACACTTGAAAACGTCACATTTAAGGTACTGCTCGTTCACTACGCTGACCTCCCTGAGAAGAACGAGCAAGAAACTCTAGGGATTGCTCTTTTCAAATAAACTTAAATGCTATGGAATACATTTTGAATCAAATTTGTGTGGATTCTGGAGCCATGTCGTCTTTCCATACATCTTTATCTAACACGTAGTCTTCAATTTTGTAATATGCTTTTTCGATCAAAATATTTTTAATGTACTTTTTAAACTTAGGAAATGATAAACTTAATATATGCTCCGGAATCTTATTGTAAAAACGTATACAGTTCCCCATAAAAGAGTTGTTTACCTTGGTTAAACGAAATCGTGGTACCATGAGTTTGGACTTAGCTCTAAGGTTAATATTATGGATATCTTCTTTCTTATTGAAATTATGTATATTTTTACGGGCATATAAAATATTTGAGTAAATGTACTGTGATGCCACAGTCATGATACCAGTCTCCTTAAACTTTTCTCTGAGAGATACCCGAGAGCCTAGACGGTACACAGAACGAATCGCTCGTTTTTGCAATACAAATATGGTTTGAATATCTGCCGCTTTACCCCACATGAGAATCCCGTAGGACATTATACTATGGAAGTAACTAAAGTAAACTAGTCTAGCAGTACTAACATCGGTAAGCTCACGTATTCTGCGGACTGCGTATGCAGCGGAGCTTAATCTGCTGGCCAGGGACGATATATGTGGAAACCACTGAAGTTTACTATCTAAGGTCACTCCCAAGAAGACTGCTTTATTAACAAGGTCTAACTTTTCTCCGTTTATTTCTATGCTTGGACTAGTCGATTTTACGTTAGGTAATTCAAATTTAACACATTTTGTCTTCTTGGCATTAAGCAATAAATTGTTAGCATTAAACCAATAAACTACTTTAGAGAGGGTATCATTAATACGGTCATAGTTAATGTCATGTCTGTCTGTTTTAAAAATCAAGGATGTGTCATCAGCAAACAACACTATTTCGCAATGGTCCTTAACAAAGAATGGCAGATCATTAATATAAATCAGAAATAAGAAAGGTCCAAGTATTGAGCCCTGCGGAACACCCATTTTTACTGGAGAACCCAAAGAAGTCGCTCCATTTATGCCTACTTTCTGAATTCTACCGTTGAGATATGACGAGACAAGTTTCGACGCCTTGCCATTTACACCGTAATGATCCAGCTTACTAATAAGAGTATTATGATCAACGCAATCAAATGCCTTTGAGAGGTCACAGAAAACACCAATAGCGTTCTGGGACCTTTCCCAAGCATCAAAGATGTGTTTTAGTAACGCTACCCCCACTCTACCACTAGTAAACCCGTATTGTTCACTATGAAAAATATGATTCCTACCGAAATAGGACAGTAATTGAGTTAGCAGAACCTTTTCGAATATTTTACTTAAAGCTGGTAAAATTGAAATGGGCCTATAATTGCTAGGATCAACTTTCCTACCGCTTTTGAATAAGGGAATAACCTTGCTGTATTTCATTAAATCGGGAAAAACACCTTCGTCAACGCACCTATTGAAAGCTACAGCTAACTGTGGGGAAATGAGATTAATAACTGAGTCTATAACTTTAGTTGATATGCCCCAGAGATCTTCAGTTTTTTTAACATGTATTGACTTAAAAGCTTTTATGATGTCTTGTGGATTAACATGACGAAAATTAAATAAACTGCCACAAACGTTAACATTTTCCTTTAGGAGATCAATAGCAAGTGAAGGGGAGGAATTTAATGATTTTGTAGTGTTCACAGCAATTTCCGAAAAGAACGATTCAAAAGCTTGGGCTACTTTATCTTTAGATTTTATAAGTTTGCTGTCTAATTCTAAAACTATATCTCTATCGTGTAGTTTAACCCTGCCTGACTCTTTATTTATTATGCTCCAAGTAGTTTTAGATTTATTTATCGATTGTCTAATTTTGTCGCTGTGAAACTTAACCTTAGCAGCTACACAAACTTTTTTAAATATTTTCGAATAAATTCTAACATATTCTATGAAATTGGAATTAGTATTATAAGTTTTCATAGCATATAGCTCATACAAACGAGACCTACTCTTATGAATACCTACTGTTGCCCAGTCGTTGAATTTAGTCATCCAATGTAGAGCTGTTCGTATTGTCGATAATCCCAAACTTATAGACGGTCTGGAGTCCCTTAGTCTACGGACAAGGCGTTGTCTTTCTGAGCGTGTTTTACCGTCTTTATAATGAGGAGTGCTCAGAGGAACATTTTGAATTGGTCCATGGTATCGTTTCCATCATGGCACCTCCCGCCAAAGGAATAAAGTCTATTCCCATATCATAGATCACGCCGGCATTAGGTACCTTCGTTCCTTCCTCGAACTTGCAGGATGTGGAATGATCTTCCTCCTGAAGTACTCCTTTAGCATATCCTTATGAAGTATTTCCTTTACGCTATGACATAGGGTTCTTCAAATACGTGTCAACAAGGCTCTTAAAGACTGGCAACGCGTAGGCAGCTCGCCTGATGTTGCAGATGTCAATGGGCATCGATGACCACCTCCCATCAAGTGGCTCGTCTGTTTGTTTGCGTCCTACTTTTCATTAAAAAAAAGTTTATTCAAATCTAATACGGGCGCTAAAGTACAACCTTATCTTAAAATATTCCTCGTATAATAATGTCACGTAATTTTAAGATACCAAATATACCATGTCGACTTAATAAAGCTTTATTATTATTATTGTAAAAGCCCCGCTGTCTATATAGATAGACAACCACAAATTACACACAAACTCACGAGACAAATAAATGTAGGCCACACAAACATTTCTCCCGGCCCGGGAGTCGAAGCTGGGACCTCTGCGTGGCAGTCCAGCATGATAACCGTTCGGCCACGGAGGCTTTCATTAAAAGTAATAGACATATTTTTTTATGATACCAAATGAAGGGCCGAACAAGTCTGAGGGCCTAGCCAACGTGTCTTTTTGTTAGCGATATCGCCAATGGAATAGAAAGACAATGTATGGGATTGACATAAGCGTACGAAATGCCACGTGATGTAGCGTAACGAACGATAAATTGGTAGCCAATGTTAATCACTTTCTATTCCATCAAACGAAACGTGCAACTCGTACGACAACTCCCATATAAACCGTAGCCAAAGTGACAATTTTGACAATCGCTTACGCTCGCTATCTATTCCATCGATCGATTACGAAGCGATCGCCAACACCTTGTAGAAAACGAAACAAAATGGCAATTTTATAATCAGCTGGTGAAGTTTTGTGTTGTGTTTGTGCAGTTTTATAAATAACTTTGAAATGCATTCGCTTCGACTCTTATGGGCTGCTCATAATGAAGAAGTGTGGCTCAGGCGTCAAAAAAGAAACGTTTCTCGGCGGTCCTTGGAGCAAATCGGCGAAATGCCGGTTTTATGTTTCGGGAATCATTTAGGTTGGATAAACGAGCATTTGTCTCCACCTACGGGCCCATACCTGTTTGAGAGGAACCGTTGCATTTCTACTGGAAGTTAAGGTAAAGAAATTATGCCTACTGCTGTAATATGAAGTGTAATATTAATGGGTACCAACCACCAGAGGTTATGATAACAAAAATATTGTTTTTGTAGGTTTTTTGTGCCTTGAGGTTCTTGGCGACAGGCTCTAACAAGTGGATCATGTGTGTCTCGCAACATTTGCTGCAGCGAACAACTAGTCGTTGCATTAGGCAAGTTGTGGAAGCCCTCAATCATCCGAATGTAAAATAAGTAAATGAATGAAAGGATAAATAAGTAAATGGGTGTTCCCACAAACGCAACAAGTTAAGCCCAGAGGTAAGTGACATTTCAGTAAAATAACACATAAATGATAACGTATTTGTACCATTTAACTTTTATCAATTTTATTAATGAATTTACAGGTTCCAAATAAGATTTCATTTATCTGGTGTAATAGGGTGCATTGACTGGTACCCATGTAACCATTGTGAAGTCCATGGTAGATGAGCATCTTTTTTATAAAAGTATACCACTCATTGAATGTACAAATGGTAAGTTTTAGCCTATTACACATTTCATTGGTTGACAAGATAATTTTAGTATTAAAATTGAAATTGTTTGTCCTGTGATTTTTGTACAGTTAGTTGAAGGGTTAATATAAATCTGAAATTGTACAAGGTACATGCTGAAGTTAATTATATAGTTACTTTGTTTAATTCGTAAAATTTGAATCGCATAGGTATTTATCTCTGTATCAACCAACAATTTTGTCTATTTTACAGAACTGTGATCATAACTTAAAAATTTTAAATGTCGATGCTAAGTATGGTGGAGCCACACATTAAAAATAAATAATAACGCACACACTCAACATAGCCCCGCACTAGGGAAACCCTGTGTCGCGGGTGCCATGGACACACACATAGACAACCACAAATTACACCCAAACTCACGAGAGAAATAAATGTAAGCCATACAAACATTTCTCCCGGCCCGGGAATCGAACCTGGGACTTCTGCGTGGCAGTCCGGCATGGTAACCGTTCGGCCACGGAGGCAGTTTAAAAATGACACATGACTCTTATATGGTCATCCAGCCAAGTGGAACCATACATGCATGGGCTTCATCAAAATGGTGAACAAACAGGCTATATAGGTAAGGAACAAAATTGAACTTTTAAACAGAACTACCTTTTGCATAATCTATAAGTTTTGTTGTTAGTCTAAACATTTAGGCCTATAACAAAAACAGCTTTAAGTTTTACAAAGTAATTGTCAACTGCCTGCCTCCTATGATTAATTGTTAATTTAAACAATCCTAATTGTTTTAGGTGATTCTGGATACCCACAAAGAGCCTGGCTAATGATGCTTATCTTAAAAGCTGCACCAGAGTCACCAGAAGAGAATTACACCAGGCGTCGTATCCAGGCCACGAATTGTATTGAACGGTGTTTTGGCTTGCTGAAGACACATTGAAGATGTTTACTTAAGCACTGAACACTTCATTAACATCTCCAAGTCACCAGTAAAATAGTAATTGCATGTGGTGCGTTGCATAACATTGCATTGAATGCCAAATTACCCCCACCAGGTGATATGACTGCGCAACGTGATGATGAGGATCTACCGGTAGCAGCCAAGATGAGCTAAAGCATGGCAGAGCCATGCCCAATTCTTTAGTGAATAGATTGTGTAGAAAATGAAAAATAATTATAAATATAAAAATATAATATTATTTTTATTATAAATATTATTTATTTCTTAACTTCAAAGCTATTTTGTTATTATTTTACAAATTCACCTTCAATCTTTTAATTTTAAGTGTTCAGGTACAGTCAAAAACACATCAAGCTTGACACTTTGTACTTTGGACTGTTCTTACCGAAAGCGGCATTGAGTTGGATTTCAATCTTAAGCATTAACCTTGACGTGCTCTTGACCCTGTACATACAATATTATACTATTTATTTTTCTTAAGTAATAATATGGTAAACCATATACAATTTGTTTTTACAAAATACAATAGGTATTCTCTTGGTGATAATACCTATTATAATTAAGTTTCTCATAAATGTATTACCCACTTCATACACCTATTTATTCCCAGTAGGTCCATGTACTTAGTTCTACACCTACATACTTATAGATATTATTATACAAAGTTAAAAGTAGGTCTGCACAAGCATAACATTTTACTACATCAACTATATGTCATTGGTCAAGAAGTAATTTGCTTGAAGTTGAACTTCCTCATTTGACGATGATGGTCTCTGAAAAAGAAAAAGTATTAATGTTATCTAAATGGGTTTGCGATAAAAAATTTAGATTTTATTCTAGATTATAATGTGGTGTTGTAATGATTGCAGAAGTTATGAAAGGGGATGATTTAAAATTGAATAAGAACAAATTTATTTAAAAAAATGTTTTGTTCTAAGACTATGATAAACTGGTAATGCCATGGTGACAGAATATGCTGAAGGGACACAATATCTATGTGGTACTAACATTGACTAAATGAAATTATAACTGCCTGTGTGGCCAACAGTTACCATGCCGGCCTGACACGCATAGGTCCAAGGTTCGATGCCCGGGGCAAGAGAAATATTTGAATGGCCTACATTTGTTTTTTTTCAAGAGTTTGGGTGTAATTTGTTGCTGTCTATATGTGTGTCCTTGGCACTCGCGACACCGGGTTTCTCTAGTGCGGGGCTATGTTGAGTGTGTGCATTATTATATTTATATTGTATTCTATATATATTAATATTTGCTCCTGGATACTAGCTTGACCTACTTCTGCTGACACCCCTAAAATCGTAACCACCCACTGTACCAAAGCAGTTAAAATTTGTTGGCTGTCTGGGCCATCACCAGTACCCTCAGCATGTCGCCGTTCATGATAGTGATAAAACCCATTCATGATATATAAATGTAAAATCAAAGAGGTGGGCTAGCTTACTTTATCCCATTTATCGGATGACTTTTCGACACCGCCACGCATAGATCGCCACAGTCGATCACTTCTCAGGCGACCTTGAGCTTCCGACTGGGGCTTCAAGAGGTCGCCATGCCTGTAACATACACGGTCTTAATTTCTTTTGCTTAGGTTGTACTATATCACGTCATTGTTTACGTTACACCAGTCTCAAGTGGTAATTGCATTTTAATAAGTTTGGATGAAAAAAATATGATTCCTATATTGAGTATCTTTCCATAAATTCTACAAGACCTGAGGATTGCTCCAGACTAGCTCGCAACTTCGGTTTTATTGCTAAAAAGATGAAGAAAATACTTCTAAAGTTGGAATGTAACATCACAATAAACTTTGCAAGATATCTATCTTACATGAATTATGGGTGACAAAAGTATATCACAGAAGAGCTAAATATAATGTTTGTGCAGATACTTACCTTTAAAAGAACCTTTGATATCACTTTTCACGTTTAAAACTACTTTATTCCATTTCAATGTCGCGCGTTTTGTTACGAACATCGACCACTTGTCAAATTCAAAGTGAAGTTTGCCGTCGAAACCGTAGACTATATTTTGATTTTTAACGAATTATCGAATAGAATGAGCAATCGTCAGACTCTTGTAACTTTGGCTACCAATCTACTATCGTTTTCGTTTAATCATTAGCGATTGTAGAAATCGAATAGATTGGTAGCGATTGCCACTTGGCTAGGCCCTCAGTAGTCTATATTCGCAAAAACTACAAATTTAAATGACAAGGATCGGAGGGGTACTGCACTCGTCACTCTGATACATAAGTTGACAAGTCCCATGTGCCTGTAATACTGAAACGCATTAAATACTCACATAAATAGGTAAGGTGGAAGTACTTCCCTGGACGAACTCTTTCACAAGAAGCTCCACTGCTACAAAATAATAACACACACTTACGTAATCCTAATAAAACATCCTCACTTATATCTTTTACTTAATAACAAAATCTTCCATCCATTCCAAAACACAATCGCGTTACATATTATACCAAAGGAGACACAAAGTCGCTTTTCTTTAAATTGCCATTTATTTTCTTGTACATTTTCAATAGGATAGACGAATGAAACGAGTGACATCCGTATTTGCGCCTAAACAATAAAACTTGTCGAACTTCTGGGTCTTGCTAAATTGAAATGTTTTCTTTTAATTAAAAGTAAAATCGATTTCAAAGTGTTGTTTATATACAAATGGTAGGCAGTAGAGTCTGTTTTTGATAGCAACCACTTATTATATCGTCATAGGAATACTATTACACTTACTAAAATTAGGAGCAATATAAAATATTTATTACGCCGTGCCTCTAAATAAAGTTAGCTTTCAATAAAGAAACCAAATGTAATATGAACTATTAACATGTGTCAGACTTATTACACACTTACGTAACACTGTTTTATCATAATATACATATGCTTCAAAACTCTGCTTCCAACTACATAAATTATGTAGCTAATACATTACATTCAACATTTATATGTTTGAATACGCACTTAATTCACATATAAAGAGTCAGGTGTTTCAGTGCTAATTAGCGAATCGCGATCCAAGTAATATGTCTGAAGGATGTTTTGTGCATTATAAACGGTTCGAAGATTGGTAAGACTCAACCGCCGTATCTCTAACTACTCAAAGACTTTGGAACTTGGAAAATAAAAGCAGAGTAAACTGACTGAGAAGTTGCTGCAAGTAAAGTGCCAGGCGCTGTTCAAACATTGACAACTTTAAAACCAATTATTTCCTGAAATATAAGCTGAATTTGAAATTTTATTGCTATAGAGCTCCTTGTGAAAGAGTTCGTATAGAGAAGTACTGCCACCTTAACTATTTCTGCCGCCAAGCATATTAATGCTGACTGTGTGAGCATAACTGCGTTCTGGATTTTAAGGGCAAAGATGATTATGAAGTTACAGGAGACTTGTCAACTGATGTTTAAAGGTGACGGGCGCAGTGGCAGTCCTTTAGATCTTTGTGATTTAAAGCTCTGAATCTTTGAATACGACTTGTTCGTCCCGCCACTAGGTATCATAAAAAAAAACTTAGTTAATTCTAGCATTACCTACTCATTATGTGTTTTTAAAATACACAAGAATTAAAATTAAATTTAAATTACTTTTAAATGTCTTATGCAAAAGAATATTAATTAAAACTGTTTCTTCCATACTGTAGTGTCTAACTTATGTATGCACTTATATGAGTTTCAAAGAGCGCCTAAACATATACGTACGAAACAGCTGCAGTTGATAGCTGTACTTTCGGCTCCCAAAATTATCTAGGAGTTTATTTATTAAAATTGTAAGCAGTGCGTTGCATTTGCTTAATATTTCGACGTGAAAATCAAATAGAAAATTACATCACGAAAGTGATCCGTAAATGTAAACGTTATATATTGAATCAATGACCATGAGCTCGACACAGCCCCATCTATTTTTAATTGAATTCGAAAGTTAGATGACGACCTCGGTGGCCTAACGGCTCTTGAAGAATCATCAAAATTGGTTAACAAATATCGGAGTTATCAAGTAAAATACATACGAAAAAAAAATACGATTGATTGAGAACCTCCTCCTTTTTGAAGTCGGTTAAAAATTGATCGCCGTTAGGTAAACTGTGAAATTTCACAGAAAAGTAAAGTTACGGAAGCGTTAGCAGTACCTCAAGGGTGAGAGTGTTAGTAGACAGTGCAGCCCTCCAGTGACGTGTGAACTGAATAAAATAACTGGCATTGGGAATACTATAACTGAGCTTGCTACAGATAGGAAAAGTACAGCAAGTCTAGTATTCATAACGTGTTATTGATATTTATTTAGCAATACATATAAGAAACTTTTGGTTACTCAAACGTTATCAAGTAGATGCCTCCAATAAATTAAACAGTATTTTTTTATAATATCATGTGACGAGACGAACAAGTCGTGCGCCTGATGGTAAGCTACACGCCTGTCCATGACACTTACATTGCCACTCGGAGCTTTAAACCGAAAGATCTGAGGGGTACTGCCACTGCGCCCGTCACTCTGAGACATAAATTGACAAGTCTCATGTGCCTGTAATTTCACCAGCAGTCTTACCCTTCAAGACCGGAACATGTCCGTAAGTAAGTAATGCTGAGATTACTGCTTGGCGGCAGAAATAGGTAAGGTGGCAGTACTTCCCTGGACGAACTCTTTCACAAGGAGCTCTACTGCTGCTAAAAGTATAAGAGAAACGTAAATATATAAAATCACTGCTTCTTTGTATTGGGATGACAACGGCCTTATCTCTGTGGTAAAAACCCTGTATTACTCAATAAGTACCGCCTTCTTTTAGACACAAATGCGTCCTTATAGTGTTATGTGTTTTTGCTCGGCTTTTAATAGTAGGCACTATGAATACGCAGAACGACTTTGAATATGCATTTTCTTACTCTGCTCTCATTTGAAGGTCTAGTCGGTACAATATGAGATTGGCTGTCTGTCTCAAACTGTCTCCGCACTACCGACTACACTTTCCGTTATATCCCCACAGCAGTTTGTCATTTCTTACCCCGCCTTCTCATATAAATACAAACAGTCGAGGCGGAAGCCGTGAAATTTAGAAATTCCTTTGTGTCGACGCCTCGGCGCCACTTTGCCTTTATGCCTTTAGATCTACAAATTTTCAGATTTATTCTTTGAATAAATTTTGTGGTAGCTTGTCGGCTTTGAAATTCAATTGGCTCGGGGTCGACACATTGCTGACGAGTTCGTTTCCCTTCTTTTATTAAGGGATTTTGGGTTTTGTCTATGAAAAGCGACGGGCCTTTGAATAACTCAGATGTCTTGTTTACACGTTAAACACAAATTTCAAGATCTGCTTCCTGTGACAGCGAAAAGTTACATTGTGGCTCTTTGCTCGGTTCGCTTTAACGTTTAAAATTTAATGACAACACGATGTCTTCTACATAGAAACATTGTATTGCCTCAGGCGCTTTTGTTTTGTCTGTGATTAATAATCATTTTCCAGCTATTTGAAATTTCATTAAAATTCGACAATTTCATTGGCGTTAATAATAATTGTGTAATTCTTAAATCCCATTCGCACATGCGGTGTAAAAAGAACAAACAAGAAATACATTATACGTTGCCAAGAGCTTTACATAAATATCTTACAAAAGGCATGGCCCATCGAAGGCGGGAAGTAGGGACATAATTCAATCAGGGCAGGCAATTCGGTCTTTTGTATGTAAAGACCGCGTCCGGATCGGGGGTTCCGTGCTCATGTACAAGTTCTTTCTGACTCTTCCCGATAATAATATCAGCATTCTAATCGTGTAGTGAGTTTCAAAGTTGTGGGATCTTAAAATTTTGCGCTCTGCTTCCATGTGCCTAAACATTGTCATTGAAAACTTAGTGATACTTTAGTAGCGTAAGTGTTACTCATACTTACTCGTTGGTTGGAAATGCCTCTGAAAACTGTGACGCCCGCGACCTGCATAGGGCCATAGTGTACAGGAGACCCGTGCCCAGTAGTGTGATCTAATGCCTTAGAAACTTTTGTGGGTGTGGGCACAACAATCCATAATAGTTATATCGCAATCGGATGAATAATATTTTATAATGTATTTACTCGTCGTTCCCGCCAAAATTACATCAAATAGAAATTATAGTAAAAGCTCTGTTTATCGTTAGCTCAATTGTTTTTTATATTTTAGTGTAACTGACAGAATCAAATTAAAAAATCATAACTATGTGCGATCCCACTTGTTATCGCAACCGACATAATATATCACAATTTCGTCGTTTACTACGAACAAAGCGGCAAAAAACGTATTGCATCTTGTTGCATATTTTTATTCGCAAGTGTTACTTTACGAAAGCCTCAAAAAACTTTAAATAGAGACAGCAAAAATATTATAAGCGCTAAAAAAGCCTTAAATACATTGTTTAAAAAAAATATAATAGCTGTTATATAATGTGTGACGAAATTCATTATTCTATATTAAAATTCAATTTATTATCACATTTAATATTTTTTTTAAATCTCTCCAATAAAATTTGTTTTTCGTCGCTTACACTAAATCCACGGTAATGTAATGGCTCGATAATGTGTAGGTAACACGTTACAATGTTTTACTGTTTGAACATAATGCACTTAATTTTTGCGTAGCAATAAAAGCTCCGAAAAGTTAATTAAAAATGAGCGTATTCAAATTATGAATATTACTGCGTTATTTACCTACTAAGTCACCGTAAACTCATTATTCGGAAGTACAGTTTTTTCGTACAATTGTGATTTGAACACGTTCTTTATTGTTTGCTATTTTATCTTAAAAATTTGATTAGTTTTGTTGGTACAATTCGTGTTTATGTGAGTCTTGGTGTGATATAATTTGATTGGGTTTTCAGAACCTTTATTATTTCCCTCAATCGTTCACCATCGTTATAAAACACCTGGAAAATGTAAATAAAATTTTTACTCAACGTAATTTGCTTTAAAAATGTACCTACACATGGATGAATAACGTCAAATTTGCAGTGAACTGATTTTGAAAACAATAGAAGCGACATTCTCCACAGCAGTCATTTTTTTCTTCATAATCCCAAGTGACGGAACAAACAAGTCGTGCGACTAGTGGTAAACGACACGCCTGTCTATAGATAACAGTTACAATGCTGCTCAGAGCTTTAAATCGCAAAGATCTGAGAGGTACTGCTTTGCGCCCGTCACCCTGAGACATAACTTGACAAGTCCCATGTGCCTGTAATTTTACCTGCACCTTTACCCTTTAAAACTGTAACGTAGTAATACTCACATTGCTGCTTGGATTATCACTTCCCTGGATGAACTCTTTCATAAGGAGCTCTGCCGCCACTTAATTTTATGAACAATTTGTTATCTTCTTAGAGTATGTTTAGACTTTCTCTAAAAATATAAACTCTGACGCAATCCAAAGCAATTTTCAATCATCTTTTAGCTTTTACTCAATTGAAAAATGGCAAGTGTGTTGGATAAAATGTCAGTGACGGTTTTAAAATTAATATAACGCAAATACACTTTATTTATTACACACAACACATTGTATAGTTTCTGTACAGTCAACAGCGTAAATAAAAAGTGTAATGGTTCATTTACTTGAAAATTCTAAATGGTGATCGATTGATGAGTATCTACCATCAAACGGATTAATTATTTCCAGAACAAAACGTCGGCGGTAATTTACAGAATTCTTTAACGTCAACTTGTTAAAGTCACTCTAATTCCTTAGTTCGTTCGTTTTCTTTTTAATTAATTTTGACAAATTACCCTACCTTCTCAGTTTCTCTTCTGCTTCAATTTAATTAAATACTAAAGTGACACTCAACGAGCGTGTCCGAGAGTTGCTTTGTTTAGTATTTTGTTAATTACACTAGTTCATTGCAACCGGACTTCGCAAGGATCGTTTTCAGTGAAAAAGTAAATGAAAGAAGGTTTGTTGTCTTAACAAATTCACTTTGTTCATTTTACAGAACCTTTGCAGCTAATACAATGAACAAGGTGTATTTCCTACAGTTAGTTATTTTTCCCGAAATCTATACGTCTCCTGTAAGTTATAATAATTTAGGGCTATTCGTGACTAGCCAAATTCGTTATAGAATACTTACATATCAAGAAACAAAAACATATGATTTTTAGGGGTTTCGCTGTTTTACGGTTACTACAATTTCAATATTTTCTCCAAAATTCGATTAGGATATTGGTAATGCTAATTTTGAAGTCATGTATGTGATGAATTTTATTCAATAGAAGTTTCAAATCAACTGTAAGTGATTTGAAACTAGAAGACGGCATAGTTATTTTTACCTATTAATTCATATACTAGGTACAGTCGACCGTACCGAAATACCTGACCCTCTAGCCGACCTTTTGGTTTTGATAACCATTTTATGCTTTCAACAGAAAAGTGTTAAAGGAATTCCAGCTTATACTTTAAAGATCAAATAGGCTTTAAAAAAATTTAAAACGTCATTCAGGAAGTCATATCAAAATGAGTTAACGATACAATTTTCCGGATCTATATCGCGTATATTTGTTTTTTCAAACGAACCAACGTTGCGAGCCCTTTACATTTCTTATGGTCTCGGGTGATTGAGATGGTCAAGACATCACCAGGTATGTCTAATATTAATGCAAGCTACCCTAAATTCACTATTGTTACAAAAGTTATTAATTAACTACCCTATTTTTTAATCTTTCCGAAGAACATTTCAATTTACGCTACACAAATGTTTTACAAATTATTTTATTTTAAATTTTTATTGAATTGATATTCAATTATTTTTTGTGAAATTACTCCACTAGTTTGTTATAATTATTAATACAAAGATCGAACACTCAGAAAAAATTCATTCGATCCGGCCGGATTCGAACCGACGTCCGCTACAAAGTCGTAGCTCCGTGACAAATTATTTTATTTTAACAATATAAATTATTTATAATTTTATTTTCCTACTTTCAATTCCTATGTGTAACAATCGCGAAAACTAAAAACTCCTTATGAGTTCACGAGTTAAAGGTTAAGTTTGTTTAATACTTTTCTTCACGCTTGTCTACTCAGATCCAAATGATCAGTTAGGTGGTCAAGGTATCTTAATGGATCGACTGTACATTAGCTAGTTTTTCTATGTCTACTTACACATCGCTTAAGCCTAAAAACTGTACACATACGTATAGGGGAAGAAATAAAACTTTTTGTTTACCAGCGGTGCCCTTCAAATAACGTATTCTAATCTCATGATGTTTTTACCCTCACCTTATTAGCACGAGCTATTTATAGATTCTGCGACAATAGATAAAAACCGACAGCCAATAACCATGTATTAAAAATTCACCCCTCGATTGGTTAAGAGATTTATCATTCTTTAAATTTACGAAGTGTACTGAAAATTTACCTTATGCAGTGTTATCTTTCCCGACCTGCGTCCTTGCCATCTTCTCCCCAACATAAACAAAACGAAAGCAATTTTTATGTTCGAGTCAATAGCTTAGAATAATAAGCGATATAGTAAGTAATATTAAGGAAATCCACATAAGAGCCCCTTTCGTTTGTGACGTTACTGTTTGTTCTCATATATCTAGTTCAGATATACTTAAAATTTAAATTTCTTGAATAAAGTCGTTAATTTTTGCATCATTTACAGTATACAAACAGTAAAGAAAGGAAAGAACAAAAGTCTTTGATCTGGCTGAATTCGAACCAGCGTCCTGGCCAATGCTCCCCCAACTGAACTACGGAATGAAGCAACAGACCCTACGAATTTATGTGTATGCTTGTCGCAGGTCTTTGTTTTCGGTTTTTAACGATTATTGCCATAGCGCCATCTGTAAGAAATCTATTAAAGATTTTCTTCACTCAGCCATGTACCACGGTAGTAAAACATTGTGATATTCAATAAACTTCATATTGACAGTATATTCTTTATTCTCTATCCTCACACATTTTTCTGATTCACAATTTAACCATTTCCGTTTTATGGAAACGTACCGCTTTTCAAATTCGAGTTATTTTCTACAGCAACCAGTAGTAACGCTTTCCAACTGGAATATGGAGGGTAATTCTGGGGCGCTCTGCGTAGCTGGTTTACTTCACGAACCATTAAATTTTCCTGTTTGCATTTTTTAGCATACGTTACTCCCAAGACGGAGCGTTTCGTCTACGAGCGGGTTTACGATTGTAGTTTTAGGGGAAAGATAAGACAGCATAAGTTTGAAGATAGACTACGTTCACATTTAACTTTAACCTATTTTACCGCGTAATCAATCAAGACTAAACACTTACACAGGTCTACTGCGAATATCATCAACCGGGAAACCGCTGCCTATTAACATGCGTCTTTAACGACCTCTCAACATCATGAACTTTCAGGCAATGCGTGATGGTTTACCACACTATTTCAAAGTGTAACTGTGAATTCGATGTCTTTGTTTATTACATTATGTTAGTGCCTAAATGTAATTGAATACCAAGACACAATATTTGATATACCTAGAGTTTTAGATACTACCCCATTTCCATTTAAGAAATTATGATAAATAGAAAATTAAGAAAACCGTGCCATTTTGTCGGACTTTTATCATCTAACTTTCAAGTGTTTAGTGATATGTCTAGCAAACATTTTCTTTCGTCAATGAGGGAACGGTTTTCTCTAACGATATACTCAGAGGATGCAGCTGCGGATTTATTGAGTCTGCTTTATAGTGATGCGTTTTAAGTAATTTGTTTGCCACTTCCAGTTATTAAAGGTTATAAATAGTCATTTTATTCAGCACTTTTGTGCTTTGATGGCGATTGGATGCTAAAGACGAGTACTGTAGCAGAAACAGTGTGTTCAGACAAGGAGTGCTATTATTTGTATCATTGATTGTGTGCAATTTATTTGTAATGCGAATTTCATGTATATTTAATTAAAAGTTTATTCCTTTTCTAAGTAGCGTTTTGAGTCCATTAATAAAATATGTATGTGAATATAATAGACACGGCACTAAATGCTGTGCCGAGCCACAGCCGCTAATGGTTTCGAAATACATCTCCATTTGCAGCTTTGTGTGCTGTTTGACTCGTTTTTATTATTCAAAATATTTTAATGGATTCTTTTTCACGAGGTTAAATTGGTAAAATGTTCTTTTATTTGGGTATATTAGTTTTGGCTCACTTCACTATATTCCATTCGATAAAGAGCTACAAGTACATAGATTGGTCTGATGCAATAGAACTTTTAATACCATGTTACTATTACCTTCACTTCCTTTCTATCTCTACCCATAACAATAAAGTAACGTCATAACTTCATCTTCACATGTGTGTTTAAAACCTAATTCAAACAAAATTCATAATAATATACTACGAAATTGAATCCACGCCTTATAAACTCAACGTGAGCGAATGACTCAGGAAACCAGCAGTTGGCCTTGCACCAACTGCGCTAGGACTTCAAAAACATCTATATCCAACCTTACGTAGTCTTGTTAAAGGTTAGGAAGGTGGTTATAAGAATATTTTGTAGGAAACAGTGTCGAAGTAGGATGCCGGCGACAGTTACCTTATTTGGAATCGGTCCAGACCACCCGGCAAACTTTAATGTTATTTCAATGTGGTCAAACTGAAAGAATCGCATTTGCGATCTGATAAAACGTCGGTAAATGGCGGATGTATTTTAGTTCGATATACTTAATCTCAAACAATGTACCTAACTGCTAATTTTTTAACGGTAAATGAAATCGGTTAAGGCAAGACAATGAATATTGCCCACTGAATCCCAAAACACGAAGTGGGTCAAAAGAAAAATGAGACACATAATAATGTAATGTGTCTGACAATCACACCAAAACCCTGGACTCAAACTAAGGAATTATCTGTACAGCATTTCCCAGAACACCTAGACCAGAGTCAATTTAGAAAAGTTTATTACCCAAATTGGTCCTACCGGGAATTGAACCCGGGATCTCCACGAGGATGACCAGCGCATATACCCCATAAACCGTTAGGCTAACGAGGTCGTCCACATAAGGTTTACAGCGAAAATGTATTGAAACACAGTATTCGTAATTTGCAAAATAATATTGTATAAAAGTGACGACGGTACAAAAACCGTTAATACTCTCTTTGCTTTCCTATCAATTAATTAAGCCACGGTAATTCTGGTGCCAATCAAAGCACCGTGCAAAATTGCAGAATAGCGAATGGATACGAGTGAATCCTGCTAAGTCATCCCATTTAAGAGGAGACAGTCCTGCGAGCAAGTCCCTTAAAGACGAAGTTCACGTATTTTGGTTGCTAAGGAAGTGACATTCAGTTGACACTAATATCTCTAGGGTCTTGCTTTGTCAGTTCTCGTAAAATTATTTACTTTCAGTGTTACATGAGCTCAAAAACTTTTTAATTTTCAACCAAAATACCCAAGCATATGCTAATATCTCTAGTTTAACGTATTGAAAAAATACAACTGTAGGAAAAATAATAAATTTTTATATTAATATAATAAGATTCATCTACAAATCGTACATATTATTTTAGTGAACATTAAAATAATAAAATTGCCATAAGCGGCCGCGCGGCTTGGTGGGCTACGTCTTAAATAACATTAATACATAATTGGAGGTCAATGACATCTGAAGTCTTAAATGGATAAAAATGTTGCATTTACCGAATACTTTCAACCATTACCAGGAAGTAAAGAAATACTAAAAGTCCATTGAAAATTATTTAACACCCTTTACACACATACTCGAGGTTTTCTTTTAATATTAAGTGACGGGACGAACAAGTCGTGTGCCTGGTGGTAAGCGATATGCCTGTTCCTAACAATTGCAGTGCCACTCAGAGCTTTAATCACAAAGATCTGAGGGGCACTGCCAATGCGCCAGACGTCCTGAGACATAAGTTGACAAGTCCCATATGCCAATAATTTCACCAGCACCCTTGCCCTTCGAAAAGGGAACGCAATAATGTTCACATTACTGCTTGGCGGCAGAAATAATTGAGGTGGCAGTACTTCCCTGGACGAACTCTTTCACATGGATGAGCTCTACTGCTACAAAAAATATGGTGAATCTTAACCACCCGTAATACAAGGGAACCTAGTTTGGAAGCTAGGTAAAAAAACTTTTAATGTTATTATAGGAAGTACGTAAATTGAATTAAGTCCATTATGAACCCAAAGAAAAATAAAATGTTTTAGGAGAGAGCATAATTTTTATTAAGCTGTTTTTGTGTCTTATGCATTGAAGTTACTCGTATTATAATGATTTCAAATGTCTAATTTAGGCTCGCGTCTCCCATGAACTAGAAGATTTTATTTAAATGGGAGAGGCGGTATTATCCGTCAATAGCACATTTGGCCTCGTTCAGTGACTCTAGTTCGAGAACCGGCAAATGTTACGTGCCCCATGGTTATTGTTATTACTTGATATTTATTTTTTATTGTAGATCATCTTTACGACGTAGACGTATAATTCTGAACATTTCGATAGAATTATACGAACGTAATTATATTTTAATATTAGTTGGGCATCACTGAACATCATTTTTTATATTGCGATATTTTTGTTTCAATTTTTAGTTCAGTACTCTAATAACATCGACTCAGTGAGTTTTCATTGTAGCGAAACCAGTTTAAAAAAGGGTAGATGCTCTCGACTGTTTGGATAAACATGCCGAGATGAAAGAAAAATAACCACTAAAATGTTTTCATTTGATACAACTCTATTAAAAAAGACGTTTATTATAGTTGTCTATTTATATTTAGACTTAGTTATATTATTTATTATTATAGTTATATAGCCTTTATAATTTTTTATTAAGATAATCGAGTGATAGAAGTGTCAAAAACATGGTACAGTCAATTCTGCCTTTTATGATGAAAATAGTTAATAGTAAACAAATAATGTACATACTTATATTTTTTTTAAAGTAAGTGCGAATTTGTCCAACCAAGCTTCCTTGCTGCATTTTGGCCATGGATTCAATGTATCTGCCGAAGTTCATGCTCGTTCACGCACGCTCCATAGTCTTGCAAAGTATGGAAGTGGCTGAGAGAGTCTTGTAGTTGACAGGGTCAGCTCTGGTTCCTATTTTTGGCACAGGTTGCGCGTTTGTAAGTTTCCACGACCTGGGAACTACACCGGTATCAATATTTCAACTGTAGTCACCAGGCCCTGCCAGTTGAATAATGACACTTAACATTACTAAGTATTAGAGAGCAGATAAATAAACTTATTATAATATAATTTAACCAGAAATAAAATGTTGGAATAGACAGTACAATAACTCGCGCGCGAAATGTATGCATGTTTACGGTGTATGTATAACGGGACGAACAAGTTGTGCGCCTGGTGGTAAGCGACACGCCTGTCCATAACAGTTGCAGTGTCACTCAGAGCTTTAAATCACAAAGATCTTAGGGGCACTATCACTATTACTACCACACTACTGCGCCCGTCACCCAGAAACGTAAGTTGATAAGTACAATGTAATTTCACCAGGACCCTCACCCTTCCAACCCTTCCGGTTTGGAAATGTGACGCAGTAATGCTCACTTCACTGCTTGGCGGCATAAATAGGTAAGTTGGCAGTATTTCCCTGGACGAACTCTTTCACAAGGAGCTTACTGGTATTATATGTCTGCAGTCGACATTAATCACCACATTATAAAGATCAGAAGTCTGTTCGTCTATTTGTGTTTAATCATGAAAAATAATTGTACAAAAACAGTACCACCTCCTGGCGTTGTATCTAATTTCTTTATCCCTTTCAGCTTAACCGCATCACGTCTTTCTTCCAACTTGGTCGGGGGCCAATTAAGCCAGCAGCGGCGAACGTCCGCCCATCTTCCGGTCGACCGCCAAATAGTTGCCTTCCAATCTTTATGTATTGCTTCCCAACTCCGCACTCTAATGCGGGGGCGAAAATGTTTTTTTTTTTACTCTCTTGATTCAGTTATGAAGCTCGTAACGTTTTTATTGTGTTCCTGATAAATTCGGGCCGTTTTCAACACACTTCAAAAGAAAAGAGGAGGGAGGAAAAACATACAAACATACAGTCGAATTGAGAACAATTCGACTGTATGTTTGTTTGTATGTTTTTTTTATATGTATGTTACGCGATTCTTCCGATATTTGTGAATCGATTTTGATGATTCTTTTTTGTTGGAAAGACAGTAATCTCCGTGTTGGTCCCATTTAAATTTGTATAAAATGTTGCACCTTTAAAAGTGGCAAATTAGGGGGTGAATCCGGTTTCGCGTACTTTCCGGTAATCGATTTCAAGGGTTACCTATCAGTAGTCCGAAATGACATTTTCCAGAAATAACGTTTGGTCGAAATTTTACAACCTCGAAAGTAATTTTGAGACGAAAACTGTTTTTTCGTTTAAACCTTTATTTTTTCTTTCCGGGGGAAAATCCGTCATGGATATCACCGCGTCACGGGGAGGCGCGGTGGTTATGTGAGACTCCTACTCACTAAAAACCCACGGGTATTCCCACACTCCGCATGGGACGGGGCTGTGGCCACGTGGTTTACGATCCACGGCCCCGCTTGCGGTTGTCCGCGACTGCGGACCCTCCTCTGGGAGACTTTACCGTCCCAACTCCGTCGTTAGTGGCATGCGGGGAATACTTGGCGTGCCAACCAACCCGTGAACCCTTGCCCAGTGACTGACAAAGCCCCCGTTTTGCCACCCAGGATTCACTGTCAGGGCGGCAGTTGGCGGGCATAAACCTAAACGTTTACGGCACATAGGATGAGAGGAAGGGTCTTCCTTTTGCTCCCGCTCCGCCGCCTCTTTCCGCGACAATACATCGGTGCAGAAGGAGGCCACCGCACTCCACGCCCTCTCGCTGCCGACCATGACTCGCACCACGGTCGGTAGGGATAGGTCGTGCCTCACCACTGCGGTCAGGGTTGACCGCTACTCGTCGAACGCCGGACATGCCTGCAGTGTGTGCTGGGCCGTGTCTTCGGTATTTACCCCTGCACAGGTATTTGCCGAAGTAACCGTGCCCCGTCAGAACCTGTGCAAGGATCCTGGGTACCACCACGTACCGGTGGTACCCAGGATCGATCCGCCCATTCTGGCCAGATCTCGGCTCTTCCAGCCTCTCTTGTCACTTCCGGAACACGGCCTGTCGGATGTTTATCCGCCATCGATTAATGTGCTCCAGAAGTGGCTCCTTCGCTTCGGCTCTCAGCTCTGCCGACCGCCAATGGATAGCTGACAGCCCCTCCGCATCCAGATCCCATGGTGGGGTACCTGCCATGTTTTCTTTTAAACCTAACTTAACCTAACCTTTTTTTTTAAATTACCGTGAGGAAAATGCGTTACGCATTCCCCGCCGCTGGGAGACGGCGGGAATATGTGGGACTCTCTCCTGGGGACTACGTCGATTCCCAAGAGTACCCAACCCACTAAAAACCTCACGATGTTGCTGCGCGCACCTGGCGCCGGAGCCGCGGGGTCCCTTTCAGATGCTACCGCGACTCCGGTGGTGCTGGTCCGCCTTTGGGCGGACCTCTACACCATCCCCCCCTTAATCATGGGGGGCGACCTGCACGGAGATGCCCCGGAACATTTGAGGCATCTACCGGCGGCGGAGGCCTGTGCAATGCAGGGGCAGAGTCTCCCAACCCCGCACCCTGAGGACCTCCGCTGATGGGACGCAGGCGGTCGGCGAAGAGCCGTCGCGTGCGTCCTCTCCGCCGACGCCGAATGGGGTCCGAGAGGGCGCTGTCTTCGCGGACCCGTTCGGCTGTCTCCTTCTGCGATATTACGTCGTCGCAGAAGGAGACCATCGCCTGCCATGACCTCTCGCTTCCCAGCATGGCTCTAACTATGCTGGGCAGTGAGAGGTCTCGTCCCACCACCTTTACGAGGTCCCGGCGCTGCTGGCTCCAGGTCGGGCACACCTCCAAGGTATGCCTCGCCGAGTCTGTAGCAGCGCCGCGCTCGTAACTCTCCGGGGTCACCTCCCTCCGTGCGATCTTGTGCAGGTAGTCACCGAAACAGCCGTGTCCGGTGAGTACCTGAACAAGACGGTAGGTGAGGGACCCGTGCCACCTCTTTGTCCAATTGGCCGTATCTGGCTGATCGGAGTGCCTCCTCCCACCCCGCCTGGACGGCGGTCTTGGCCGCAGTCTGGTGGTGAGGGCTGCCGCCCAGATGGGCGCCCCGTAGAGGGCCATGTTCCGTATGACGCCAGCATAAAGCCGACGACATAGGGAGCTGGCTCCCCCCACGTTTGGCATAAGGCGCCCAAGCGCCGCCGCGGCGGACACGAGCCGCGGTGATAGCCAGTGGAAGCGCTCTTTGAAGTTCCACCGGCTGTCCAGGGTGAGCCCAAGATACTTTACATGAGGGCTCACCCCGACCCTCCTTCGACGGAGGCCATAGAATGCTATTATGACCTCTGTTTTGTCGAAGGCGACCGTGAGCCCCAGCTCCCCAATGCAGCTGACCACTAGGATACTTCCCCCCAATCCCGCCCCCGGGCGTAGGCTAGAGTCCAACGGGGAGAGATCTTCGGAGCACGTAGTCGTACCCGAGGTTATACAATAGCGGGCCCAGAACCAAGCCCTGTGGAACCCCGCGGCACATGCTCCGCTCCCTCATCTCCAGTGTGCTCTACCAGACGAGGGAAGGGAGGCGCGCCGAGCGCCCAATGAGGTGCGGAGTACCCCAGGGGTCCGTATTAGGACCACTACTGTGGAACCTGGGGTATGACTGGGTGCTGAGGGGCGCGCTGCTCCCCCGGACGGCGGTCATCGCGTACGCCGATGACACGCTGGTGGCTGTCCGGGGGACCACCTTCCAGGAGGCGGCCCGAAGAGCCTCAGTAGCGGCGGACATAGTGGTCCGCCGAATACAACTGCTGGGGCTCGAGGTCGCCGTGCCGAAGACGGATGTGGCCGTCTTCGGCGGGAGGGGTAGAGGTTGGGCGGTGCCGGCAGGCGCCCACATCTCCATCGCGGGAGTATCGGTCCAGGTCAAGTCCCAGATGAAATATCTGGGACTTGTCTTGGACCGGCGATGGAACTTCGGGGAGCATTTCCGGCAACTTGCTCCCCGAATAGTGGGCGCCGCATCGGCGTTGGGCAGGCTCCTGCCCAACCTCGGGAGGCCGGGAGCCCCATGCAGAAGGCTATACGCCGGGGTGACTCGGAGTATGGCCTTATACGGGGCTCCCATTTGGAGTGGGGCCATATCAGCGGCGACGAAGGCGCTGCTGAGGAGGCCCCAGAGGGTGGTCGCCCTGCGAATGTGCAGGGCGTACAGGACGGTGGCCTGCGCTGCCGCATGCGTCCTCGCCGGTACTCCGCCGTGGGACCTCGAAGCCGAGGTCCTGGCGGAGGTCCGCACCTACCGGCGGGGAATGAGGGACCGAGGCGAGCGACCCGCTCCCCAAGAGGTGGAGCGGGAGCGCCGCCTCGCGGCGCAGCGCATGCGCGACCGGTGGAAAGAGGGCTTGGCGGATCCCCCCTATGGCGCTCGTACCATAGAGGCGATCCGCCCTGTCCTCGTAGAGTGGGTAAACCGGTCCCACGGGCCACTGTCGTACCACCTTGTGCAGGTGCTGACCGGGCACGGCTGCTTCGGTCACTACCTGCACAAGGTGGCAAGGAGGGAACCGTCCCCGTCGTGCCACGAGTGCGGCGCTGCGGATGACACCGCGCAGCACACCCTAGAGGTGTGTAGCCGGTGGGATGAGCAGCGCCGCACTCTGACGGGGACTGTAGGGCAGGACCTCTCGCTGCCGAGCGTGGTTGCCGCCATGCTCGATAGCGAGGAGTCCTGGGAGGCGGTGGCCTCCTTTTGCGCAGAGGTTATGTCGCAAAAGGAGGCCGCGGAGCGGGTGCGCGAGGACGCGGCGGACGCGCACCCGCTCCGGCGCAGACGTACGGGGAGAAGGCGAAGGCAGTTCGCTGCTCGCCTGATCCCCTAGTGAGACCAGCGGGCTCTGGACAGGGACTCCGGAGCCTGCATTGCACGGCCTCACTCGTCTGGGGCGCGGGTCGGAGGACAACCGACTCGCCCCTCCGTTGGCGCGGGAGCCCTGGCGTAACCTAGGGCGGCCGGACGGCGTCGTGGTGAATGTTCACTGATCCCACGGCGCCGACTCAAGAGCCCGCTGGTCTCACTAGGGGATCAGGCGAGCAGCGAACTGCCTTCGCCTTCTCCCCGTACGTCTGCACCGGAGCGGGTGCGTATCCGCCGCGTCCTCAGTCTGCCCTCCGTCTGCCTCAGATATAGAGGCAGACGGTGGAACTTTAGGGCCTCCTCGATGACGGAGAACGGGAGACTGTTGAACGCGTTGGCGATGTCCAACGACACCGCCACAACAATCCCCCGCTCCGCCTTGGCCCTCCTCACCGTTCCCCTTAGCTCCGCTCTCGCATCGATGGTCGAACGCCCAGCCCGAAATCCGAACTGGTGCGACGACACATCGGGGCCCACACTGTCGAGGTGCTCGATGATGCGGGCAGCGAGCACTCGCTCGAAGAGCTTACCCGCCTCATCGAGCAGCACGATGGGCCGCTACGCTGATGGGGACTCAACCGGACGCCCTTCCTTCAGGAGGAGGCAAAGGTGGCCCTCCTTCCATACCTGAGGGAAACTCCCCGACGCCAAGCTGGCGTCGAAGAGCTTTAATACGCGTTCTCTCAGGTGTTCCAACGCAAGTACCAGGACTTTCCCTGGCACACCGTCCGGACCGGGGGCCTTGTGGCCCTGAGCCGGTCCGCTGCCACCTTTAGTTCCTCCTGTGTGACCGGAGGAACTGTATCGGCCTGTTCCGGCTCCGCAATCGGCGGAGCCATGGAGGGAGGAGAGAAACTCTCATCCCCCTCCGGGAACAGGCCAGCCACCTCTTGACCGAGGAGCTCCGTCTCCATCGTCTCGGCGGGGAGCGCCCGGTGCTGCAACTTGTTGCGCACCATCTTGTACGGGCGCCCCTACGGGTCCCCATCCAACGTGGCCAGGAACCCCTGCCGGGCCAGATCTTGGGTACGGCTTATGCCGACTCGGAGCTCCTCTTGCGCCGCCCTATAGGCGGCGTGATGGTTCTCCTCCTCCTGGGGCATGTGACGCCTTCTGCGACACCGCTTGTACACCCTCCGAGCGGCGTTGCTGGCGGATCGCAGAAGTGCGAGTTCGTGCGTCCACCAGCAGACCTCCCTCTTGTTGGGAGGCCTGCCGCCGCTACGGGGCATTGCGGTATCGCAGATGACAGTCAGATTCCTTCTGAACCCGACTGCGATCTCATTCGAACCCACTTGGGGAGAAGCGCCCAACTTGCGCTTTCGGCATCGAATTTGGCGAGTGCCCAACGGGGAAATCCCTCTCGCCCTCGCCCTCGCCATGCAGGCGCCGTCGTTGACGCCTGCGAGGAGGAGACCCTGAACCTTATGTATACCTGGACCGAAAGGGTCTCCTCCCCCTCCAGCACCCGCCAGTCCTTTTTTTTTTGACGGGGGGGGAAATCTTTATGGATACCCCTGAGCCCAGGGAGACTCAGGAGCTATGTGGACACTCTCCCTCCAGACTGGAGGGCCTACCCCACTAAAACCCCACACCCGCCAGTCCTGCACTTGTGAGGCTAGGGTGGGGGTAGCGAACGTTATGTCCACGGTGGAACCCCCCACCTCCTCACGCAGGTGTTGGCGGTGCCGCGGTTGGCGACGACCAGGCCGTTGGCCGTCACCCACGCCTGCACCGCTCGCCCGTTGGCGTTGGGCAAGCGGCTGCCCCAAGCGCAAATCGCATTGAGGTCGCCCATTACCAAAATATTCGCCGGAGCGAGCCTCCTCACGGCCGAGCTGAGCCTCAACAAGAACGGCTCAAACTCGGCTATTGGGTGGTTCGGCGAAAAATAAACGCTCGCTACCGCCACCCCTCCTCCGCACACTGCCACCACGTAACCGACCCCCTCTCTTTTACGACGAGAGGGGGAGCCGCCGACGGCGTCCATGTCCCCAGCCCAGTTGGAATGCCTGGGAACGTTGTACGGGTCCGCGGCCCACCCGAACCTGGTCAACGGAGCATGACCCTTTCACCGCCACGGCCGCACACACCTCCTCGGCCTCGACGGAGTCGTCGAGGTCGGAGATGCACGACGATGCGACGTCGTCGCCCAACACTTACCGGAGCCTGGAGGCCAGGCGGTCTGCCTTTTCGTCGCTGGCGGCGCCCGGGACCTCCAAAATGCGGGTCCCGGTGGCGGTCTCCCTACTACGCACGTCTTCGATCTCCAGCTCCTGGAGTGGTAGGTTACCACTTTTGAGGGCTTTTTTTATAATTTATATAAGAAAAATAATATAGCTAGCTAATGAAATTTTGTACAATATTTATTATTTAAATCTATTTATTTCAATCAATAGATAGACCTCTCAATACTTGGCAAGGAGTCCTAGAAGGAGTCTGTCTAGGACCTATACCCAGCCTTTGTAGGACACCATGTTAATCCAAAGAAGAATTGTTTTCTTTTGTTTAGTTTAGTTGAAGTGAAACCCAGGGTAGACGTTTTCACCTATTTTGACCATATGATAAGTCTGTTTTGATACATTAAAAAATACGAATTAAATATATTTTTTAATTATAAGCTAAATAGAAAGAAACGTGACTCGATAAAAGAATCAAAAAGATTCACAAAATTTGCATTTTTTACTACGTTCGTCTACAAAAAAAAAAACAGTTTTTAGAGATATTTCAATGAAATTTTCTCTTCCGTGTTCAGTAATAATACGTCAGAGCAATATTTTACACTAAGAAAGTATATTTATAAAATGTAGTTCTAAAAAGACTAATTTTTAAAGCGTGAAACACACAGAGAGTGGGTGCGGACGCGCTGGGCGCTTGTCGGGTCGGTATCGCGGCGGGTCTAATTACCCGCAACCTGTGTGTTTCACGCTTAAATATCGTGTGAATAATTTTACCACCTGCGTCTACCTCACCCGCTTCAAAACTTACTCTGCCACGATACTATGGCCTTAATATAGTACAGTAAATGAAAAACTTATAACCTTTTTCAAAAGGTGCGACAGAATAATTACTACGAAAGTAACGGCAAAACGGAGGTAAAAGTACGGTTTATTCATCAATTTGCATTTCAAAAATAAACACGTCAATTTATTTTAATTAGCTGGCAAATGATTTTCATCGCAAATTTTAAAATAACAGGGGTTTTAATATTCTTTAAATATTTCTTGTTAATAGTGAAATTTTAAACCTGGGAACTTATTTCGAATTATTAGTATATAATTATATATAGTATTATTAGTAGTAAGTAAAGCTTATTGCGAAAGAGTTCGTCCAGGAAAGTACTGCAAACTTACCTATTTCGGCTGCCAAGCAATAATGTGAGCATTACTGCGTTCCGGTTCTGAAAGGTAAGTGATGCTGGTGAAATTATAGGCACATGGAACTTGACTCAGGGTGACGAGCCAGAGCGCAGTATCTTTGCGATTTAAAGCTCTGAGTGACACTGTAACTGTTGTGGACACGCATGTCGCTTACCATCATGCTCACGACTCGTTCGTCCCGTCATTTGGTATCATAAAAAAAATATGTACTTTTATACCGATACCCAAACCGTCTTAATTCTAGGGACCTGATACAAAAATGCTACTTTGTCAGTTATTGAAATATCTACCTTATTTTCTTCTGTTCTCGAGCTCTTATCGGTTGCAATGTCTCGTTAACTTGAAATATATGTTGAAATATATCCCCATCAAGTACGTCTCTGGATCGCTCGTATCTGCGTAACGTAGTAGCCATAAACAGTAAGCGATACGCTAATCGAAGCTTATTAGCATTTTGATGCTGCCTAAAATAATGCCTGAATGTTTTATTAAACAACGCTGGTTGACGCGCCTTGTTCTACTCATTAGATTTTGCTTTAAAATTGCACTCTTATACTTCATCATACGCCAAAAGTGCTTGTACCACATGAAATAAGTTATGTGCATGTGATATTTTATAACTCTCCTAATTTCGTTCGTAGAATTTTTAAACTTTATTGAAAGGTTGTAATTTTGCAGATATGGCATTATTACACCACGACAGGGAGCGAAAAGTAAATTGCATGAAATAGATTTAGATTTCCAAAGACGTGAAGTTTGGCTTGCGTGGCGGACTCGTGCCCTACACCACCGTCTCATTATAAGAAATACGTGCCTAGCTAGAGGTAGGACGCAACTGAAGTTTATTTAGAAGATCATTATGTTATACTCAATAGATACTTACGGTACATACATACTACATGTAGGCGTTGCTACTCCAGTGCATATATGTGTATTGAAATGAGTGACAGTGTTTGAGAAAACAAATATACACGATGTTAATATTAATTTTATTGAATATTATGTTTTTTTTGTTTTATTATATTTTTGTGATAATTATTCACTACTTTGTTATAATTATTGATACAAAGATCGAAGTCACACAAAGGAAAATTTCTTCGACCTGACTGGGCTCGGACCGGTATCTGTTTCTTTTTCTTTTTTTTGTAATACCAAGTAACGTGACGAGAAGTCGTGCACCTGGTGGTATACGACACGCCTACCCATAAAAGTTGCAGTGCCACTCAAAGCTTTTAATCGCAAAGATCATTGGGGCATTGCCACTGTGCCCGCAACCGTGAGACATAAAATGACATGTCCCATGTGCTTATAATTTCACCAGCACCCTTACCGTTCGAAACCGGGAAACAGTAATGCTAATATTACTGCTTGGCGGCTGAAAAGTCTGTTGCTTCATCATCGCTACACTGTCAGAGTTTTCTCCTTATCATAACTAACGTAATCGAAATTTTTAGCGAAATTGAGTTATTAACATATCTGGGATCAGTAAAACGAGGTTTATAAGTCCCACTAATCGGTTTTTTATATCTTATTCGGTTTTGGTTTTATTGTTAAGTAAATTCAGCGTTATTGACATTTTACTAAGAAAAAAAACTTTAAGTGTCAATACCTTGAAAGTTACCGAAATACAAATGCGTTAGTTAGACAATGACTGATGAAATGAAGTGCTTTAGGTAAAAGTAGATTAATTTCAGATTTTGAGTATTTAAAATAAACGGTTTTCAATTTTGGGGCTGCGTAATAGTCACAGTCACCCCCATAATACAAAATTTGTCTACTATGAAAAGTATGTGGTCAATAGTTTTGTTTTAAACTAAAGCCTTGTCTTACTGCACCTTATAATATAGTTTTCGTTAGCTATTTTACGACTTTGCTTGATATGTTTTTATTATTTTCATTCTATCCTGAACATCCGTTCAAATAGCCTCGGAATCTGGATCATACCTGACGTTTTTTGTTCTCTTGTTTAAATAAAATATCAACATCCTAAAATATTAATAACAACATAAAAAATCTCTCTTTTATTAATGTTAAATACTACCAATTACAAACAAACATGTCTTATTAAAATAAGAATGTTTTAATTAAATTCAAGTCGACACTGGAGAGGCAAAACGTCTAACGTGCATTTAGAAAATATTACATGAGAGCGATTTAAACTATTTACTTAAAAAAATCATAACTCTAATTTTATTTCTTATTTATCACAAATAAAACTAAAGTTACGATTATCTTAAAAAAATGGTTTTAATTGCTCTCCTGTAATATTTTCCAAATGCACGTTAGACATTTTAGATTTCCAGCATCGTATTGTTCGAATTATTTATCGGCAAGGTCGTGTCCTTTGGATATATTTTTTGGAGGTCAATGCACTTTATGTAGTAGCAAACGGAACAGGATTTGGTGGTAAAATGGATGTTTGATAATCTGTTTACGCTTCGCTGATCTGGTTCTCTGTTTTGTATTTATTCTGTTCGATAGAGAAGAAACAAAAGACGCACTTGGAGCATTTCGATCCCTCTACCTAAATTTACCACCCTTTTCTCTGGTCCCTGGCCATCTACTTTGAAATTTTGAATTGTTCTTAAATTCCTTTTTCTTCTTCGTCACTTACTTTTCTTCTTTCTATCGCCACTATCTACTAATAATCTAAATAAACTAAATTTCCGAAGCGAGCACACTTGCTGGACTTGACGTAAGATTCTGACCAGTTAAATCATGTAACCTAACTGCTTGTAAAATATTATATTAGTAGTACCATTGAAAATCATGTAACCGAACTGCTTATAAAGCATACTATTTCTAGAAATTACAGGCCCTTTTGGGCCCTTACGCCCGTTTACCCGTTCTTATCTCTTCCTGTACTCTTTATTTCTACAATAAAATTCATGTGGGCCGAGACTTGTATTCAATTACTTGAGGCCCGCGTGACAGAGCTACACAAAAATAGACTTATTTTTGAAAAAAAAAACATACATAGGTATATTTTTGCTGCTTGCGATTGATTACGTAGGAGGAGACGATTTGTTATCTTTGTTAGTATGTTGTAACTTCTTGTAAATTTTTGCATAAATGGTGTTTTAAGAATCTAACAACTTCATGTTCAGTTAACCTTAACTGAACATGAAGCTAAGCTAAAGCATAAAGCTAATGGCTACCTAGCCAGGGTTTAAGGAATTCATTGAAGTTGTTACGATGTTGTACTACTGATTACGCATTACGTTCAGATTCTAGATATTACCAAGCACCAAGGCAAGAATTAGCTTAATTTAGAATAGGAATGTGGTTAATTGAGTTTATATTTAAATAAAGAACTGTGAGTATTTTGTTACGTTTTTTTATGATACCAAGTGAGAGGACGAACAAGTCGTGCGCCTGGTGGTAAGGGATACGCCTGTCCATAGCAACTGCAGTGCCAATCAGAGCTTTGGATAGTAAAGACCTGAGGGGCACTGCCACTGCGCCCGTCACCGTAAGACATAAGTAGACAAGTCCCATGTGCCTGTAATTTTACCAGCACCCTTATCTACCCTTCAAAACCGGAACACAGTAACTCTCAAAAGTCTCACATTACTGCTTGGCTGCAAAAAATGGTAAGGAGGCAGTAGGGGATAGGAGGGCAAAGTGTGGCACTTAACGTTTGAAGTTCAATTAAACTGACCATGATGTGTCTATATAAACTTATTTATTTTAATAATCTTCGTTGAGAATCACTTTTCAATAGTTAAGTCTTTTTAGGTACATTTGTAACTTAATTAATACGTAAAAAATCATAAACCAGAAAAAGTAACAAAGGGTACCCCATCTCGCCCCCGCCATGAAAGATGGGGTATCCTTAAGGGGCAAGATGGGGTGTAAAACAACTATTATAATTATTACTGATAAAACGCGCATGTGGACGTATCATTTTCATCTTCTATGCCAGCACAACTGCAGTGAGTTCATTTATAGCGAGCAGAACAAGCTGTCCAGTCTTCGTTTGAATCCAAAACACTACAATACAAACCAGGAGTATTTTCAACATCACTGTTACTTTTTTCTTTTTAGGTGCTCTTCTGGTTTTAGCCGCACATTATTTCCAACTTTTTTTAATACCCTCATTTCTTTTTTCTTTTGCTTATTTCTCCTTCGCAATCTTCTTTCTTTTTGCCATCTCTTCTTCGTGCTGCGGGGAAGGGCATTATTTGTTGGGGACTAAAACGGGCTACTTCATATCCCATCTTGCCCTCTCTAGGTAAATTTAATTAAATAAATACTATCAAAAACAACACACGATATTTCAACGAACAAGTGCTTACCTGTAGGCGTAATAATTGGCACTCAACACTATCTTTAAATCAAATTCGATATGGTATTAGTGGTCCAGAGAACACGTAGTAAATACAACTAAAATTCAGTAGCAAATTGAAAAAAAAAAAAAAATTTTTATTAAACACACAAAATAAGTTGTTTCATGACCTTACTAATATATAATAGCTGTCAGGGCGGTACGACGTCTGGCGTTAAAACTATTGTGATTGATCAATTGGTTCATAGTTTAAAACAAAGTGCCCCGTCTTGCCCCCCTTTTCCCTACTTCCCTGGACGAACTCTTTCACAAGGAGCTCTAACTACTGCTTCTTTTGCTTTATGACAATTATTTTAGAATATTGGAACCCAAACAGTGAAAAATTATATGAAAATTTATCGTACCGGGTACAGAAAAGATACCGAAGTGTTGTCCATATGTTCGCCGGGACGTGTTTCAAATATTTTGCATGACATATCACGTACCCACTGATCCACGAGTCGTCCGATAGTTTAACCTTAGGGTAAATCCGGATTGAAGCCAAGGAATGAAGCAAAAATATAAGAGTGACAAATTTTAAGTAGAGCACAAAAGTAGACAGTATTTAATTGGTACCCTTGGTATAATAAAGCCACATATGATCATTACTTAAAAATGTTTTTATCATTGAATGTAGGTAAGTACTTTCAATGCCTTACCTTACTATCAGGCGCACGACTTGTTCATACCGTCGCTTGATATTCATCATCATCATTTCAGCCAAAAGACGTCCACTGCTGAACACAGGCCTCCCCCAAAGAATGCCACAACAACCTGTTATGCGCCGCTAGCATCTAGCGGATTCCATGATTATGGCAAAACCCAAACACTTGATATTATTAAAAAAAGCAGTTACATAAAGTTATGTATTTTTTTTATATTACCAAGTGACGGGACCTCACCTCACATTGCAGTTGCAGCGCCACTAAGAGCTTTAAATCGCAAAGAATTGAGGGAAAATGCCATTGCGCCCGTCACCCTGAGACATAAGTTGACAAGTCTATAATTTCACCAGCACCCTTTACGCTTCAAAACCGGAATACTCACATTACCGCTTAGCGGCAGAAATAGGTAAGGTGGCAGTATTTCCGTGGACGAACTCTTCCACAAGGAGCCACTGCTACTGCTGCTAGAATATGGAATTGAATAACTTTTCTACTTAAGCATATAAGTTGTCAACTAAATTCCCTGGTGGAATCCTTAAACCTCTCCTAAAAAGTTGTAATTTTACAGTTGTTTATCAGATGGTTTAAGATTGCGAATTATAGTAACAACACTTTAACTCTAGTTAAAACACAGGTCCCAGGTACAATTCCCGGGTCGGGAGAAATATTTGTATGGCCTACATTTATTTCTCTCGTGAGTTTGGGTATAAGTGGTTGTCTGTGTATGTATCCATGGCACCCGCGACACAACGTTTCTCTAGTAGGCTACGTTGAGTGCGTGCGTATAAAAAAATTTAAAAAAAACTGCACAGCGCTGATGTCCAAAGTTTCTTTTACCTAAATGCGTTTTGCGCGAAGCTACAAAAGTAACATTTAGCCTCGCTTTTGCCAACAACGTACAAATCACACGTTTCACCGAACAGAGAAGATTGTTAAAAAATGCAAAAGGATGTAGCGGACAGGACCTATTTGGCAGCCAGTGTATATCGTTATAGTAGTCGTAAGTTATTTTGTTAAAGAAAAGGCAGATAAGACGGTACTGCAGCAGCCGCATAGCAGTGCGCCGGGCAGGCGCCGGCTACTTGGCACAGCTCTCGGTCAACGTCCCCTTGCCTCCATAAAAGCCTCAGCCAAAACAATTTCGCCAAATTTCTGCCCTAACACGCATGAGTTTACGATCCTTCCTCGAGACCCGATGGGACCCGTTTTGGCGACGCACTCCCAATATTTTTATTGAAATTCGTGGCGCCTCGGTATTTATTTATAACGTTATCAGATCAAATATTGCTCTTGTATTTCGAGTTATTAAAAATTACTGGTGCAATCCCTACATATCGTGTTAAACCTTATTTCCTTGTATTAAGAACTCCTGTAACTCATGAGCTTGGGTTATCAGCGTACTGTAGAGTCTCTTTATCGAGAAGGGTATGCAGTCTAAATAATACTCTAATAATATGAAATATTGCTCGATAATTGCGATACTTAATTACAGCAGCGACCTTCTTAAAATATATCTACCTATCTAAGTACAAAATTAAAACTTTTTATTAGGGTATTGTTGAATAACCAATTAGCAACCCGACCTTTTGCATCGTACTTTTGTCTGTTATATTATTTATATGTGATTTGTATATTCTTAAGAATTTATTGACTTATTACGATTCACAATGGTATTCACAGTGCCGCACCTTATCAATAGAATACTTCCTATGTACAAATGAAAAATAATACTTAAGTTATAAGGCTTTAATGAAAAGGTCATTGTACGTAAGTATCAATTAGCGTACTTGATACTTTTAAGCTTGTAAACGTAAAACTATTATACGTTTACTGACATACCGTTGTAGATCGAGCAATTATACTTAAATCAACGCTTCCTATAGTTTTCAAATCCACGAGTAGTGTAGAAAATAATTATAAACGAAAAATTTTAGTTCCTAAAAATACTTGCGAATATATATTTGCCTTGGTTATTGTTGTAAATAATATTTGTGTTATTTATATAAATATCGAACAAACTCAATGAAAAATTCCTTCAATCCGACTGGATTTGAACCAGCGATATTTTCGTCTAATAACGCGGGCTATCGCTCTCCCTACTGAGCTACGGAACGAAAAAGCAGACCTTACTGCCTACTTGCTACAGGTCTTTGTTTTTGGTTTAAACGACTTCTTTTTACCGTAGCGCCAACTGTAAGAAAAACATGAAAGTCTTTCTGCAGTCAGCTAGGTACCGCTGCAAAAGCTACCAGGCTAACAAAATTTGTGTCGGAGGAAAAAAATATTTTTCGTAGTGAGAATTATTTGGAATCCCAAAACACATAAAGGTGACAAAATAGAGCAGAACTAGTAGGTCAGTCGGCCTCCTCCATAAATAATAAATCTTTTATTGACAGACAACTGAGATCCATAAAAATGTTAGTACAGATTTAAAAGTATGTTACTACTTATGTTCTACTAGGGATTTCGTAATATTTCGATACCTCCAATGAACACGTCAACTTAATATTTGGACCTGGTTCTGTTTTTATTTAGTTTTTTGTGTCTTTATTTATTTTTCACAAAATTGGTTTTTTATTTCTTTTTCGAATTTTGGACTTTGTTTCTTCAATTTTTTTCACAAAATTCGAGAGAGTAATATTTGTAAATAAATATGGCTGTTTACAAAAATAACAGAAAATGACCAAAAAATAAATTTGGCGCAATGTTCATTGGAGGTATCGATTTGTTTAGTACCACAATGTCAGGCACTCGTGCCTCTCTGCAATAGTCTTCAGGAGATTGTTGGGGCCGACACGTATTCAGTTCAGTAACGACGCCGACTTTTTACGTAGTTCAGCCATGAAACTGTCTACGCGCACGTCAACGTCACTGACTTAGAAACCAACTTAGTGCTAACTTAGATTAAATTTCCTTGAAACTTACCTACTGAAATATTTAGCAATTTAATTGTATTATATTTAATAGCGTCATTGTACTAGAGTATCATACCAATCTGTATAGACAAGTAATTAATAAAACCCGACAATTAATTGTTTAATAGCCAAAATAATCAAAATTCAACAAACCACACGATACGCTAGGCCCATACGCTCATTTTTTTGAAACATACACACACATACTAAAAAACTTACTTTGCAATCGAACAAGCCGCATCTTATTACAATTAACTCACAAATACCTGCTTATAGAGCATTACTAAAGACAAGACTTCAAATTAGATTAATCACTTCAAACTATATGAAAGGCTCATCAATTCATATAACGTGCTTAACTTATACCTTTTTAATTCTTGGACTATACAATGCAAACACTGAATGAGATAGATAATTTGAAAGTGGCACGATCTTTGAAATGTAAGGTCTCGGACCTTAGACAGCAAACACAAGTAGGCAAAAGCGATTTTACTATCATATCTCAAAACATAAGGAGTATATATTCTAACTTTCTTGATTTATTAATAACTTTATCAACCTTAGCATTCGAGACGGATGTAATAGTTCTAACTGAATGCAGACTCCACTACAACAAACCTATACCTCAACTGCCTAAGTATAAGTCAAATTACACTAAGAATCAGTTAAATCAGAATGACGGTGTAGTTGTAATTGTAAAAGACGGATTAAATAATACTGTTCTTTCTTTTTTCTTTTTAATACTTCAATCTACAGATCCCCGTCAAACACAAATGCGGAAAATTTCATAGACTCCCTAAATGTTCACTTAGTTACTCTAAATATAGCTAAAAACAGTATTGTAATTACAGGAGACTAAGGGTCGTATTCCAGAACTCTACTCAATGCTCAAGTCAGAATTTGAGTTTGGTTTAAAGCACTCGAAATCATACTCAAGTCCCTGCCATTAGGGTCGTATTTCCAGTGCTTGTGTTTCCAGTGCAATCCTGACTTGAGCATTGAGTAGAGTTCTAGAATACGACTTATAAACATTAACATTACATTGAAACCTGTCGAGCCACTACATTAACTGAAAAACAGAACTAATTACTTAAATATGCTATCTCTATACGGCATTTTAAGCTGGTCACACAATACCAATTCGGGAAAACAATTGCTTGGACCATGTATGCTAAAAATAAATAAAACTAGATACATAGCCTATATTGCTATACTTGAAACAAGTATTACTGATCACTATACACCATTTCTCTCCATCACAAAAATGAAAAACTATACGATTGCAAACAAAACTAGAACAATAATTAATTATGAAGAAGCCCTAAAATGCCTAACTTATGTAAACCTCGCTGAGTTGCTGTTTTGTCATGACCCTCAAACTATAACTGATGTGTTGATTTATAAATTGACTAAATCGATAAAGGAAAACACAATCATCACTAATATACCAAAAAAATTTCGCATTATAAAACCGTGGATCACACCTGGCATTTTAAGATGTATAAGACACAGAAATAAATTACAAAAAAAATTACGCTCCAACCCGTTCGATGTTACGAGTAAAATAATTAACACCAGATATAGAAACTACTGTAACCCTTACCTTATAAAAAAACTCAAAAGAGACTTTGAGAGAGATCTGTTAGCCGAATCTACTAAAAATAATAAATTGTTATGGAAAAACATTAAAACTATTACATACACAAATAAATCGAATAGCACAAATACAGAATTATTTAATTTAAAAACATGTTCAATGGCGTCTGCAAATTTTATAAACGACTATTTTGCAAATGTTGGAAAACAAGTTGCTCAAAAAAATTCAAAATCCAACTTCTGAATCGAAATTGTATTATCAAAATTTGCCCTCTCAGCCGAACTCTTTCGTTTTATTACACACTGCATGATCAGTGGACGAGGTCCATAGCGTACTAATGAATTTAAAATCACACAGTACCCAAGACTGGTATAATATACCAACCAGTTTCCTTAAATTTGCTAAATCAGAAGTCATTCCTATTGCGACACATCTAGCTAACCTCTGTTTCGAAAAAGGTATCTTCCCAAATTCACTGAAAAAGTCGATCATTACCCCTGTGCACAAGGATGGTGATAGAGATAATTACAGGCCCATTTCAGTATTACCAGCAATCTCAAAAATCCTAGAAAAACTAATAAATGCAAGGTTAATTAAATACCTAGAAAACTTCCCACTTTGGATTTCGACAAGGGACATCAACTGAAGATGCAGTATCTGCGCTGAGTTCGCTGGTTACAGAAAATCTTGACAAACATTAAAAATACATCTCGGTATTCTTGGACCTAAACAAAGCTTTCGATACTATCTCTTTCCCCATTCTTATACACAAACTTGAAAAGATCGGTATAAGAGGAACCCCACGCTGTCTTGTCAGAGGCTACTTATCGTATAGAAAACAAAAAGTAAAATTAGGAAGTTACACTAGTGAGGATGCAGAGGTGTCGTTCGGTGTACTTTAGGGAAGTGTCCTTGGACCAACATTATTCCTAATAATATATAAATAACCTTTGTGGAATGCATATTACAAATGCAAAAATATTTTCGTACGCTGACGACACCGCTGTAGTCTTCGCTGGTGAAACCTGGGAAGCTGTTATGTACACCGCTGAACAAGGCTTGGGGCCGATAGGAAAGTGGCTGCGACGTAGCTACCTTACCCTAAATGCGAAAAAAACTAACTATATTTGTTATAGTATAGACAATGACACACAACCGGGTGCAGACTTTAAAATTAAATTGCACAACTACATTGACACAAAAACAAGAGCAAATTGAAGTTGCCCCGTCCTTCGAAAGGTTGCACAATCTAAATATTTAGGAGTCATCATGGACTGCTGGCTCTCTTGGTACCCATATCTTGAATATGTTGTCCTACCCATTAGGAAATGAATATGGATTTTTAAACCACTAAGGCATGTGGTGCCAACAATAGTCATTGGGCCACATGGATCCTCTAGAGACCTGCTGAAAAAAGTATACATATCTTTAGTACAATCTGTCTTAGTGTATTGCATACCTGTCTGGGGTGGTACGGCGAAAACGAGGTTTCTTGATGTAGAACGAGTTCAACGCAGTTTGATTAAGTCATGTATTTTAAGAAGATGAGGTTTTGTACTGAATTGTTGTACAACTTGTGTGAGCTCCCCTTGGTGAGAAAATTGTATATTACCAGCATAGTATTAAAAAAACATAAAACTTTAGCATATAATCATAGTATCTGACAGAAAAGAAGGCAAGATCTTGTAATACCAATTCCAAGTACCAACACTGTATTTGCAGATAGGCAATACGACAAACGTGCGGCCAACATACACAATACTTTAAATAAGGAATTAAAAATCTACAGCAAATTGTACTATGAGTGTAAAAAGCTTATATCGAAATGGATTGCGGGGAAAACATATGAAGAAATTGAGGCTCTGGTTAATAACCACTCTGAATTACACGCACACACGTACGCACGTACGCACGCACGCACGCACGTACGCACACCCGCCCGAGCCAGCACGCGCGCACGCGCGCACGCAGGCACGCACGCACGCACGCACACGCGCGCGATAATTTTATTTTTTTTGTAATCTTGAACGATGTAACGAGAAATGTGTTTTGAATGATTAGTTGGCTTATGTATTTAATACGTGTAGCGAATGAAGAGCGGTGCCTCCCGACACAGGCTATGCTTAAACGGAGACTCCAGCCACTATTGTCTAAAAAACCATGTTTTTTAAGAAATAAACATTTTTATTATTTATTATTGCCAAATAAGATGTCTTTTTTTCTATCTTTCGGTACACTCGTTGGCCATAAATAAGGATCACTAGCAATAAAATGTTGCTAGCGAACCTTATCCTATTTTTTATCTTTTATTACAACCTTAATATCTTAATATCTTAATAATCTTTATTTATCTTAAAACATGGTTTCTTAAACAATAAGGGCTGGAGCCTCCTTTTAAGCATAGCCTGTGTCAGGAGACTCCGCTCTTTCTTAACTACACGTTTCAAAACAACCAGTATATACATAATTAACTAACTTAACAAAGTAAAAGAATAGTACTTATTAATATATTAATATTACTAACTAGGTATACAAATTTCCTTACAATACATATATATATATATATTTTCTATTAGTGTGTGTTTGTGTGTGTGTGTGTGTGTGTGTGTGTGTGTGTGTGTGTGTGTGTGT
>NW_020653851.1:13724411-13756572 GCF_003589595.1 Hyposmocoma kahamanoa
GTGTGTGTGTGTGTGTGTGTGTGTGTGTGTGTGTGTGTGTGTGTGTGAGAGTGTGTGTGTGTGTGTGTGTGTGTGTGTGTGAGTGTGTGTGAGAGAAAGAGAGAGTGCGTATTTGTTTATTTAATATCAGGGATCCAGCAGTGCTTCAACTTCTGTGTATGTTTTTTCTGCAAGCCAATTTTGTACAATTTTCTTGCACTCATAATACAGCTTACTGTAAATTTTCAGTTCACTATTTAAAACATTGTAAAGATTTACAGCACGCTTGTCATATTGCCTATCTGCAAATACAGTGTTGGTACTAGGAATTCGAATTAAAAGATCCTGCCTTCTTTTATTTGCGACACTACTATCATATGCTAAACTTTTATGTTTTTTTAAAACTGTGTTAATAATATACAATTTCCTTACCGAGGAAAGTCCACACAGGCTATATAATTTTTCAGTAGAAAATCTCATATTTTTAAAGTACATGACCTTAATTAAGATGCGTTGAGCACGTTCAACTTCGATAAATCTTGTTTTTGCAGCCCCACCCCAGACAGGTATGCAATACACCAAAATAGCTTGTACTAAAGATATATATATTTCTTTAAGTAGATCTCTGGAAGAACCTTGATGTGACCCAGTAACTATTGGCACGACATGTCTTAGTGATTTAAAAATCCATACTAACTTCCTAATTCTACGAACAACATGTTCAAGGTGTGGATACCAAGAGAGTCGCTGGTCCATAATGACTCCTAAATATTTAGTTTGCGTAACTTTCTGGAGGATGGGGCAACCACAGCTTGCTCTTGTTCTTGTGTCAGAACAGGAGTGCAATTTAATTTTAAAGTGTTCTCCAGGTTGTGTGTCGTTGTATATGCTGTAACATATGTAGTTTGTTTTTGCAGTGTTTAGGGTGAGGTAGTTATTTTGTAGCCACTTTCCTATCTGCTCCAATCCCTGTTCGGCAGCATACATGACAGCTTCCCATGTTTCAGCAGTGAAGAATACAGCGGTGTCATCGGCGTACGAAAATATCTTTGCATTAGTAATATGCATTTTACATAGATCGTTGATGTAAATTAGGAACAGTGTTGGTCCAAGAACACTTCCTTGAGGCACACCGAAAGACACCTCTGCATCTTCACTTACGTAACTTCCTAATTTTACTTTTTGTTTTCTATCATTTAAGTAATCCTTGAGAAGACAAAGTGGTGTTCCTCTTATACCGATCTTTTCGAGTTTTTGCACAAGAATGGGGACAGAGACAGTGTCAAAAGCTTTTTTTAAATCCAGGAATACCGACATGCATTTTTTATGTTTGTCCAGGTGTTCTGCAACTACCGAACTTAGAGCAGATATTGCGTCTTCGGTTGATTTCCCTTGTCGAAATCCAAATTGGGAAGAGGAAAACATTTTAAATTTTTCAAGAAATTTAAGCAATCTTGTATTTATAAGTTTTTCTAGAATTTTTGAAATTGCTGGCAATACAGAAATAGGCCTATAATTACTGACACTATCTCTGTCGCCATCCTTGTACACAGGGGTTATGATCGACTTTTTCAGTGACGTTGGGAAGATACCTTTTTCGAAACAGAGATTAGCAAGATGTGTCACAATAGGAATGACTTCCGACTTTGCGAATTTTAGAAAACTGGTTGGGATATTATCCCACCCTGGTGAACTGTCTGATTTTAAATTCATTAGTATGCTATGCACCTCGTCGTAATCAGTTTGTAATAGAACAAAAGAGTTACGCTGAGTTGACATGTTTTGAATGTATAGTTTCGATTCAGTAGGATTTTGAATTTTTTGAGCCAGTTCTTTACCAATGTTTGCAAAAAAGTCATTTATAAAGTTTGCAGAAGTTGTTGGAGACGATTTTAAATTAAATAATTCAGTGTTGGTAGTATTTAATTTATTAGCGTATGTAATAGTTTTAATGTTTTTCCATAACAATTTATTATTATTAGCAGATTTAGCTAATAATTCTCTTTCAAAATTTCTTTTAAGTTTTTTTATTAAGTTATTGCAATAGTTTCTATACCTGGTGTAAACTATTTTACTCATGACATTGAAAGGGTCCGATCGTGCCATTTTTTGCAGTTTATTTCTATGTTTTATACATCTTAGGATACCAGGTGTGATCCACGGTTTTATAATGCGAGATTTTTTTGGAATATTAACGATAGTTGTATTTTCATTTAACGATTTGGACAGCTTATAAATTAATTTATCGCTTACAACTTGAGGGTCATGACAAAATAGCAATTCTGCAATGTTTTCGTTTTCTAGACTTTTTAAGGCTTCCTCATAATTAATTATTGTTCTGGTTTTGTTTGGAATTACATGGTTTTTCATTTTTGTGATGGATAGAAATGTTGTATGATGATTAGTAATAGTCGTTTCAATTACAGCAATAGATGCTCTGTATTTAATTTTGTTGATTTTTAGCATGAAGTGATCCAAGCAATTCTTTTCTCTAGTTGGTATTGTATGACCAGCCAGAATGCCATACAAAGACAACATATTCAAATAACTACTTCTATTTTTCAATTCATGCGGTGGCTCTACAGGTTTAGACGCAATGTTAATATTTATGTCGCCAGTTATTATAATACTGGTCTTAGCTGTACTTAAAGTATCTAAGTGAGAATTTAAAGAGTCTATAAAACTTTCTGCATTGGTGTTTGAAGGTGAGCGGTAGATGCAAAAAATAGTGTTATTCAATATGCTAAGTTCTAGGCAAGATGCCTGGGCTAGTTTTATTTCCTTTATTTTATGATTTAATCCACTCTTTACATACACAACTACACCATCATTCTGGTTTAACTTATTCTTAGTGAAGTATGCCTGGTATTTGGGCAACTGAGGTATTGGTTTGTCGTGGTCTAGTCTACATTCAGTTAGGACAATTACATCCGGGTCGAAATTTAAAGTTGATAAAGTAATTAACAAATCATCAAAGTTGCAATATATACTTCTTATATTTTGGGATATTATAGTGAAATCGTTTTTACTTACTGGTATGTGATATCGAAGGTCCGGGGCCGTACATGTCAATGATCGAGCCACCTTCATCGCGTCTATTTCATTTAATGTTTGTATTGTGTCACCCATGAATAAAAATTGTATAAGTGAAGCACGTTATATTAAGACATGGAAAACAAATGTAGTTTAAGACAAATAATCTAATTTGAAGGCTTATCTTTAACAGAGTTCTACTCGTATAAATAATTATTTTTGTTCTAAATGTAGCGTGCAATTGCATAGTATGTTTACTAAACATGTAAGCATATATATGTAAAGAATGTTTGTATGAGCCCAGAGGATCCTGCAATTTAAATTTTGTATATAAGTAAGAGTATGGGTTTTGTACTTGTACATATATAGTGGTGAAATCTGATAAAGAGTTGTGTGTGTGTTGAATGAGTTTGGACTTATGTTCATTGAGTTTCTGTGTATGTATATGTGTGAATAGTTTACGTAGATATAAGCTTAAGTATTGTGGCATAAACATGTGATTAATACAAACGTACCATAATAGAACAGTAATAAGCAGTATTTTGTTTGAGTCTACATTGACCAATAGACAAGGTAAGGAATCATTCTTTCTCCACAATAGTCAGTCTTCCAAAAGCAGATGGTGCACCTGTTCTTCATTTGTTATCAAAATAACTGGCGATTGGTCACTTTTCCGGATGAAGACCTTTCCGTAGGAAGTCCAGCAGAATTTGTACCCTTTCGATTTTTTAAGATCTCGAGCCAAGTAATATAGACGGGAACCTTTGGCTGTGAGGTGCTCGGAGAGAAAGAAACCTCCACACACAAACAAAATGTCTTCAACCTTTGTTGAAGACATTTTGTCGAAAAGTGTTAGTCTTCAGCTCGATGTCTTACTAAGATTACATTTTAAGTATATTATTTCTATCTTTTACTTTATTGCATTGCAAACTTGTAGGAATTCTTAAAAATTTTCATTTCTTAAAGGGGAATAATATAAGAGGAGCTACAAATAAATACATAATTTTTAAAAATATGATAGAAAAATTTTGTTTTTCATTATAATAAATTTATTATCACAATTCATAAATAAGTAATTACAATAGGACAATCTAAGTTCTTAAAAATAATGTATAAGTTACAAATTCATTTCTAGAATATTTACTCTGAGGTTTTTCCAAATTAACAATTTATTGCCGAATTAAAACTAGAATAATCAAGAACACTGCATATGCGTGTAAAGCAATTTTTCCAGAAGTAGATAATTCAGGAATATTAAGCTTATCAGTGTACACCCAACAGAACAGCATGGATATCTCTAGCGAATATGACTGTATTTTCAGCATTCATTTGAATGTATTTTCAGTATTCTTTTTTTAAGACACTCGTACAGTCAAGTACAGGTGACCATACATAGGAATGAGCATGCTTACATAAAAGTGCACTCTAATATTTTATGACAAAAATATTTTGTAGGTCACGGAAATCAGTTTGGATTAAATGGCTTTTATTATATTTGAAATGTTCATACACGTGAGCAGTATATTGTACCTATTCCAGTTATAAGTCTTTCATATAAATACTGTTTCAATTACACTATTGCATACTCATTATCAGTCAAAAAATGCGTAAATAACAAATTCCTTTTAAATTAAATTTATACCTTTCTATACTTAATTACTGGTACTGTTTTGCTTTCCTTCTTCATAACCCATTTTCCTGAATATGGGGTTTCTATCCTCTTCAGTTTTGGTCGGAATCCATTTTCGTCAGCAGTATAGTCGACTCTGTACATAAAGCCATCAGGGCCGATATACTCGTAAAAACCTTTAGATGCAATGCCTTCATCGATTGTATTAAGATTCTTTACAACAGCCTTCTCTTCAGCTCGGATCTTATTCTCGGTTTCGAAGCTGTAAAAACGTTTTTATTATTGTTAAGTTTTTGTAGCGCACTTAGGGACCTTTAAGTTATACGGTTTTTGCGCGTAATGGAATGCATTGAAAATAAAATAAGTCCAGAAAGTTCTAATTCAAGATTTTTGAATTATAAGTCAGGGAGTATGGTGTAGTTAGCATCAAAGCCGGTGAACAGCTACCTATTTATATTGATTTTATTGAATACCATTATGTTTCACTATCATTATCATGAAAGACATTAGACCTAGTTTGAGTTCAAGTCTCCCACAAATGTAACTAATCTAAATACCTTATTTAATATGCATCCTGTAGCTTTGTGAGGAGAAAATAAATAATTTTGTATTTGTTATTGTACTATTAATTTCTTTTTTGTGAAATTATTCCACTATTTTGTTCTAGTTAATGTCTAATTAATACAAAGATCGAACACCGAGAAAAATTTCTATGATCAGACAAGACTCCAACCTGCGTGTGCAATGCCAATCTAGGACAACCGTTACAGTTTAATTACAGAAAACAAAAATTTTGTTTTAAGAAATAGCGGTGAATTAATAACAAAAGTTCATATTTATTTAGGGTTAACCTAGATCTCCTATAAGATCACATGTAATCTCTATATGATAAGTAATTCTGATACACGTACATTATTGGAAATTACCATTACAACAGGCACCTATGCTGCTCTCACTTTGTACTCTTATAGTGATCTATTTTTTATTACCAGCCCCCTTAATTATTAATTTGTCAACTGTCTGAAGAATGTTAGAAGTTATAACCAATGGTCGGAATAAGGTGTTCCAAATCAGTAGATAAATGTCTATATATAGATAGAACGAGTGACATAGAGCGGTTAAAACCACTAAATATTAACTAATTTACTTTTGGAGTTCCGGATTTTCGGAAATAGTTTTACTGCTTCGTACGATAAAACTATTCACTTACGATGCTGAAGTTGCGATGAAGAAGTAGGTAACTAAACTTCCACATAAGTAAATATTTTTTAATGAGCTACAAGTGCCTACAAGCATTATTTTGTTTCAACTAATAAGGATACTGTAAAAAAAAGTAATTTGAAAAAAATAATTAGTGTTTGGTGGTTTTAACCACTCCATGTCACCCCTTGTATCTATATGTAGACATTTATCTACTCATTTGGAATACCCTTTTCCGACCATTGGTTTATAGCCAATGCCATGAACGTCATCAACCTTCTACAAGGTGTGATCAAAGAGAAGCATAATAAGGTAGAAACTCATTAATTTAACATATGTTTATTAAATAAAGCTTATTAGATTTGTAAACCCACAATAATCAAGGAAATACGTGGAACTTAATATACTTTTTTCCGGAACACGACTTATCAAAGATTAACATTTAGAATGCTAACAATGTCTCAAGGAACACTTCCGAAACGGATTATCGTTTTATAATGACACGCCTTTCAACAGTTAACGGATTATCGTTTTAAAATGACACGCCTTTCAATAGTTTCAATATCTTTACGACAGTTCCTCTTACTTAGATGATCTTTGTCGAAACATAATAGTCAAGGTGTCAAGTATTCTTTTTAGCCTCGTGAATTTTTTGTTGGCAAATTTGTACCTTATTTCTTCCCGTTAGCAATGTACTCGTAATGTGCATAGTTTGAAGATAACTGTTGTTATTAGTTAGCTTATATATGTTTTCAATAATGTCTCGACTCAAAAATAAAATAATTTTTAAGTACATCAGAAAGTAATTTGGAAGAAAGTTTTAATTGGAATTTCTCTCGACAATATTTCGAGTCGTGGTGATAATTTGGTCACTCAAGCTAACATAATCACGTTAAAAAAGTTCGTTCACGTTAAAAAAGTTCAATTTTAATTTCGGTATTAACGTGAGTGAGTTGATTTATTCGTAATATTCGAGAAATTTATCATAAAAGAGTTGAATATTATGCTTTAAATATTAATTATTTACACTTGAGCTGCCTCGGTGTATATCTTCAGGTATAAATACTTAATTGAATACATACCAATTTAGTTTCTAAATAAAATACCAACTCAACTAAGCTTCGCATCTATAGACGGTATATATCTATATCTGAATATCACAAATGATAATAAATAGTATTGAACTCTAACCTTAAGAGCACCATGTTTTATTGTAGGTCAAGGTCTTTAAATATTTGTATTGAATAATTGATCTGTTTTATATATACCAAGTTGTACTAGTGCAATATATCAAGGATAATGACCCTTATTTTTCGTTTTATAATATAATACTTAATATACATATTTGTTAGCTTGTTTAGAACATTATTTATGTTCCTCTGTATTTCGTTACATATTGATGATTTTTTACTAGGTACAGTACATCAATTTTACTATATGAAAATATTGTTTGTTTTCAACTTCTTTTAAAACGTAAATAATTAAACATTTAATGTTTTTCAAAATTCCTGTTTTCCAGGGAAAACGTGCATAACCCCAAACATTTTTATTTGTTTTGCTAATCTGTTTCGTTTCATATTATTTATGAAAAATTTGTTTCAGATACAAATGTGCCGACAGACAAAGAAAAGCAAATTCGTAAATTTAAGGTATATAATGTTACTTTGTTTAGAAAATTATTTATATGCCTCAGTTAATGTTGAAGTTTAAATTCAACACACGAAACTATAACATTGAAATTCATGTGTTGATAACGGTTTGATTGAAAAGTAGGCATTATCCTAATATCTGAACGACGGATGACTAGAAATCAGGACAAAAGCTTTCAACATTAGATGAAAATACGGATACGCAATTTATAATTAAATTTTATCAGTCTATGAAAGACATTGTTCCCTTGACAAATCCACATGTTATTATATACGTCAAAAGTGTTTTATCTCATGGAAGTTATAAAAATAATGAGAACTACATGAAACAAATGATATATTATTGAAGTTTAGACAGATCAGCGACTAATTTCATTCGTAGAATCTTTAAACCCCTGTCATGAAAAGTTGATATTTTGAAGATGTGACCTTATTACACCAAAGGTGCGATATATCCGGAAAGAAACAAGATGTACCATAAATCTTTTTACTGAAATGACTTACCTATACACTCGTGTGATACATTTGACATTAAAATGTTCAAGGCCTATTCTAATTTCGGACATTACATTAATTTCACGAATTCTGACACGATACTTTAACTTATGTGGAATTTCTAGAATTGACATTTGAAAGATATATCTGTTTAATTTAAAAAAATTTACTGGGATGGTCTCTCGGACTATAATTTTAGTATACTTAATTTATTAGTCTATTTGTTTCTTTACTCTTTAACTTAAAGCTGAATATTCTTATCTTGGATTATTTCTCTCAAAAAAGTATTTTTATTATAATGTTCTCTTGAGAATATTCGGTTATAAATCATTCGCGCCGTAACGCTGTGCAAATGAGACTTCGAAATTCGAAATAAAATAATAAAAACGCTGTATGATGTTCGTGAGTGCATGTATGTGCGTGTTAGGCGTACATAATAATTTCACGTAGGTACCACCTTTTTCTTGTACTTCTAGCAATAGTATTTTAACTTCTAAATATTATAAATGTTTTTATTTTTGTCAAACAACCATACCACCTAGTCTTAAACCAAGGAATACCCTGTACCAGGTGTACCAGAGCAACGAACCCGAGTCAAATTCAAGAGCTAAAACTCAAGAACAAACAAGAGTCTATTAAGACAGTCGTCTCATAAATTGGTTATATCGAGGAATCAAAACCGGGACTTTCGTATGCAAAGTATGCATAGGTGTGAAGTTTCAAACCCACTTTGGGCCAGCATTGTGACCTATGCCTTAACCTATGCCTTAGAAGCAGTGGGATCTAAGTCATCAAATGCTTTTGCGGTGGGAACTATAACTGACAAAAGTTCTATCGTCAACAGATGAATAATAAAGGAATGTATACGCAACATACATTTATTTATATATATATGCATTATAAGCCTAGAGTGTAAAATGTTTATGCGACTTAGAAAAAAATGCGACCTGTTTAAGCCCGACTAAAATATTTATAACTACATAAATATACGAAGTAGTGTTAATGCATTCGTTGGTATAATTTAGCATAGTGTCAGCTAGATTGAATCATGTTTGTATAATCATTGAATTCACCGCTAAACCTAAGGCTCAATTTACATTACGACGGAACGGAATGGAATGCTTCCAGCGGATTTGGCAGGCTTCACCGACCACAGCTGCGGAATCCTCACGAACGCGCGAGCATTCTCGAGCATGCGCGAGAATTCCGCGGAAGTCGCGCGATGTACTTTTTGGTTCGTATCTAGTTTGTACGTTACACAATTGATCATAAAGTTCATTACGCTATGTACATTATATTATGTTACAAACATTCGCTTCCATTCCGTTCCGCCGCAATATAAATTGAGCCTTAGGAATGACATTGCTTCAAGCCGTCTGCTTTTACCATTATAAGGCTAAAAGTGAAATACTTACTCAAAATCATATTTATCCTCGTCGTAGTTATGTACTTGTCTAATAATTTTAATTCCATTGTTCTTGTAGTAACCTTCCTTATAGAAGGGGTTCAGCTGAGCCGGTGGCGTCAAGACATGTTTATAAACATCAACTGTTTCTTCGCCGACATAGGGTTCATAGTCGTGTGTGTAAGGGCCATATCCTCCGTCGTAAGGGTTGTCAATATGAATGTAAGGGTTTGGTACATGAATATACTTTCCTTCGTCTGTCGGTATGTATCTAAAACAAATTTAGCATAAATAATGTGAAAAGAAATAGGAAAAAAATGTTTGATGCTTTTTTTCCGAGGAATTTGGTTGGTAATTTTGAAAACTATTTAATTATTGGCCTTTGAATAAATAAGTCTGAAACAAATATCATTTCCATACAGTCAAAGTGGGTCCATTACAGATAACTAAGTAAAAAATTCAACAATAAATAATAATAAAAAATCTTTTATTATAAGACAAAACAGCAAAGGCCATGGTTGTTACTATAAGTATTAGAACTCTTTGATTATTCAAACATGAAATAAAATTGGAATGGAAAATAAAATTTAAATCGTCAAAATTATCACGTCAAAACTTAATTTTCTTCAAAACACGTAATTGAATACGAAATGACACTATTTTTCTTTTCGTTTGTATCACAATCGCGAACACCTAAAAACTCGATACATAATTGATATTCATTAAAACCATGCATTAAAAATATTAAAATCACAACTTCAAAATTATCGAATGTAAATAGCATTGTCTCAAAATTAATGTAGAACCTTTTGAAATTGTTAAAAACAAAGTCAAAGATGTTATAACGTACTAAAGTTTTAATATTCTAAAGCGAATTTCGTATATAACATTTCATACAAGAAAATTAGATTAGAACTAAAGTGCGGTGCCCTGTTTGCCAAACTAAATAATACAGACTCGTGCTTGAGTGTCACACGTGTGTTGATAGATAGGTTAGTCAATTTAAGCTCTAAAGTAAACAATCTATGTTTTTGTTATAATTGCTTCCCTTGCTTGTTAAGATTGTAATAAAATCATATTTCGTATGTGTATATATAAAAATAATCTACAAACAAAATCCTTAAAGTATAAAGTTAAATTGTGGTATTCCTTGGGAGTATTGTAAATTGGCATTTACTTACTTGCCGCTATTTCCATAATGGTGAGGATGCCATTTACCGTCGTCTGATGGCGCGCCTACAACCGCCACCACACAGATTGCTAGGACCAACTGAAACAATAAAAATAAATCATTAGAAATTTGTAAAACAGCCTTCTTTATCAAAATATTGAACCTAAGAGTACATTTAGGTGACAATATTTTGTAACCGAAAATGATAGACTTATTTCAATGTTTCTTGTTTTCTAAATAAAAATTATAGTCCTTATCAGTAAAAATAAGGAACAAGATTTTTTTTAATACTAAATGCAATTTTGTCGTACCGGAGAAGAAATCATCTTGAATCACTGAAAATTTTAAAATACGCAGGATTTTACTTCACTAAGCTGGTTAGGTTCACTATGAACACTATACGGAAATAATTAATAAAAGTTTTTTTTAATCACGACACAGTACTCTGGTACACTCCTTAGAGAATCCAAAATGCTTGTGATGATTTCGAAATCGACGCTTCGCTTTTATATATTTGCAACATCCAACTCATCTGCGCAGGAGACGCCGCAAACACTTGTGCGTCACACATACCGTATCTCACGCAACCTTATTTCATCTTCATAAAATCATTACTGTCTTAAACATAAGTTTGAAATTTCCTTAAACCTACTTGAAAGTGTAACCAATGAAACCCATACCTTTTCATATTATTAGTTGGCAATTTTATGAATTTGTGTCAAATAGAGGATCTGTGCTCCTTTCTTTTGTTATTTACTGAGCCACAAGGTTCAATCATATTAAGATGAGTATGATTGAATTTTATGGCTGTAAAGAAGTAAGTCTCTTTAATTGCCGAATAACGTTCCCTTGTAACACCGTAGATATAGTTTAAGAAATTATGCAGGAGATACGAATAATTCCTATGAAATTTAAAAAAATTGCCTTTGTTTTACCATACCTTTAGGTAGATTCTATTTGTATTTGTAAACAGAGAATTGAATAACTGAATTCCAATTTAGAATAATAATAAAGCTATATTTTGCTGACTTTCGCGGCTATTCACTATAATTGGTTGTTGCAACACGAAAAAAAGTAAAAAGAGATACCGTAGTACAAAACCTGTAACTAATAGTCATACCACAGTAGGACGTTACTAGTGCTAATCATTTAAACAAACATTATTAAAAGATTTTTATATCTGACCTGTGTAAGTTGTATTAGATGAGTAATTTGTATAGCAAATAAGCAAGTATATTTTTTGTCAATGTTTTTTAATCGACGGAAAAGCAAATCTTTGGCCCATTGATTGTAATACCGTTAACCGGTTTTATGGAACTAACCAAGAAAAAGGGCATTAATTCGTGCATTCATCTTATGATTGGACGAATTTTCGAACAGTGATACCTTATGAGGTAGGACCATAACGTTGCAATAAAAGTTTCTTTGTTGCAAATCTTACTTTGCTAATAAAAAATCAATTTCCACATTTAGAAACGTTTAATGATGACGTTACAAAGGTATTGGTATTGAAAGGGACATGATTTTGTTGTACATTGTATGCATTGTTGATTTGAAAATAAATTTGAAATTTAGGTACAGTCAAGAACACGTCAAGCTTGACAATTTGTACAGTTCTTATCGTAAGCTGCATAGTGTTGGATTGAAATCTTAAGTATCAAGCTTGAGGTGCTCTTGACCCTACGCTTCTACAGCTCTCGTTTTACTGTCTAAAATGTGTATGAATAAATACATTTTGTATTTATTACAAACGTTAAGGGCAGACGAATTACAAATTTTACAATTATGAACAACAAGATACGAATGGTCGTGTTTCGCCCTACTGTTATTATAGCTACCTTAAATTCTTAACTGTTAATTTGTATATTCGCTGTCAATAATAATTACAATTTTGCTTATTGATATCTAAGTAAATGCGATATTTTTTAAATTGTCTATGAATTGCGTTGCAATTTAACAGTGGTAAACTAACGGTTGGACTTGCGGACTCTGAATCAGAGTGTCGTGGGTTCGAATCCGGGCTTGAACCTCTGAGATTTTCGTAATTTATATGCGAAATTTAATTTCGTGAGAAAACCAGTAGACATCTGCGAAGTAATGCAATAATATGTGTCCATATCGAGTTCTTAGGTTTTCGCGATTGTTACACATAGGAAATGAAACTACTATATAAATCGCACATATTTATTTTTTCAAACAATCCGACGTTTTCGTCACCTGTAAAGGGCCCGAAACGTCGGTTTGTTTGAAAAAACAAATATACGTTATATAATAGTTTCGTGTGAAGTTTCCAAACCGTATTGTACCCATGTGGGAACTATAGCTTTCTCATTGTGATGGGCCTGTGCCTGTGTTTTCACGGTATCGCCATCTCTGAGGCCCCGGATTCGATTCCCGGCCGGATGTATGTAGAAAAATTAACTTTTCTATTTTGTTTCGGGTCTGGGTGTTTGTAATACTACACTATATTTGATCCGATTTCCATAACACAATTGGTATCAGGGCAACGTACGTGATGTTGTCTAATATAATATATATTAGACACTTTTTTGCACACATTACATACTGAACATTTGTTGTTATTTTCTATTTAAAATATTGTTCTATCTTATTTAACTAACCCACTGATTTGTTGTAAATTCTCAGTTTTAAGCTTAAGGAAATTGCAAGGCGTTCCCAAAACGAGCATACATTTGCTTAATGGGAGAACCTGATCTACTATAATATAAGATAATTGTTGAACAAAATTAAGAAATGAATAAATTTTTAATTTAATATATTATATTACTTATTATTATTATCAATCGTGTTATTAAGTTTGATACAAACCAACAGCAATTTTTCATTTTAATGAACATCGAATTCTACCGTTTTGATCTTTAATCGAACAGTCTACTTATTTATTTAATGGAATGAAATTGCAATCATTAATAATATCATTACTAGGTCATAGTGGCGCCAAATCCTGACCTGAGAATATTCGTCCATCTTTCCATACTTATTTAATAGATGAATAACTTAACTCTAAAACTAATAACTATTTTGCATAAACAGCGATTTTTACTGGTTATTTGCCCAAGGAAGTGAGAGTTGAACTAATGCGATCTATTGAATTCGTTTATGAATTACTTTTTAATTCCTATGATACGAAATTCTACGACTATTTTAATATTTAACTTGTTTATTAGGGAATTTCAGCTAAAATCATAAAATCTTCCCTTTTAAATAAAGGCATGTATATGTAACACGACAAGTCTGTTTTATGTTGTATCTAGATTTTGAGAGCGTAATTATTTTATGATTAATGATACTGAAACGAGAAATAACAGATAATACTATTAAGATAGTCATATTAAAAAGTTACACGAATTTTAAAATTGTTTGATTTTAAAGATATCGCGAAATTAAGCAACATAAAAATAAAAGAATGATGCTAAAAATTTAAATTTAGACGCTCTGAGATTTTATTTGAATAGTTTCTAACCTGAATCTTACACCAAAAAGATTTTATTTCATTTCAAGCGGTCTGAATTTTAATGTTTTGTAAAAAAAGTTTGCTTTTGCGAATTGCGTTTCGAAAAATTATTAAGACTATATTTTATAATTATAAAAAAGTATTATAAAAAAAAGGCAGACTAAAGCCAGCCACAATTTGTAATTTGTATTTGTTTAATTATAAATACTATAAATAATGATAAAACAATGAACCAAAAAGGGCCAGCCAAATTGCAGCTGGTAATCGCGCTCATGACAACAAATAACTTTAGCTAAAAAATAATTAAATTATAAATTTGCAAAAATAAAAATTGTCATTCTCAAACAAAACGAACGGTTGATGAATATTTTTATAGGGTGCCAATTCATTTTGGTGATCATATCACCTTTAATTTCTGCGTTTTCTTTGTGTTTTTCATTTTTGAACGTTTAAAACGCTAAAGGCGAAGGAAAGCATGGCGATGAAACCTGCGTGTCGAAGAAGGTACACGACTCATGGAAAACTGGTCTCCTACCATTGGACCAGGGCGGCGGACTCTGACCTAAACCTTCTCCTTAAAAGATATTTTTTTTCAGAAATGGGACGTTTAACGAGACTTTTAATGATATTAAATTATGGGACGTGCGCCTAGTGGTAATTAAATTAAAGTCAAAGAAATCTTTATTTCATAGGTAACCAAATTACACTTGAAATCTTCATATTGATTAAGCTCTACTGTTCATTCGTAGGACATATTCCCCTGAGAAGAATGAGCAACAAACTCTAGGTGTTGTTTTTTGTAAATTAACATTTGTACACATTTACAATTTTGATTTTTGTCATCCAGGCGCATCCACAGGAATTGCTACCCAGAGCTTTAAATCGCAAACATAACACATAAGTTAGGCTTGAATAGTTAAGATAATTGTAACCTACTCCAATACTCTCCTTACTTTACTAAATAATTGTCCGTATAGAGCGGTGTAGCCGCATTTTGCGTCAAAGTTTTTTAAATAAAGAAAAAAAAGACAAAAACTTGGTCCTTAGGGGCTATAATTACCTTACCAGTACCCTTATCCTTCAAAACTAAAACGTAGTAACGCTCACATTACTGCTTGGCGACAGAAATACACAAGGCAGTAACTTCCTTGTACAAACTCTTCCACAGCACTCTACCTACTGCTGATGATGTTACCAGCTGATGTTTAACTGGAGTTTTTTTTACACTCTATATATTTATGTCATCGGTATAGGTATGTATCTGGCAGGCATTTGAAATGTCTCGTGCATTCTATCTATGTATCAAACCTACGGTCTTTTTGTAAGAAAAGGTATATATTATTTTAAAATATTATGTTTCTCAAAATACAGAACCAAGTGAAAGAATATGTACTCATATACGCAATATACATACTATCAACGTGTATATATGAAAAATGATATCAAAAGCACATTAGTATAAAACTTATTAAAAAATCAAAACAAAAATATTTGGCAAATAAGACGTAGTTCATAAATTATACGTTTAACGTAAATGTGAAAATGAAACTAATAACATTTAAGTACTCTAATTTAAACAGCATATGTTATATTATTCGGAAAAATATTTATTTTATGTCGTTATTTGTTCAAAGTCCGGGTCACATTATAATAATATTGTTTTTTTCTTTAAACTTATTTGTCACCAAAATATTTCTAACGCCTAATCATGACATTCCTGAGAAACTAGTGTATCATTTGTTTTGTTGTTGATGACGCAGTTTTCTAATTATTTTAGGCGCCAGTCATGAATTTTTGCTTATTTCCAAATATCCTCTATTTTATGACATCCGTGAATGATGCTACCGTTTTGAGGAATTTGATAAGAGCAGGAAAAATAATAGAAACGCTTGACTAATAAATTTAGAGTTTGTTGTTAACTGTTATTTCATTATTATTCAAACATATATTTAATAGACGTACTTATAAAACAGTATGAACAATTATGGACTACCTAATACATTTCTATGAAGTTCATTCACAAATGTATTTTAAAGGTGCAAGTATGAAATTGCAATTTGGAACATTTAAACAAAAGATTGTTATTATTGATACAAAGAACGAACAAAAATAAATAAAATCCTTCGATCCGGCTGAATTCAAACCTGTTTGCCAGACCGGGGGCTCTCCCAACTGAGCCACATCACTCTATGTACTTGTTGCCGATCCTTGTTTTTTATTTTATTGGATTTTTGCTTCAAATTCAAATGATAATAAAATCATTACATATAAAACAAATATTGCAAAAAAATGTTTTACAAAATATATTAATTAAATCAAAATATGGAGTTACTTTTTTGTTCTCTGATATGGACTCATGCCATCAATACATGCCTACTATTTTGCTGGAAGCTTCATTTGTCCCTGTGCAGTAGAATAGTGAGGAACGGGAATCCTGGATCTAATATCAACTGCTTCAAGAAAAGTAAACTGTTGGCTTTATAGATGTGTTTTTTAAGTAATAATTAATTATAATTATTTAAATTGTCGAAAAAACGGTAGTCGGTTGCGGCCAAGTCAAATTGGGTAGGCGAAGAGCTTCAATCAACAATTCTTGTAAGGTGAAGATACTTTGTTAGGTATTATTGTGTAGAAGTAGCGGAATCATCCCTATATCATTTGCTTTTTTGTAATACCAAGTGAGAACGAATAAGTCACGCGCCTGGTTGGAGTGCCATTCAGAGCTTTAAATCGTTCAACTGACATGTTTCAAAGGATGCTATCCACCATAGCTCTCTTAGACCTAGTGGAGGTTTAAGAAAGCTATAGTAGATTACTACTTACTCCGCGAATGAACCATCAAACAATGTTTGGGCTTGTCGCCAGGTTTGAAATTCTGTGTCGATCTTATTTATTAAATAATAATGTTTTTACAGTCATGGTACTCATGTTTTTGTGAAAATACTCCATTAGTATGTTGTTTTCTTTGTGTTTTATTATTGATACAAACAGAAAGAAAAATTTATTCGATCCAGCTGGACTCGAACCAGCGCCTACGCCACACCGGGGCTATTTTATTTTTTATTTTTAACTGCCTCCGTGGCCGAACGGTTACCATGCCGGACTGCCACGCAGAGGTCCCAGGTTCGATTCCCGGGCCGGGAGAAATATTTGTATGGCCTACATTTATTTCTCTCGTGAGTTTGGGTGTAATTTGTGGTTGTCTATGTGTGTGTCCATGGCACCCGCGACACAGGGTTTCCCTAGTGCGGGGCTATGTTGAGTGTGAGCGTTATTATTATTATTATTATTATTGCTCTTCCAACTGAGCTATGGAACGAGTCAGTAGACCTTACGAATTTTCTCTTCTGTGTTGATCGTTTGCGATCGTTATAAACAATATTTTTTCGATTACAAATAATAAAATCTATTTTTATCACAAGTTATCATTACGGTCTAAAATTCCTTCATATATCTATCGATACTTTATGACAGGGCAAGCTTCAACCCGCGTTGCCCTCCCTCTATGCGTATGATGATCCTGTTTTTATTACTTTAACGTAAATAGGTCAATATGGTGAGTATGGTTATATCAAACCATGTTGCTAATTCTAATATAATATTTGTTCAACAATTACCTCTTTCTGAACTGACTGAACATGACTACACCTAAAGCGTAGACGAGTTTGTCAAGAAAATGAATATACTTATTTCCGAAGGCAAAGAAGCGTATGATTTGTTTCATGAAAACTTGACGAAAAATAACTGACAATGCTTCAGAAATGTTTTCACATTTAGATGTGGTCTATAATTTGCGACTCTGAGTTTCATGTCATATATTACCTGATTAACCAAATGATTTATTTCTTAATGAATTTTTCGGTTGTTATGTGATTTACATTTGCAGTTTTTGTATTGATTTTTTTAGTTTCCCGCCGGATCTTTTTTAAAGGTATGGGCTGAAACCACAGGCAGTAAAAGCTGGGTACCTACTAAATGTAGCACTATTTGCTATAGGCATTTCATGACATCACATTAAATTATATACATATGAATAACAACCGAAAAATTCATTAAGAAATAAATCATTTGGTTAATCAGGTAATATATGACATGAAACTCAGAGTCGCAAATTATAGACCACATCTAAATGTGAAAACATTTCTGAAGTATCGTCAGTTATTTTACATCAAATTTTCATGAAGAGGTAATTGTTGAACAAATATATCATATTTCAGGGAGAATAAAGATTTTTATATTGACTGTGTTTTGATATTTCAACCCTTACAGCAATCGGATTGACTGGAAATCTGGTAGGTTAATGAAAGTACGATGACAGTATAATAAATCATTAATACTGTGACTGTAGCATGTAGCTACGTATACGCACACGCCTGTGTAGCTAATATCAATTAATATTTGAATGTAGTAAAACCTTATGCGTATTTGGTAACAAATGTGTGCGTGTAATGGTCAGCTACGCTAGTTCTCGAAGAAATTGCTTAAAATGCCGTTTCCATGTACTCCGTGATTAACTCTAATTATAGCAAGTATAAAGCAATACCTAGTTCAATATTCCGCTAGTTATGAAACATAATGTAGATATCAATTAAATGTCACATCCCTATCTGTAGATTGTCAACTTTTTGCTTTTGTTCCAAGAAGTTTATGTTCCTAGGATTCTTAGCTTTTATGTGACTAGTAATAATAAAACCATATTAGATCCAAATAGTTTAATTTTTTTTTACCAAATGTTTTTTATTATTGTCTTGTCTATTTTCGTTTGCTAATTTATAACCAATCAAAATTATGTTATCTTAGGACTAATGTAAGATTACGTTTTCAAATGTGTGCGTGTGGCGACACCGATTTTGATACAAATGTTGCTTGATGCCATTTCCATTCTTTTCTTTCTTCCGTGATTTTAACAGTATACAATGTTTGATTTCAAAGCGATTACAAAATGAAGTAACGCGGTAGCAAATGAATGACGCAAAAATTTTAAATTTAGAAGCCTTAAGATTTGATTTGAAAAAGTTTCTGATATGAATCTTCCACTAAAAAAACTATCTCATTTCAAGGTGGCAAGCAATCTTTATATCATCAAATTCAAAGGTTTTACTATTAACAAAAAATTTGATGTGCTGTTTAGAGTTTTTTCTTAGCAGGCTATATACAAAATCTCTAAATTTTCAGACCTATAGTGTTTTCTATATCTCAGAAAACATAATCTTACAGTGTAATCTAGCACTAAAAAAAGGTTTAGAATACAATTTAAATACGAGTAACACCAAGGTATGTGAAAAATATGAATCACGGCAATTAAATAACATGCGTTGGTAATCGTCAGGCATCAGAACTAGTTAATAAAGTAGTTAACAAATGATTTGGTTCCATTAAATAGCCATGAAGGCAATATGCTAATCTGCCACTCACATTCTTATGAACCAACGAGCTTGCGTCGTCTACTCAAGAGACATGGTGTCCATGTCGAGATGAGGCATCTTATTACAAATACGATGAAATCCTTTTACGTTCTCTGACGTAAGCCGGATATTTTTTTAAGTTAAGAAAAGACAAACATTTATTTGGTCTCATACTTTCGTACGTTGGAAAACATAAAATAAAGCCTTACATCTGCACACTGAGATCCAAAATGGTCTCCACTCAGCATTCGTCAAGCACATGTAAAACAAAAAAATCAGAATACTGTGCTAAAATAAAAGCTTTAGAGCCTTCAAAGCGTAATGTATTTACAATCTGTCTACGTTTAAGATATTTGAAAACTGTTGGAAGTTACTTTTTTGGTGCGTCCTCAGGCTAAATCATATTACTGCCACTCGCTTGTATAGGATGGTAACAAATTAAGTAAGGATACTTTTACTCACCTAATTATAGTAATTTTGTAATTTGATAATCGCTATAAGTTTATGGTAGTTTTTCGAGAAATTTGAGAAAACAAATTAATGACTTAACTCTCCCTGTTAGTAATAATGCTACTTAGTTATTAAAACCTCTTTAATTCTATCACAGGCCCCTTCGCTATTAAAATGAAAAATAATGTCAACGCTGCTATATTTTTAGTAAAACTATCCGCACTCAATTGTTTAGCACCTTACACGAGAAGGTCGAGCTTGCTTAGTTAAAAATGAGATTAGAACAAAATTTCCAAAAGTAACGATAAAAATAACTCTAGTTTAATCTCTTAAACTTCTTCATATTTTCCACTTCCGGAGTTAGTCCTTAATACATTTTAAATCACGGATGTCCAGCAGAGAACATAATTATATGGATTATGGTAATTCTGATGATGAAATTCTAAGAACTTTACTCTTCTCTGGAATTAAAATCATCAGTGATGGAAATTCCAATGAAATCGGTTCAAAGAAATAGTGTCATCGAGTTTGTACCCGTGAGTAACAAATAATTAACGTTAATGAAACAAAAACAACGCAAAAGTCTTTACATTGAAGAAAAATAATTTTGCGGAACTGTAAATGCTTAATTAATAAATGCTTCTATTACATTTTGTATAATAACAATGAACGTTTTTTTTAGAGAAAATACAAACATCAAAAGTGTCTAGACATTAAGCACATTTTTGTCAATTACTAAAAAACAGGTTTTTAGTTCTTTTTAACACCAATGCATTTATTTTGACCAAATTTATAATTTAAATTTGAAAATGAAACTTTTTGATATATGAACGTATTGAATCCCCTTTTATGAACTATATTACTATGTAACATCTCTTGAGTTTACCATTTGAGTCCGCCGTGAATGTGAGACCTGTAAAGGGTCTGCAACGTTGGTCTGTTTGAAAAAAAAACAGATACACGCGATTTAAATTCGGAAAAAAGTAGTTTCCTTTCTATCGTGTAACAGTCGCGAAAATCTAAAAACACTAATGTAAAAATAATGGCTTAAGGGTATTTTCTTTTTTTTTAATGTCTAAAATACATACATATACTTTATGTCCTTTTCCCATCGGGGTAGGCAGACACAACAGCCTTCCTTTTGACTGGCATATATCTTTCGCCTCATCAAGTGTTTTATACATGCTCGTCGGTTAAGGGTAGGTTACTCTTGAATTGGCCACGTTCTCTATAAATATGCTCATGCTAAGTTCGTCTTGGTCGGCCCTTGCCAACTTGCCCGCTCACTCCTGCCTTATTAATCAGTTTCGTAAATCTTCTTTCATTCATTCTTTCTACATGTCCGAATATCTCTTTCTATCTCTTTGTCACCACATCTTCTTTCACGCCGCAACGCTCTCTTATCACATGGTTCCGCTTTGTCCATGAGTCACTCAAGCCGTACTTCTCAAAGCTCTAATTTCCACTCCATTAATTCTACTTTCGTACTTCTTCTGCCCAACTCAACATTAACAACTAAATATCTAACATTGTGTAGTAAGTACAGGTTCAACGTCAAACTTGATATTTTTAAAATTTAAATTGTAAAGTCTAAAGTCCAAAATGGTATGCAAGATATTCACTTGACCGTTAAGTTTGTCTGATCGCTCATAGTTAGCACGCAACCTACAATCATATAGATAGCTACATTTCCAATGGATACGTCCTGCAATTACCCAATTTGGAGTTTGCTATAAGTATACATATACGTATGTGCACATTAATACGCGTGACAATATGTGGAATGGTGACCTGATAGAATTTTCACATTTAGTTTTTAAGCATTTTTTAGGTTATCACGGTGAAATTGGTGGCTTTCTCTTTCCATATCAACCGTGCTAATCAGTATAACGTTTTTGAGTTATGAGAAATTTTACTCTAGCCATGTTTTAGAACGGAACTGATCAACATTTTACGACTTTATGGAAATCCGGATTTTACGATATATGACGTAGTTTCAGACAAACATACCGCACCTATCTTTCAATAAGGTAGAACCTTCATTCACTACGGACCTAACGTACCTCATTTGCTACCTCGCGTCAATCTTTCCATCCATGCCCTTTTATTATTGACATAGATATTAATCAAATGACGTGCAGGAGCAAAAACGGGGTTAAAAAACTGCAATAAATTAAAGAGCTTATGCTTTAAATACAATTTTTTGAATAAAAAATACATTTCCGGGTTCCACCATACAAACATGGAACAATAATTTAATTCGCCACCCGCGGCTTTCTTGACAAAGCACAAAATTATATCTTCATTCGCCCCATAGCCACAGATTAGTGACTGAACGGCGTACCACACTTTCCTAAACAAAAACGTAGCCGACTATTTGAATACGGGTGCTAACGGTGAGTGTCGTCCTCACCAATCGAAATGTTTTTCACAAAGTTATTTAATACACTACAATGTACAATATACAGATACGTACAATAGGAGGAAGGCAATCACTATCCAAAACAATTTACTATTGAATTTACTACAAAATGGCATCAGAAAAGAGAACAAATAAAATTTTTAATTGGAATAGAAAAATTTGACTGTTGAAAAATACAAATAACTAAAAGATTATACAATATACAATATACAGATTAAGTGAGATAAGTTAAGATAAAGATTTGTAGTGTGGTTCACTAAAAAAATTGTAGAAATAACCAAGATTACTACTACTATACTATAGTACTATTTGACGTATATTGCCCAAGCTATGATTTGACTCCATATCATAAATATTACTAAGTTTCAAAAGTAACTTGCCTTAACCTAACCTAACATTTTTATTTACGTGAAATAATATATAATGTCTAAGAAAAAATAAGAAATATTTAAATAAAATCAATAGAAATTTAAGTGCGGAAAATACGTTAGCTTACTGCCTATAATTTGTATACTTACGCGTGGTAGCTATTGTAGGGGACAATAAAATATTAACTCGGGTTCAGCGACAAAAAGGGACGAAAGTATGAACAAACACTTTTTCCGAACAAAAGACTGTTCAATTCAGTCATCGAAACCTTTATAAGAACTGCAACTCGTCACTTGAATTTGAATGTTATAAATTCTTTTAAATAAGAATGGTTCAATGATAATTGTTTATTAAATATCACTTACTATGTGCTAAGAGAGAGTTGCGGCGTAGAACATGTAGTAACAAACATATAGAAAGATATTTTTAATGATACAAATTTTTTTTTTATATTTTCCAAAACAAAAATAATTTTCAGTAGTTTTTAAATCTAACCTACCTACTGCAGTACCTTTAATGGGCTTATACGTAGGTGGCTACGGTCCTCACACAGCATAATAAGGCTTTTTTTTAAATGAAGATAACAAATTATATTAAAAGAAAAAATATTAAACAAACGAAATTACAATAACTATTACTACCAATGATAAAAATTTAAATTTTTAATACATTTACTGACACTAGTACTAACAACAATAACCAACAGTATCTAACAGTACTTGATCATATTTTTTCATCAAACAGCACTAGTACTTTCATGAAAAATGCCTGTTTTTGCATTGTTTTACATTTTTACATATTAATAGCTTTTTGTTTAAGGTCTTTAGGTAATATGTTTAGCGTATCAGGGAGCATGTAATCTCTTCTTTGTCTTATATGGAGGACATTTTTATATTTAGGTAAATTAATTGTATGTCGGATGATGAAGCTCTAAATGGCACTGTAAATGTTATGGGTAGGCTTTACCACCAGGCGAACGACTTGTTCGTAAAAGAAAGCCACCAAATGCATGTACATATGCACTAATCATCAGCAGCCTATCGTAGTCCACTGCTGGACATAGGCCTCTCCCAATGCGCGCCAGTTCGCCCGGTCCTCAGCTCGTTGCATCCATCTGCTGCCAGCAGCCCTTCGCAAATCGTCAGTCTATCTGGCCAGAGGGCGTTTTACCTATGTTTGCCGAGCCGTGGTCTTCACTCAAGAACTCGCTTCTCCCATCGGTTATCGGTTCTTCGACATCTATGGCCAGTTCACTGCCACCACTCGTAAAAAAAGCAAAGAATATTTAGCTTAGCAATGAAGTACACGTTTTCCACAAAAATGCGATATGTGTGTATGTAGCAATGTATATATCAAAACTATGTAGCTTGCTACTATCTAATGTAGATATATTTACACCTTGGTAAGCCATTGTATACGCATTTAAAAGCCTACCAAATATGAATCACCCACGATGTCAATCGACGCGACGGTATTACAAGTTTCAACAAAATAAAAATAAAGACAGAATCGTAAAGTCGTCTCGAATTTGGGATAATATTAAAATATCGGTACAATGCACTAAAGGTTTGAAGTATTTTAATATGGTAATGTACTGTTCTCAGAAATATGTTATTTATTACAATGATGTTTAACGCTTTACATGTATTGATATAGGAAGTTCAATACAATCGTCATAGCAATAGCAAACGCATCACAATTTTGTAAAGAGAATAGAAACTAAATTACTGTTCGAAAATAAGTTTAAACACGATTTGTCCTGAGACAAGTTGGCAACTCTCATGTGCTTGTAATTTCACTAGCACCATTACCCTTCAAAATCGAAACACAGTAATGCTCACACTACCGCTTGGCGGCCGAAATAAGTAAGGTGGCAGTACTTCCCTAGACGAACTCTTTCACAAGGGGCTCTACTGCTACTAAGTGTTTTATGCTGTACGTAATGAGAATAATACACCCTTAAACTAATATCTAAGAGTTTACCTTCCATGTTTCTCGTATCCAAAGTGATCGAAAAATAGATTACAACACACATACATTATACATAACATTTTGCTTTATGTTTACATGTTATTGACACGTACTATTATTGTTTTTGAGCTCGTATTTGATTTTGATTAGAACTAAAAGTGCAAACCTGCAATTAGCTTTATGTTTTTATTCCTGATTTATATTATGTGCTTTAAAGATGTTGATTTACATAAAAACCTGTGCGTAACTTTATGCGCTACCTTTATACACGAAATTTATAATTTTTTTACTATCTAAAGTAATACGTAAAGATTATTCATTTTAAAAACTTATAAGACGTTTTCTGTTCATCAAAATAGAGAGTTTTTGCATTTACGTCATTAACTCATTCAAACAAGTTTAGAAGTGTCACTTTTTGTTTAAAAGACTAAATACCGCCATTCAAAAGGAACGGAGAAGAAAGTTTTTTATCACTATGTTTTTGTCATCATCACTTAAGTTTACAATGCTAATAAATGTTTGTGATTGAAACTTGAATTCTGTTTTGAATGTTTGATGTCAGTACAGCATTAGAATTTTTTTTCAAATTACTTTTTTTTTAAACATTAAACTTTGGTTGTAAACCTTCTTCGATATGCAGGTTTCCTTCATCATTTGTGAAAAGTCGTATACTTGGCACAATACAGCCATAATAGGTCAAAGTGCATTTATCACATAAAAGTTATAAAAATAATACGAACTACATGAAGTAAATTATATACATGTGAAATTTTATGACTCTCCTATTCAAGCATAAAAAGATATCAATTTCGTTCTCTTCCTAAAAAGTTGTTATTTAGCAGACGTGGCCTTATTCCATGAAGTGTGGCTACTAAATTTTCAGAAATCTTCGTAACTTAAGGGAGTCACTACACTTATCAACACGGATTCGCCTATGAACATAAAGATTATTCTGACCGGCTTAATACGAATCCATGTTGACAAGTATGGTGACTCCAAGCTATAGATGGGTACATATCGGCGTAAGAATTCGAACCGCAGACCTCTCAATTAAGAAGTAACCGTTCTCGCTCGCCGCCGCTGCGGTTTCAAATAACACCGCCACCGCAGTGCGTCTATGAAAATGTGTAAACAAATACAACGGCGACTACAACTGTTGGTGTCACTGTTGTTACGGCGCCGTGTGTAATCAGTCATATCTTCGTCAGGATGTCGACAGAAATCCAAATGTTTGACAAAGAGCGCTGTGTAGCTAGATGACACAGATCCCTGAAAAACTCATAAATAAAGGCTTAGTAGGTTTTTCATCTCTCCAGTACAACTTGAATACACGGAACATAAACTGAGGATACCAGGCCAATCAAAGGCCAATAAAAAGTACGATAAATACACAATAGTATATTTTCGAAGGTAACATCGTAAAGTCGTTCTCAAGTACGTGTCAGAATTGTACAAAGAAATTTGAAGTATTAAACTTCTTAAATTCACAATAAATGTGTGAGGATGAAAAGAAATCATAAAGGTATCGAACTAAAATTGCGAAAAAAAAACATTCAACCAAAACTTGTAACATCCGCTGGTTACTACTTGAAGATGGTCACCACCAAAAGCTCTGCAGTGTACTTGTATTTGATTGACTCAACCTTTATGACTAAGACGTACATGTTTAGTTATAAGTATTGTCAGTGTAAGTTGTACAATAGTACATTGTGTATGAGGGGTGATAAATAAGAAATTGCGAACGAGACTCTATTAGAAGCCCGAAGTCAAAACTAAGGGCTTTCGAAGTCAAGATTCTTAATTTACATTAAAAACATACAATGTTTTTCATCACATTTGTGAGTAAATAGTATGATTGCATGCAGGCTAACTTGACTATAATGCCACAAATCTCAAAAAATCAAGAATCTAAAATATAAGGGCAGAGAAAAATTATGCCCGGAAATCATTAGTATCGATAAAAGCGACGTGGACGTGCAAATTAAGAAAAAAAATCCTTTACAATATTACAACACAACAAACACAGTCTCAAATTACTCCGGTGGCTTAAATTTTTTCGGGCTGGCTTATCAAGATGCATCGATAGGAATAAAAAAGGAAACAAACTGCATTGGAGGAATGCGACCTTCGCACTGTCCTTACTCGAGATTTCGGCAGTGTCGCGCCCACCAGCCATGACATTTATCGTTTTTTTATATACCTATATGCTTTTACGTCCCTTTTTTAGGAATTTACAGGAAATAAATATCGATTTTAAGTAAACGAGATCTAAACAGGATTGTCCGTGGTTCGTTTTTCGTTTCTATGTGCACGACCTAAGTTGCTAGTATGTATAACTTGTGCTGTTGATTGTACACACGCCAGCACATCAAGCTACACATTGACGTATCTTGTTCCGTTGCACTTGAGGCGATTTTCGAACAAAAATGTGTAGTCTGGTGTGCCGTTGTCCGTACATTAATAGTAGTGATGGCAACCGTTAGTTGTGCAATGCACGACGGGAGGTGTGCGTGCCAACAGCTCAACTACCTATCTGGATACTAGGGAGAGCGCTGTACGTGCACGCGGGGCAGTTCACCCAAGGTACTAACCTTTTGAGAAGTCTGCGTAAACGGACTGATCTGGGGTCAGAACCTGACCGTTAAGGTGCAGGCTTACAGTGCCCTTCCCGAATAACCAAGAGGTTGTTAGGGAAGGTCACTATAAACTAGGTTTATGTCGATAGATATAGGACTGTATATTAATATTCCTAAGCATTTCGTTATTATGTTTAATGATTCCGGAAGTTTCGATCTACGTACGCAATGAAAGAAAGTAATAGCTCTTTATTGTCGAAAAGTCAAGACCGTCTTGAAGTGTGAAATTTATTATGTTTATTCAAAGTATTGCTATCTTATACGAAGGTCTTGAACTTGTAAGTATATGCAAATCATCTCTTCATCACAAATGCTTGTCGATTACAATCTTATTCATATATTGACATATACCGCAATGTACCATTAGTTTAAGAACAATAATAGCCACAGGCCTTTTAAGTATACTAAACAGACAAAGGTGTTCGCGTGTACGGTGAATTATTGATTTGCCATCGGTAACCCTTGATCATTTTAACTTGTCTTGGTTTACACAGAAATAAAATAAAAAAAACAATTCAAAAACAGAATAATTAATATTTGGTTGAAACGTGGAAAAACACGATCTAAAAATTTCCTTAGTTTATTTGTACCTATGTACCTATCAATTACTGAAGTGATTCTATCACGTGTTATTATAAACGTATTAATTCAAAATTGCCGTGTTTATCGGCAATTAATATTTTACAGCAATTCTAGTAACAGTATTTTAAAGATAGTATCCCGTTAACTCGATTAAGATGTACTAACATCGATCTACGATAAGTAAATACATTCACAAAAACTTATTAACGGTCAATATCTACCTAGTTTCAAACTGTACAATGATAGTCAAAATATGAAAGCATGAACTCTCATTGAATTTGTACATCCCCGTTGGAAGTAATGCTATTGGTTAGAATTAATTGATTTATTGACCTAAGCCGTTCTATGTAGGTACTTTGGAAGAAAATACAAGACAATTTTGGTGAAATGGGTAGAGCAAGTCGACGGCCATTTTTAATTGGGAGGATTTGGTAATTAGTAATAAGTTACGGTACTTATTTACTAAATAAAATGGCGTTTTTACTGCCATGATATTCATATATCGATACCTTCCACGTAAGTTGTTGTAGGTCAAAACACCATTTTTTGCTTTTTAACTTAAATATGTCCTTTTTTATGCATATTGTAAGTTTCATGTTTAAAACGTAAGGAAATCACTTAGTATCGAGTTCTTAGATTTTCGCGATTGTTACACATAGGAAATGAAACTATTTTTCCTATTTAAATCGCGTATATTTGTTTTTTCAAACAAACCGACGTTTCGTGCCCTTTACAGGTCCCATGTCGTGTGGTCAACCGTGACCATGGGACCTGTGAAGGGCCCGAAACGTCGGTTTGTTTGAAAAAATAAATATATGCGATTTAAATCCGGAAAAATAGTTTCATTTCCTAAATCACTTAGTGTTATGTTTACTTTCAAACATGGAATATATATACATAAAAAGACACAAAAAATGGTATTTTTACTTACAACAACTTACGTGTGAGGTATCGATATTTTTTGTGGAAATATTTCACTAGTTTGTTATTTATATTCATGCAAATATCGAACTACCCAAACAAAATTTCGTTCGATCTGACTGGTCCCGAACCACTGTCTGTTACCAATGCAAAAAACATCGTTTAAACAACGAAGATACAAAGATCTGTAATAAGCGCATAAATAAATTTGTAAAATCTGTTGACTCGGTATGTAGCTCTGTTGGCAAGAGCGGTGGCCTTTGCCTTGCAACAGATGCTGGTTCGAATCCAGTCAGATCGAAGGATTTTTTTAATATTGTTCGGTTTTTACATGAATAATAATTACAATTATATCATTGCCCCTTACTAGGGAAATCTTGTATCGCGGGTGCCATGGACACGCACACAGACATCCACAAATTACACCCAAATTCACGAGAGAAATAAATTACGGCCATACACAAAAATAGTGTTATTATCGAAAAAAAAGTTTTCTCCGGTTTTGCAAATCCAGTCCCAACAGAGACTTATGGAAAAGACGTGGTGGTTTTTGATCAATCGAACATTGTTTAAGCTTAGGGCAGTTAATACTGAAAATGTGTAGAGTCTCGAATTATGTGTCCGGAAGTGTATATTCAGGATGCTGTTGCGGCTGCCGCGACTCGGTGGCAACGGTAACGGCATCATGAGTGTTATTGCTGGCAGGGTTCAGAGTTCATTTCTTGAACATATTTCTCCCGGTCTGGGAATCGAAGAATGGTACCGTTCGGCCACGTAGGCAGTTTATAATAGTATTAAGTTGCTACCTTTTCTCTTCAATATTATTAACTTTTGTGTTTATCTATATTCAGGAGAGGCCATCGAGCTACTATTTAACTGCCATTGCAATTTTTTGGTATCCTGCTCTTCAGTGGCGAGTCAATGACTTATTTACTTTGAAGACTAAATAGCTACTCAGACGAGACAAAAGTTATGATATGCATAGTAATTTCCATTGTAGTTTTAGTAAGACACCATAGATCGATTATTTATTTATTTATTATATCACTGCCATTCCACTGACACTCCATACAGAGTCTCAATAGACTCAACTGCTATTGCAATTTAATTTTAGCAGGATAGCAAATATTTTCCTAATTTAAATAGTTTTAATAGCAGAGCTCCTTGTGAAAGAACTCGTCCTTACCTATTTCTGTCGCCATGCAGTAATGTCGGCATTATTGTGTTCTGGTTTTGAAGGGTGCTGGTGAAATTACAGGCACATGGGACTTGTCAACTTATGTCTCAGGGTGACGGGCGCATTGGTAGTGCACCTCAGACCTTTGCGATTTAAACCTCTGGGGATATTGCAACTGTTTTATACAGGCGTATAGTTTACCATCAGGCACACGACTTGTTCGTCCCATCACTTGATATAAATAAAAAAAACAATTGCAACATGGTCTCTCAGTCATTGTAGTCTCAACATTGGAGTGTCAGTCTCAGACCAGGTTTTAAGAAAATTAGCAGGGTTGGGGCCCAGATATTATGTGGACATGAACTTTTTGAATATGCCACAAAGTAACCAAAAAATCAAACTACACTCTATCTGGGAATCGTATAAATGACATACAATTTTAAATTTGCGAAATAAATTTTGGGTTTCAGTACAAAATTTGTTTTACGAATTGAAATTTTTTTGCAAAAGTTGTTTGCTATCATGAGTACAATCACCAGTTGAATAATGGCCACCCCTGTTGTAACGACCTGTTTTGTTTATACAAATATTATAAGTGGCACTAAGCATAAGTCAACCATTTGTTGAGCCTGCGTAATGTTGATGAATCATGGCTTTATATTAAAAGTGTAAACACACACAAGAAGAGCAGACCAAGAATGCAACAGTAATTGGTGTGTCTGGCATAAAAAAGACTAAGCAAAAAAATTGTAATATGTGAACCAAAATAGTGATATCTTTACGTAGGTAAAATTACTTTTCAAAGTAACGTTTCGTTCTCTTTACGTCTCCCGTGGTCATGGCTGTTACTCAAATCAAACTCTGGCTCTATACAGAGATGGTTGGCGTTTATTCCACCGACAAGAGCCTAGATCTTAAAGAAAAAGGTAGTAGCTGATTGTCAGCGTGGTTTGTTTGAAAAATCAGATAACCACGATTATAGATCCGATGTAGCAACCGTGAAAACCTAAAACTCGATATTAGGTACTTTTACAAGTATAACTATAAGGGTGCTGGTGAAATCCGTAATTTCTGCTTTCTGCTGGTGAAATTACGGGTTCATGGAACTTGTCAATTTATCTTTCAGGATGGCTGGTGCAGTAGCAGTGTCCCTCAAATGTTTGAGATTTAATTCTGAGTGACACTGCAACTGTTATGGACAGGCGTGCCGCTTACCACCAGGAGCACGATTTGTTTGTCCCGTCACTTAGAAACATGTAACAAAAAACATCGAAACCGGGAACTGAATTAACTCTCATTATGTATTCACATTGCATAATTTGTACTCGCATTAAACTGTTTTTTAATAATTTAATACAGAACTTAGCTTACCTCGTGAATTTAGTTATTACTCATTTTCACTAGCAGAAAGACACTCCATAATAAAGCTATTTATTTAGTTTTTATACATTTTTATTTGTGATTCTGCTAAATTTACATATGCAACTAATAATCTATCTATAGCTTTATTTGTTTAGTGTTAGTTAAACTATTTTATTTTTTACAATATGTTTACAAACAGTTACTATTTTCAAGGCGCCAAAATATGCAAATATCTGACAATTTTGTCTTCTAAATGGGGCAATTGAGAGGATTCGTAGAGACGAGGAATATTTCAAATTCATATATCACGTTTTTAATGGTCATGGCACTATTTGCATAAATTCTTACTTGTCTGTTTTTTAGATGGGTGCAATGGCACTTATTAGGAAATATACCTGAGCCTTTCAATAATAATTATTACGTGTCGGATAAAATTGCTTTTATCCGTAAAAAATTCTAAATGTGTTAGTCAATAATTTCCTGCGCTATGAACATGGATAAAAACCAATTTAGAAGAGTATCTTTCTCTTTTAAGATATCCAGTGATAGAACGAACAAGTCACATGTCTGCTATACTGTTGGGTAATTTTATGAAAAATTTCAAATAGTGGAAAGTCCCACAATACGTAAAGTCTCCAACAAGCAGTAAGCTAACATGGCGAACCATAACCTAAACCCTTCTTCAAAGGAGACTGTCCTCAACAATGGGTACGTATAATATTTTAGTATTTAGCAGAAGAGCTCCTTGTGACAGAGTTCGTCCAGGGAAGGCAGTACTTCCCTGGACGAACCTTTCCTATTTCTGTCGTCAAGCTTTTCCAGTGCTCGT
>NW_020653851.1:13756972-13778626 GCF_003589595.1 Hyposmocoma kahamanoa
GTAGCGCCATCTATGAGAAATAATATACAGCCAATAAAAATATTAAATTATTTAAGCAAAGTTTTTCAAATCACTAAAACTATTATTTAAATGTAATTTCACAAAAAATTGACGCGCAGACGGCAGTACATGTCAAGTCGGAACGCATGACATCGTAAGTAGGTAAACAAACTAGGCAATGTGAACTTAATACTCGCGAGAAATTTACGTGTTGATTGACTAATGTCCTCAATCCAAAATTTTAACAGTTTTTAGTTAAAAAGACACAGAAAAAACACAAGATAATACGCGAACAGTGAATATCATCATATTCAATAAAAATACCGTTGTATTAATTTTTATTGAATGTCGTGATGTTTTTAGTACCACGATATTCATCTTTTTTTGGTGAAAATACTCCACTAGTTTGTTATCATTTACTGTCTCCGTGGCCGAACGGTTACTATGCTGGACTGCCATGCAGAGGTCCTGGGTTCGATTCCAAGGCCGGGAGAAATATGTATATGGCCTATTTATTTCTCTCGTGAGTTTGGGTGTAATTTGTGGTTGTCTATGTGGGTGTCCGTGGCACCCGCGACACAGGGTTTCCCTAGTGCGGGGCTATGTTGAGTGTGTGCGTTATTATTATTATTATTAATATCTGGATACGCATCAGTGTCTGTTGTCTCAACGTGGCTACCGCTCTTGCCAACTGACCTTAGGATCGAGCCTGATGGTGAATGGTGACATTTCTTTATTTAATTACGTATGACGCCACGTGATGTGTACATGACATTAAAAATAATATATTACAATTTTCGGATTTTATTTCTTTATTTCAAAATACCAATTAAAGCTCCGAATGGCACTGCAACTGTTATGGACAGGCGTGTCGCTTAATTCCAGGACTCACGACTTGTTCATCCCGTCACTTGATATCATAAAAAAATGTGGTTCTATTTGTGATTTTGTATTGTGGTTATTATGCGAACTGCACACCACTACATATGCAATTTCGACCCCTCGCTGATACCACTACAATTGTTTGCCTTGTAACCTGTTTTATAAAGATTATACAAGGAAGTAATGCGAATAATGAAAGAATCACATTACATTTTTTATAAAGGCATCTGTCTCGTGAAAGAATTAATAATTGTCGTTGTGCATTCCTCCGAGTTCCTGTTTTCGGTAATGGCGACGCCTGCTCGGACATTTGAAACGGCGCCATCCGTAACAGTTACAGGCTGTTGTCCTTGGTGAAATTCTTTGTTTATATTTCGAGACAGCCCAATATAAAGTTAATTCATTTTTAATCCGTTGTAAAAGCAACTCTAATTTACATTCAATATGAAATTCAAATTTGACTGCCCATAGGGAGTCAAATTACAAGATATACAAACTTAAATTATACAGGTATATATAATACTAATAATACAGAGTGCTTTTGATCATGATTTTTTAAGAAAATAAATATTAATTTATATAACAATATATAAAATGAAACTATCTAAGATTACTAATTTATTTATTTTATTTATTTTCAAAAGGCACACCAACAGCATGTGTATTAATATATATAAAGAACTTAATACTAAGAAGAACAAAATCCGATACACAAGCCAATTATAGGTGTACACAACATACAATACTAACAACTAGAGGCCGAGTAAACTAATACATGAATATTAATTGTAGAAACAATCAAAATAAATCAATAAATTAAAAATTAAACAAAATTAAATAAAAAGAATTAAAAGAATAAACAATCACACAATTCATTAATTGGGTACGAGGGTACCCAAGGGTGCGTTTGGTGTTTTAAAATGGTGGATTTGTACTTTGCAAGGGGGGAAGGAATTTTACCATCTTAGTCAGCCATCACCATAAGACCTGAGGGCCCGAAACTTTAGTTTGTTTGTAAAACTAATATACGCGATTTAGATAAAAAAAATAGTTTATTGTATATGGCTCACATTTATTTCTCTCGTGAGTTTGGGTATAATTTGTAGTGGTCTATGTGTGTCCATGGCATCTGCGATACAGGGTTTTCTCTAATGCGGAGCTGTGAGTGTGTGCGTTAAAAAAAATTGTTTCATTTCCTATGTGTAACAATCGCGAAAACCTATAAACTCGATATATGCATTTATAATTTAATCCATAAATTCGCACCCCTCAAGGAAGAATGGCATAAGTGGAGTTACGTCAAAAATGTTTATTGCTCCATTAGATGTCTCCAATTCTTGTAACTCTATCGACAATATTAGCCAATATCGGGAAAATGTATTTGTTTAATTATTATGAATCTTCACTATGATACATCATCATATATTTATTCCTGATGTTATTTTTGTTAGGATAATTTGTGTGTTTTTTTATTTGTCCTAATAAAGTAAGAAAATCTGATGGTACGTGTATAGCTGCGGGACGAGGACTAAGACAGCTGGGAGGTCTATATTGATGTAACCCATTGAGCATCCGATGGATGTTCAGGCCTGTGATGTCGTCGTAACAGCGTGCACGATGAAGATTATTTATTTGTAAATGAAATAAAGAATTTTAGTAGAATTCAGCCTATCTAGGATTTTAGCTAAAGTAAAGAGTTAGGGTTTTATAGCTAGGGTTTAGCTAGGATACCCAAATAGGTAGGTTAGGTAATGAGTAAATATATTTAGATTGTTTGCTTAGGGTGGGATCATAGTCTGTCCTTTTAGACAGGATTTTGGCAGATTAAAGCCATAGCCTCCTCAGAAGTTTTGTTTGTTGGTAAGGTAATGGCTTCCGAGCAGTGTGTGGCTAGCCTATAGTAAAAGTTAATCACATGTGTAAATTTGCCTGTCATAGGTAGGGCACTATCTTGCAGTGAGGTCTTCAGTTGTGAGGAGGAGGGATGTAGCAGGCTGGAGCAGTTTATATTTAGAATTGTATAAGTAATAGAAGATTGTTGTCAAATGGACACATAGGAGTTCTGGACAAAGCTTTCAAATTGAATACACGTATAAAGTTTTATTTATGAATATAATCCTGGTTTTTTTTTTAAAGTTCCTCTCGTTTCGCAATCTCTGGACTACGTCTCATTACAATACTATACTAATCGAGTTCTTAGGTTTTCGCGATTGTTACACATAGGAAATGAAACTATTTTTCCGGATTTAAATCGCGTGTATTTGTTTTTTCAAACAAACCGACGTTTCGGGCCCTTTAGAGGTCCCATGGTCACGGTTGACTGAGGTGGTACAGTCTTCAACCAGTTATGTCTAATATTAATGCAAACCACCCTATTTTTTCACTATAGTTAATTAACTATAGTTAATTAAAAAATTTAAAAAAATAGTTAAAAAAAAAATAAAAAAAAAATAGTTTCATTTCCAATACTATACTAATTTTATTATTTATGACTGTGAACTTTCATCGCCTATTATTTAATTGGTAGTTGCTCAAGGGCCCTTAAAAAACTATGTAAAGTAACGGGTACTCCCAGCCTCAACCATCAATGTCAAGATGAGCCAGTGGACACTTATTTTTTGTCATCCTCATGATAATATTAATGTCAACGCTTTATCACTTCCTTCTTCAAAAGGCAATAATCCATAAGTGCTGTTAGTTTTTTTGTTAAAACTTTCTATTGTTAAGACACTCAAACGTTTTTTTCGAAATATCATTCCTTAATCATCAAATTCGTACAGTTATACGACCGATACCAAAGGCATCAATCACTTGTAGCCCAATTGGCGTTTTAATAATTTTGATGAATTGTGATTCAACAACATGAGCTACAGATATTCATAAATTAACTGTTGTTTAGATTACTACTGTAAACCGTAAACAAAGTTATATAGAACTTATAAGCTGTCAGATAATAAAAAACATCAATCACAATAAAATGTGTCAGAGGTGAAAAAAGCTAATGGATTTCATCAAACTTTAAAGAAATTAACAGTTCAAGATTGCTGAATCTAAGTTTGAATGCGCATTCATATTCAGATGCCGTTATGGAGTCAATGTACGAAATTGTAATCGAACAGGAGTTAAAAATAACCGGGATAGATAGCTCATCGCAATTATTCTGGGAGTGTCTGTAGCGATAAATTAAGAGGAAAGCAATAAAAACGCCTTTTGCATTATTGCCGTAATATGATAACATCAAAACAACTTTAAAAACGGTCGAATGTTTGTTGTTGAATTTCATAACATTGACGACATTGATCCAGTTCATAATATTCAAATAGTTGTATTCGCGATTTCCGTCCACATTTTTCTAATATAAACAATTGGCTTTGCAAATAAAACTGAACTTTATTACTTGAGAATTGGGGTTGTTCTTGAAGTTAGGATGTTATTGACGGAGATTTAAATGTAGCGTCTCTGGTCGGCGACCGTGCAAGGCCACGAATCGGATGATGACCTCGGCCTTTGTCATGGATATGTACAAAGCGGATTAAACGTAGTTAAACGTCGTAGGTAACACATGTAATGTTTAAAAGAATACAGTTTAATTACTACGATAAAGGTTTGTTACTACAAGTGACGTCAATTTCACAATCCATGACTACGTAAGGTGTGATTTCAAAAGCTTGTGAAGCGTTTTTAATAACAATATAATTTATTGTCTCTGTACAATTTTTCTTAAAACCTAAGTCATACAAATAGGAAAAAGTAAATTTGAGACAAGAGGCAGAGGTTCAACTTATGCTGGAACGGCGATGAGACCGTGCAGCGCTGTTTTTCAGCCACTCCGTAATCCCTATGGTATTGAGTGGGAGTCATGGTAAGGAGGGTTGATGAATACTCTTACAATCTAAGAATATATATTAATATAACACTTATTAAAAAAATCAGGCGAGTATCCTACGAAGTAAAGTATAATAAATGAATTTTTTATACGCACTAAAATTATAACACCAGACGTTTATTGTTAGTGAAATCTATATGAATACTAATGTGACCACGTCATATACCTGCGTGTGGATGTGAGAATTCAATCATTGCAGGATATAATCCTGACGATGCCCCGTTTTGTGATAAAAGCACTGAACTGTATATCGGATTAAACTCTTGTCCACACAAATTTATTGTCGTAAATTCGCACTAGGTACGTTTTTATTTACAACTTTTATCACTGCAGTTAATTTTTTTTTATTAATGTTAATTTGGTCATTTCAAGTTTTCACATAAAGTAAAGATTTAATTTCTCGTTGGCATAAAATCGTTGTAGTATTTTGCATAAACAGATTGTAAAAGAGAAGTTAAGCCAAAGGTTTTAAGAATATTCGACTAGGACTGCTTTTGCAAGGACTTATTAAGCAGGATATAAACTGTGGAACATATGACCGTGGAGTGGACAAGTGGACATTAATGAGTAAGGTATCGTCAATTATAGCAACTACACAAATAAAAAAAAAGATTAAAAAGGTAACATTGCTTTTTAAAAGTCCCTAATCATTTACTGTGTCCAGCGATACCGACGACGTTGTTATACGTGTCACGGCTTCATTACTCCACAAAGTTTGCAGATGTTGTGGAGTATATACGGGCGAAAGCCAATGTTACCCTGAGAGTCGAGCAGTTGGAGTCCCGCCACTGAATATGTGAATTTTATTTCATTTGTGGTGAGAGTACCAACTCGACATTTGTCGACCTTCATGAAGGACGATTTTTACCAAAGGGTGTCATGTACCGACGTTTCCGAGGCCGGCTACACATACGTTACGTCACACGTCGCAAACAATACGTGTAAATAATTAGTGATTAGTGTTTTATTATATTGTTATGTATGTTAGTCTATAAGGTAAATAAAATAATAAGGTAAAAAATAAAATAAAAATGTCTTAAAATTGGAGCAGACACGAAATCAAAATTCAATTCTCAGGTATGCGTTTCAAATCATTGTGTGCTTTTTGGTTATCTATATAATTTATTGTTTAGGTTTGAACATTTTAATTTAAGCACTCGCCATTCAAGGTTTCTTCAAAAATTTCACAGAACTTAAAAGAGTATATCATAATGAATGCAGTCCTACTTCTTACTAAGACTTATTTATTCATCGCAATGAATTTCTTTAATTTGCCACTTCCCAATATTTCTTATAATTACAAGCTAATAAAACATTTTATCATCATAAAACCAAACTATATGTAATTATAAAATAAAAGTTTATCATATTTAATTAACCCAGTTATAAAAGCTTCATTAAGTAAAGACATAAAGTTCAATTTAGTTACAACGCCTTTAAAAAATTTCATTATTATGAACTCAGTGGCTCGTGATTGATGATATCCTGGTTATACTGGTATACTTATGAAGTTTTGTATGAGTCACATTTTGCAAATATCAAATTCCAATCTAGGTTAGCCGTCTAACCTTCCTCTTTATGCATATTGCTTACGTGAACTGATGTTAAAGAATTAGGTATTTCCAATCGTACCCTCCGCGTAATAAGGCCAATATTTTTTTAAATTAAATTATAAGTGCGCATTTGACTTCCATCTCACCTGATGGAAAGTGACGATGAAGTTGACGATGGAGCATGTACACCAAAATAATGCCTATTCACTCTCGCCTTGAAAAGATCCAAGTTACAACGTTCAGGGAATAAGACAGCAGGTAAGGAATTCCACTCCATACCCATTCGCCATATTATAAACGTGGAAGCGAAAACCTTCGTACGAATTCTCAGAATATCCACATCATAGGGGTGGAATCCCAGCCAATGCCTGTCCCCCGATGGTGGAAAGGGGAAGTCGGAATTAATTCGTGCGATTCCCTCGCACACTCTCCGTGATATATCCTGTAGAATACCGATAAGCAGGCAACTTTACGGCGGTGTTCAAGGCTTTGCCGGTTCGCCTATAAATTCTGAGTCACTTATAAGGCTCTTGCCTAATAATTACAAAATGATTAACACAGTTATACTTTACACTCTTAAACCTAAGCAATTCAACAACAATCTACAACTTGACAACTTTTCAGGAGAGCGGTTTAAAGATTCTACGAACGAAATTGGTCCATGACTTTTTTATGCTTAAATAGGAGAAATATATTCACGTTATTTTTATGACGTTTATGTAATAAATGCCCTATTTACGTATACAAGTAGAGCTTTGCATCTTCTAGTAGTAAATAGAATACTTTTTGAATAATATTCATCAAATACTTAAAATTTACAGGAGCATATTTATGCTCACATTACTGTTTGGTGGCAGACATAGGTAAGGTGGCAGTACTTTCCTCGACAATCTCATTCAAAAGGACCTCTACTGCTACTAAAATTATAATAGTACTACATTATGTACCGTGTTTGTAATTTCTTTTATTAACTTCTTTGTTAATAAAAATATTTTATGTCACCGCAACAATGACTTTCCGACAACAATAACTTTTTTATAAAAAAAAAAACCGGCTTCAAAAGTTCGTGGAATTTTGTCTATTTGTTAAGTTTTATTGAAATCGGTCACCAGAAAGTGTGCGAAACCGGATTCATCCCCTAGTTTGCTACCCTTAGAGGCAGACTTTTTTTTTTAACTCAAATAGGATCAATACTAAGGTACTTTCTTTTCACTAAATAAAGAATCATCAAACTCGGTTCACAAATGCATGAATAATCGCGTAACATACATACAAAGAAAAATACAGTCGAATTGAGAACACCTCCTTTTTGAAATCGGTTAAAAAGCTGCGTTATGGTGAATTAAAGTGTAATCGGCTTGAGCCGGTTAAAAAAGCTTTATGTCCACGCTTTAAGAGCGAAAAGGACGTTGCGAGTTTCACTTCCGCTCAAACCCTCGACGCGAAACGCACGACTTTCACTCTTATAAGAGAGAAAGAAAGAAAGAAAATTACTTTACTTGGTAACCATAGTTTACATATGACAAAAAATAAAATAACCTTAGAATAAAATACAAAATAAAATAATTATACATTTAAAACGTTTCTAAAATGGTCTTCACTCAGCGTTCCGTTGCGCTGGTTTTCAGTAAAGCCGAATAAATAACAAAGATGATGTCGCTTCGTCCAAGTAAAAATTAGATTATATTAAAAGAGACCATATAAAATAAACTTAATTAGGCGATAATCAAAAACTCAGCTCAGAAGTAAAAAAAGTGCGAGTGTACGTGTAAGTGAGGTATAACAATATCAGAATTGATTGGGCGTGTTTTGTGTTCTCATGTTTGTGGTTGTGATATTAATGTCAGTAGTAAAATGGCATATCACAACTGATAAAAAGATGATTTGAAGGAGGCAACATATTTACATGTACTTAAAGCTGTTCCGGCTTAATACGTTTCCGTGTCTATAAGTGTGGTGAATGCTTTATAGTGTCAGTGTGTCCAACCAAAATACATATGTCTATTTTTTTCTTTATTAGCCACATAACTTGGTATGTTAATTTTTTATTGCGTAGCTATAAATATTTACACGCAATAAAACAGATATATTTGCTCGAATTTTGGTATCAATATCATAAATTATTGCAATGGGCTTGTTTGTTTAGATGCTTAATTTCCTGAAGCGATTATTATCTTGAAGATGTACTGCATAAATGAGTCATATAAAGGTTATTCGCAACATTATAGCCTAAATTCATTTGAACACGATGTATATGGAAATGTTTAGTATTAATAAGAAATGGAGGTAATTAATTATTGCCTTAGGTATGGCAAAAATTTTGGTGTCTTCAAAATAGATGTAATTTATAAGAGAGCCGTTGAAAATTAATTAGTCATTTACGTTATGTACCCATTTTTATACATGTCTCGAATATGCATGCGACTATATTTTAGTATAACATTTTTGTTTGCGTTCTTTTTGTTAAAAATACTCCACTGGTTTGCTGTTATTATTGATACAAAAGTTTTGATCTAACTAGACTTGAACCAGCAACTTTTTCGTCAAACCGGGGCTATAGCTCTGCCAACTAATCTACGAAACCGACTACTACAGAGTTAGCAGATCTTACGAATTTGTTTATGTGCTTGTTGCGGACCTTTGTTATTGCTTTTAACAGCTTGCTTGCCGTAGCGCTACTTGTGAGAAACTTGTGAAAGTTTTTTCTTCCAATTCATAAATCCATTTTTATGATTATCAAGCGATAGTACGAACAAGACTGGTGGTAAACATTACGCTTATCCTTAACAACTGCAGTTCTACTAAGAGCTTTAGAGATTTAAAAGGTTCTGTCACTGCAATCGTCACCCTGAAACTAAAACTGGGAAGTCCCATGTGCCTGTGGATTCACCAGTACTCTACTGCATTTGTATTCTCAGAATGATTGCATATCAAATTTTTTACTTATTTTGCCACATTACTTCAATATTTACCTAGTACATTCGTAATGCAATGTAATAATGTTACATAGACGCCTCGAGTTTCTAATTGATTCGGATAAGCCATTAAGGTTAGTTGATGGATGCGCTCACTGTTTACTGATGTTGGCGCTTACAGTGTTAATATTAATAATTTATCAACTTAATCTAAGATGCAGGGGCGTGGAGATTTCATATTTAAGGCATTACAAACAAGCGACGGTAATCCAGCCTTTTAGTTGCAACACGAAGGGTATGCGAGGAATATAACAGACAAATCTCATTATCGTGGCGTCTGTACATAGTTATCGAGAAAAATCCATTTTAATTTACACTGACGTTACAGAAGATCTTCCAATTTTTTCTGTGTTGACAGGTTCAAAGATGTGGAAGTAGATTTGCAAGTGAAATATTATTAGAATAAATATCTATAGAATCCAAAAAGTCTAGTAACTTGTATATTAGTGTTTTGTACAAGACAAAGAAGAGAAAATTGACAACTCTTTGTCAATTTTTACGAGTTGGTATATTGAAAACTAGAGGTAATACTCATTTAATAACAAGCATTTATTTACTTTACGTTAAGGATAAATAAATTAATTTGAAAGTCATCGGTTTTGTTGATTCAACTTTTCAAGTAGGTACCAACTTACTTATTTCTCCTAAATAAATATTTAAAGAACTAACCCTGTTTTTTTCACAGGAGCCAGGCAAACAAGCAAAATGGTGCAAGTGCTACTTGAATTTAAAATTGCGTTCGATAAACTCCCCGGTCCCAATTCACTTCACACAATGCAGCCCATATCAAATGCTCACATCTGCTGACAAAGTTGTTTGGATTGTAAACAAATAATTTGTTATACGAGGCAATCGTGTTACGTGTGGGGTTATGCTGAAAAAATGTTTAAGAGAAAACTTAAGTGCCCAGTGCTTACAACTTGAAAATTGAGGAACACATATAGACAAGATGTTGGTATTATTTTCGTAAATATTGTTATCTTTCTTTATCTTATTTTGTATTATTATCAAATATTTCATCATATTATTTGTCTTTTACAATAATTTAAATTTTTACTCCAAATCTGTTCTGAGTGCTGATGTGATTTTTACTCCAAATCTGTTCTCTTATAAATAAACTTATAAATAAGCATTCATTCAGGAAACAATACTAATACGAAATATACGATGTTGTTGGAATACTGATTAATAAATGATATGAACATGGTTGGTCTGTATGGTTTCTGCGATTGTTGCGTATAGGAAATAAAACTGATTTTCCCATTGTCACGGTTGACTAATGTGACCTGTAAAGTTTCCAAAACATTAGTTTGTTTGACAAACTAACATGCGCGATATAAATCCAAAAAAATAGTTTCATTTTCTAGGTACAGTCGATGCTCTCAGGTACTTGAACCTCTAGCCGACCTTCTACGATTTACAGCTTCACGGTTGAAATGTGTGTTCTGTATTTAATAAAGAAAACGTTAAAGATCAAATTGGTTTAAAAAGTTTCATAAAATGTCGTTCGCAACTGATGCAATAAGGAAATCAACCCAAAATGAATTTTACAGATCACAGGTTAAGCGCGCTTGCGCGCTTCACCCGATTCGAATTCCTTCCGAATCCGAGACTATACAAATCTAGAAAACTCGGACCCACTTTGGATGTCCCTTGTGCACTAAGTCCAATTCTAATTCGAGTAAATACGAATATCGCTTGTACACTTAGGGGATAAAATTATTCCTGTGATAAGTATTTCGGACCGTCATTTCTCGGATTCGGAACTGATACGAAACGAACGTAGGGCACAAATGCTCTAAGGGTTTGCTTAACACTTTTCTTCACACTTATCTTCTATGAATCAAATGGTAGATTAGGGGCTCAGGCATTTTAGGGAACAAAAGGTACATCGACTGTACAAAGAAAAAAATCGAGTTTGGTAATACTCAACACATTATCGACGCATTTTGAATGCAACACTTACTAAGCTAATCCATGAGCAATCTATATGGATCTTTAGAGCGATCTCCCTATAATATTGATCAACATGTTTCCAAAACCCGCTTTCGCTGCAAATAAGAGATAAGCACGTCTCGCGGCCGCGACAATCCGTGCCTCACGACATAAATGCATGATTTATGTTTGTCGTACATATACCGTAGTAAGTTGTATTGTACATTAAATATCGGAATGAATGTGTATTTATATTTAAATGATTTCAGTAGTGATGCAATTTCAAGGCAATGTTATAAGGTGTTACGAGTGAATAAAAAAAATATAGTTCTTTATTAGGGGTCCTGTGCAGCCTGAAATGTTGGTTTGCCTGAAAAAACTAATACACGCGATTTCGATCCAAAAAATAACATAAAATAGTTTATTTGACATGCAATACAACACAACACAAAGAAAAGAAAATAATATGCAAATTAATAATAATAAACAAAAACACACGTCAAATGAGTCTATGACTCAGCTACAGGAGACAATGAAGTACATTGTACTCGTTGATATTCTGCGATAGCCCTTAATGGTCAGGAACACACAAATATATATATTATATATATATATATATATATATGTATATTTGTGTGTTCTGACACTATTTTTAATTATTAGTGTATTATGACACCTATATATACACTAATAATAATACACTATAATACACTAATAATAATTGAAATTATATGCAAATTAATATAATATAACGCACACACTCAACATAGCCCCGCACTAGGGAAACCCTGTGTCGCGGGTGCCATGGACACATACATAGACAACCACAAATTACACCCAAACTCACGAGAGAAATAAATGTAGGCCATACAAATATTTCTCCCGACCCGGGAATCGAACCTGGGACCTCCGCGTGGCAGTCCGGCATGGTAACCGTTCGGCCACAGAGGCAGTTAAATTAAAAATAGTGTCATTTTCAAAGTAGAATTGCTTTTATTTTAGGAAAGTTAATATATATACTATAATATCGGCGCAGGCTATGACGTTTGTCCGCTCATCAAGTTTCGTATTAATCCATAACTACGTTGAAGAAGCTACTTGATGTACATTGTTGTCAATAGTGACGTCCAGTAAAATTTATGAAATGTATAATTTTACGATCCAACTCTGCATTTGTTTTTCGAAATTCGAACTTTTTAAAAATGAAATCTAATACGGTCGTCACGTATAGGATCGCTATCTCTTTTCGGCGGTTTAGGACCACAACAGAAATGACCACATCTTCAAATAACCACTTATGAAACTGACCATTTCTTGAATTGACCACTTCTTGAATTCATTTCTTCTTGAATTAACTACTTTTTGAATTGATCACTTCTTGAAATTCTATTTCTTTTTAATCATAAATTGTCTTTTTTAACTATTTTTAGACTCTTTCATCAACTTAAGACCATGCCCAGACATTTATCTAAACTAATTACGTTTAAAGATATTTTTTTATATTACGTTTAATTTTTAAATACGTTTATAATAAACCAATTTATAATTAAAAAATAAAATGGTCATTTCAAGAAATGGTTCCTTGTGAAACAGTTCGTTCGTGAAAGTGCTGCCACTTTACTTATTTCTGTCGCCAAGCAGTAATGTGAGCATTACTACGTTCTGGTTTTAAAGGCAAGGGTGCTGGTGAAATAATGGCACATGAGACTTGTCAACTTATGTTTCAGGGTGACGGGCACAGTGGCAGTGTCCCTCAGATCTTTGCGATTTAAAGCTCTAAGTGGCACTGCAACTGTTATGGACAGGCGTGTAGCTTACTATCAGTCGTACGACATGTTCGTCCCGCCACTCGATATCGTAAAAAAAAAATGTAATGTTTCTCCCATAGTAGATCACAATTATATCAGAAAATATAAAATAAAAGAATGTTATAATGATCACAGCAATTGTTCATTACAAATGCTTAGTTTTGATTTTCAGCAACCGTATTAGTGTACAGATAATTTCTATCCAATTAAATTGCAACCTTATTCAAACATCATTAGGCGTCCATTTTTTTTTATGAATCATACTCAAGCTTCTTTGTTTACACAGTAACGATTATGTCTTCTGCTAACTTTGCATGCTCTTCATGCAAATGTCTGAGGATATAAAACTATTAAAAACTACTTTTAAGAATAGAAGAAAAAACTTGTAAAACAACAGTTTTAAATACCAAAATACTTGGAAAATAATAAACATCACAATGAACTTTGCGGACTTCTTTTTAAATAGTTGTTTTTTTTATTCGACGACCTCAGTGGCCCAATGGTTTGTACTGTGAGCGCTAGATGCGGTGGTTCCAGGTTCAATTCCCGGTAGAACCAATTTGGCAAATAATCATTTTCTAAGTTGGTTCAGGTGTGGGTATTCTAGGTAGTGCCCCGGAGTGAATTCCGTTGCTCTGGTACTCTTATTACAGGGAAATCCCTAGTTTGAGACCAGGCAATTGGTGTGGTTCTCTGGCAAATTATTACTATTATTATTATTATTATCATTTTATAATATTAAGTGACGGGACAACCAAGTCGTGCGCCTGATGATAAGCTACACGCCTGTCCATAACAGTTGCAGTGCCACTCAGAGCTTTAAATCGCAAAGATCTGAGGGGCAATGCCACTGCGCCCGTCACACCGAGACATAAGTTGACAAGTCCCATGTGCCTGTAATTTCACCAGCACTGTTACCCTTCAAAACAAGAACTCAGTAACGCTAACATTACTGCTTGGCGGCAGAAATAGGTAAGGTGGCAGTGCTTCCCTGGACGAACTCTTTTACAAGGAGCAGCTCTACTGCTACTAAAACATAATATTTTATTTTGCATTCGTATTTCTTACTCTCCAAAAAAATTTATGAAACTCTTCGCGAGCATTAATCAATAGTCAACAAAGACTTTAAGCGTAAGACTATAAAAAGTTCCGTCAATAAATGTACAGGGTGTTAAGTAGAGTCAAAAGTACACCACGCTAGACATTTTGGACTTTCCTTGGCTTAGAGTTAAATTTGAATTATAAGTGTCAGGTTAGAGGTGCTCCTGAACCTTTACGTTTCAAAAGGTAAGTGGTTTGGTATCGAAAAGCAAAAAAGAAGAGCAGTAGAGCTCCTTGTGAAAGAGTTCGCCCAGAGAACTACCGCCACCTTACCTATTTGTGCCGCTAAATGTGAGCATTACTACTTCGGTTTTTTAAGAGTGTGGTGAAATCGCAAGCACGTGGGACATGTTAAGTTATGTGTTAGGGCTCAACTATAGGCGGCAAAGAAGCACCATTGTTTTCGCTGACATTCTACCACTAAGCAGAACAAATTACGAACGAACAAAAAAAAGTAAATATTTATTTATTTATTTACAAAAATTTTGGTATCTGTATTTTTTTTACAAATAATCCCTTTCAAGACTTGCAGTCGATAGCAACTTGCATAAGGTAGCAAGCAGCCTTAAACCCAGTATTTATTAATTTACAATGCAAGCAAGTTTTTGTAATAAAATTGTACATAGCATAATGCCAAAGTCAATTGTGTAATGTACAAACTAAATACGATACGGTAGCTGCGGGAATACCCGAGACTGCACGAAAATTCTCCAGAAGACGTGCGAACTTAGGTTATGTTTGGTGGCTATAGTTATAACTTAATATTATATTTGTGACAATAACTAAGGCGATTATCACACTGCACTGCGTCCCGCGACGTAGCGCGAGACGCGTAATCACGCGCGCGGTGGCGGAGACGAAGATCTGCGTCAACGCGCGGTTTAATCTGCGCGGGGGCAGGGGTCGAGCCGCCCCGCTAGACTTAAAGTACTCGCTTCGCAGTTGATCGCCGTAGTGATTGTATATGTAGCCGAGATCCTTCTTTGATAAGAATGGTTAATAATACAGAACTCATTCAGGTCGCTGCAGTTATACTGTCTGTTTGGTTTTTCTTTACTCAAATAAAAAGACACTGAAGATATTGGGTATATCCCTTTTTACGAACCAGACCGATAAATGGATAACTTCAATTTCATTACAAATATTTAAGAAAATATGAAGATAAATTTGGTCGATTTTCGATCGACGTCGAGATCTATTGTAGGAAACTGAACATGTAATTAAGTTTAAAAATCTGCACGGTAGTGCGGAGCGCAGTGTGCCATACCCTGCGGTTCGCCGCGCCGCTCTGTGCGCGCGGAGAAGCGTTGTCGGTGTGTCCGACGGCGCGTGTTTTCCATACAAACTGAGATACTTCAGTACTACGTTAAAAAACGCAGCTCCGCACGCCGCCGCAGAGCGCGGTGCAGTGTGATAATCGCCTTACAGTATTATTTACGTTACTAACTTACATTACCTGCATTACTTACACTACTTACATTATTTTGCTTTACATTTTTCCTTGATGCATAATAGTTTCAGAGTAAGGTATATATGTATCGTGTGATGCACTTTGGTAGCATGGCTTACTGGGTTGCAATGGCTCACCATATGGTATTAGCAGAAAACCAGCTCTATTTGACTTTTCACGGTCTACAGTAGGTGTATATGTGACGAGTCAGGGCTATTCCAGCACAAACTGTAGTCATACATAAAATGTAGTTAATTCTCACAGTATTTATCTATTTGTTTCTCTCACCGTATTTGTTTTGATCACAGTATGTGTTTTATATAAATGTGTATTAAATTAATAATGTATGTTCTATGTGATTTTGTGTTACACTTTGTGATGTGATTGTAAATGTTTTGTATTTGTGCTGAATAAACGTGTTATCTACATAGATATCTAACTGTTTTTTGGCTCGTATTTAGTTTGTACGTGACATAATTGACATAAACTTCATTATGCTGTGGTTACAAAAATCAGTTTCATTCCGTTGTACCGGAATGTAAAACGAGCCTAACTACGAATTTCTTATATACCGCTACAACATTATTCTAGAATGTTTTTCCGCGTGACTCTAAGAATAAGTCGTAACAAGCGATTGATAAATGATGCCAGTGATAGCTGCCGGCGACCCACCGGATTTACATTAAACATCTTCTCGAAGAGACGTAACTCATCGAGCGGTGTTAAGGCAGTGCTTTTTTATATCTAGCAATAATTTTATTTGTACCACATATTTTATTCTTGTATACTTAAATTTATTACAGATGCATACCTGACAAAAACAAAAGGCATGGCTCATATTGATACTAGTATTTTGTAGCAGTAGAGCTTCCTTACCTATTTCTATCGTCAGTATTGATGTAAACATAATTGCGTTTCAGTTTTGAAGGATAAGTGTGTTGATGAAATTACAGGCACAAGAGACTTGTCAACCTACGTCTCATCACGGCGTATTGGCAGTGCCCTCAGACCTTTGCCATTTAAAAAGCTATGAGTGGCACTGTAACGCCTATGGACAAGCGTGTTGCTTATCATAAAAAAAAATATTGTGATAATGAACAAACTTTCAACTTTGTAATCTGTGTGCAGTGTCTATCTCTACGTAGTACGTGCATAGTACTTTTGAATCTGTTTACCCGGGTTGAGGTTTATTTACCCTAAAATCGTTAAATACACACTTTTTGTCCAAAACATTATGATTTATTTTCATCTCATCTAAATTACTCTATTGAAAAAGTACAGTGTTAAAAGATGTTTTGAGTATTTTATGGAACCAGGTTTGTGGTAAACGAGGCCGTTGATGTATATAATAAATTAATCTCAGAACTTTTTATTGATGTTTTCTGATTCGTCTATTATTGCAAATATTATTAACACATGAATATTCATTGATAATTTCGATAAATACTTAATCTGACAAAACTTAAATCAAGTTTATATTTATAAGTTCTCATATTAAAGAAACGGTATTTTTAAACACATTTCCGAATGTTTACGTATTAATGCACACTAATATTATGGTGCATCCAGATGATCCCATACCGCCAACATTTCTTAATGTTTTTTATTAGTGAAGGAGGCATCGACCTCTAAAATATTTTGATTGGTTTTTAGGCTCTACATAACGCGGTTGTGATTGCGTATTTTCAAAACGTGTAGGCGTAAATTTAATAAATGTGAACCGAAATGGGAAAAAAGGGAATGTAGAAAGTTTTCGCGAATACTTACGCCTAAATTGTTGTCTATATTAAAATAACGTATAATTTATAATAGATCCTAATTATACAGTACAGGTGTTTAATAATGAAGAATGATGTCTATAATTAAGCATATGCGCCAATTGCTAAACGCGAAAACGGAAAAATACGAAAAGTAAATAGCTGTTCATTTAAAAAACTTCCCCTGAGTTGCGTATTTTGGTGAATTTGTCGAGACCCCATCAATCAATCCGCCAAGTCACAACTCTTAAGCGATGGAATTACTTTTATATCAGCAGATCTTTCTTAGATATGGTCTTTGAAATATTACTTCGTCGTTTTGTGCTTTAGCGGTATCGCTTGTAATGTCTTCGACGTTGAAATCTTCTCTGAGATTTCTTTGTTCTTGCATTTTTGTGTGTATGTGTAATGAAAAATTGTACAATAGTTTTTCATTTCATTTTATTGCACTGTTATGTTTCCCTGTATGCTTTGTAAGGAACTTAGTTTGTCCCTTCAATGGGAGTTTCTGTTGATTCAGACTTTCACATAAACAGTATTAATTTTTTTATGAAACCAAGTGACACGTAAGTGCCACGCCTGTCCGTAACAGTTGCTGTACCACTCAGTGCGTTAAATCACAAAGAGCTGATCACGAAGATCCATTGCCACTGAGACATAAGTTGACAAGTCTCACGTGCCTGTAATTTCACCAGCACCCTTACCCTTCATAACCGGAATGCAGTAATGCTCACATTACTGATTGGCGACAGAAATAAGTAAGGTAAGGTACTTCCCTGGACGAACTCTTTCACAAGGAGCTCTACTGCTACTAAAATAAATGTTGTTATATAATGTTGGCAGAGTATCAAACCCTGTTTATATATTTTAGGCTGTAGAATAGCATATATTATATACTTATGTATGTCTTATACAAAACAGGTAGCAAAAGATAAAAGAGAAACCAGAAACCATCAAAACTCAAAAACAGGGTTGGCGATTTAGTAAAATCGCAAATTAAGATGAGGTTTCGTAAGGAATTGAATTCACACGAAGGCGTGTGCCAAGTGATGAGAACCGCAGTTGGCAACGGCTCCTTACCCGGATGTGGTGTTAATTGGATATGTCAGATGCCACTGGCTTTCACGCCCCGAGATAGTTTCCCGCCTCGTGCTTACAAGACATTAATTATTAGGAACTAGTGTGAATGCTGTCACTGCATGTGGCGAGAATTACATCAGTTTAAAATACGATGAACATATTCGTGCAGAAAACTTATAGGGAACCTCCCGCTGCTCATTTTATTAAGATTTATTCAATAATAATTTACATCAATATTACATATCGTAACCAAATTAACTTTAAAGACTACCGTTATTGTCCAGATCCTTAGGTCTAGAATTTTAATTAAAGCAATTAATAAATTAATTATACTGCAAATCGAATCATCTTAAGTCCACAGTCGGTGTTTACTTGCACGTTGACTGTTAATCCTCACTCACCTACGCAAACACAAATACACACATTCATACATATACGACTGTTTTACATTCTTGTTCTTTGTTTTATGTTTTTTTTTTATTTGGCGACGGACTAAATAGTCGTGCGCTTGCTGGTAAGCGACACGCCTACCCATAGCAGTGCTACTCAGAGCTTTGGCATCTAAGATCAGAGGGGGTACTGCCACTGTGCCCGTCATAAGTTGAGAAGTCCCATGTGAACGTAATTTGGCCAGCACCCTTACCCATCGAAACCGGAACGTGGTAATGCTGACATTACTGGTTGGCGGGAGAAATATGTAAGCGAGGTGTCAGTACTTCCCTGGGCGAACTTTTTCACAAGGAGTTCTAATGGTACAAAAATCTTTGTTGCTTCTTTATAATATAGTTTAAAATATTGACAGTAACATCTCTGTCAAATTTGGTGTAAACTTGTTATATTACATTTGTGATGAGTTGGGGAGCCTGAAATCCTAAGACATAGATTTTTTTATCTAGATTCCAGTTTCGTGCAGATTTTGTGTTTAGTAAATAAGACCTGTTTTTGTAACAAACAATTTGTAAGCAACATTTTTTGGGAAAAATATGGTTATTCTTATTAATATTATTAATCAGAATATCAAAATTTATCTATTTATGCATTTTTACTCAAATTTTGATCAAATCAGTACTACTAAATACCAAGCCTTTTAGAAAAAAAACAGGAAATATAATCAATTCCACACCTACCCGCCATTTTGTTCTAAATAGATAAATTCGGCACATTAAAACGAGTTTATATAAAAGATTTATTAGAAATATTATGTTTTATCTCTAGTTCTGTGATGAATTATGAAAATGACATAATTAAATGCATTAATATAATATTATCATAAATGTGAAGGCTGTGAGCGACCTTCCTTATTTATTTATTATGTCATATTATTTGTCGCAAGCTTATATAGTAAGTATTTTAAGTTACAAAGTATGTTATAAATACGATTATTGTTTTCTCGTTAGAAGTGTTTATTGAGAAAAATGTTATTTATTTATAATTTAGTTCCTAATAAAGTCAACAAGTTTATGTCTGAAAACCAAAAAAGCTTAAGACTCAGGAGCCCCAAGGACGGTTTTACGAAAAATTATAACATTTACATAAATAGCTGATCTCAAAAGTTTGTTTATCTGTGTTCCTTACTGCGGTATCCTGAAACGCATATAAGTCATAGAGAAATAATTATTTATTCCATACGTAAAATTTTTACACTTGAAAACGTCATTTTTTATACAGCTGCTCGTTCACTGTGCCGAGTTCCCCGAGAAGAACGAACAGCAAATTCTAGGGATTGCTCTTTTCAAATAAATTAAAATGCTATAGAATACATTTCAACAAACAACATTTTAACAATCATATTTGTGTGGAATTTAGACGCAGGTTGTCTTTCCATACGTCTTTATCTAACACATAATCTACAATTTTGTGAAATGACTTTTCAATTAAAGTACTTTTAACGTAAGTTTTGAACTTAGGGAATGGTAATCATAATATATGCTCCAAAATCTTATTGTAAAAACGTATACAGTTCCCCATTAAAGAATTGTTTACCTTTGTTAAACAAAATCGTAGTACCATGAGTTGGAGTTATTTCTAAGGTTAATATTATGGATATCTTCTTTTTTAACGAAATTATGTATATTTCTACGGACATACAAAATATTTGAGTAAATGTACTGTCATGCCATAGTCATGATACCAGTCTCCTTAAATTTTTGTCTGAGAAACCAGGACCCTAAACGGTACACAGATATGGAAGCCCTCCTCAAAAAATTGTTTTAAGGACGGCTTCCATATCTGTGAACCCAAACACAAGGTAGCTGCTGCACACTATTGAGGAGTACCTATCATCTGTTTCCTATTTCTATCACTAGGTCGACTTTAGGTCATCACAACATTTTATTTTTATTGGAATTAAGATATTCCCTAGGCAGTGTATTATTATTTTCATGAATTAATTTGTCCAAAAGTGTCGTCCTATATAGACCTGTCTTAAGCTACAACGAAAATCTCATATTTTAAGATAATTACAAGCGTGAACATCTGGGAACAATTGGTTTTGACAGTTGCTACAACTGCCTACGGGTATACAGAGTTACTTCCTAGACATAATAAGGCCATGATGACAGTGCTGTAGAGATAGCGGATATGCTGTTGTAGAAGTCATTACCAGTCAAAGACAACATTATAAAATAGGATTTGTAGTTATTTCACGTCAATTCGCTTTATTGGTGCAATGAGGTAATGTCTGCTAAATGACAAGTTTTCAGGAGAGAGGATAAAGATTCTACGAACAAAATTAGTCGATAACTTATTTATGCTTAAATATGGAACTTATATAACAAAACAGTACAGAGTACTAAAAAACCGACCTCAAAACTCATTAATCACCTAGTTTGCCACCATTAGAGGTGGAATATTTTCTTCAATTTAAATGGGACCACATCTGAGATACCCTCCTTTAAAAGAAAAGAACCATCAAAATCGGTTCACAAAAATGGTTCACCGGATTTTACGCATCACATACATACAAAAAAAACATACGTCATCGTCGAATTGAGTACCTCCTCCTTTTTTGAAGTCGGTTAAAAATAACCACGTACATGTAATTTATTTCATGAAAATCGTGTTTTTTTGAGACTTTCATAAAATAAAAGCACTATTGACGTGTTATCATAGTTATGTACTGTTGAAAGGTAGAAGAAATAAGATTTTAGATAAACGTGTAGTCAGATACATCGTCATTTAAACTAGGGTGAATTGTATAGAGTTGGTCTATTTTAAATTTAAAAAAA
>NW_020653851.1:13783626-13830459 GCF_003589595.1 Hyposmocoma kahamanoa
CGCAAGACGGTATATTATCTATATAGTATCTGAAGACCTAGCCACCATGAGTGTTTCAGACTCTAATATGGTAGTTCTAGGATTGACTTTTGAATATTGATATATTGTATTGTGTATTAAATCATAACACTTGTATGCAGTTAGTCGCAGTAGAGGTTCTTATGAAAGAGTTCGTCCGGGGAACCTATTTCTACCACCAGCAGCAAAAACAAAAGCAGTAAGGGCGCTGATGAAATTACAGGCACTAGGAATTTCTCGACTTACGCCTCAGAGTGACAGACGACGTGATAGCGTCCCTTAGATATTTGCGATTTAAAGCTCTCAGTGGCACTGCGACTGCTACAAACGAGCGTGTAGCTTACCACCAAACTCGCGACTTGTTCGTCCCATCACTGGGTATCATAAAAAAGTAGTGTACTGTGTTTTTTTCAGTTAATAAACATTTTTATTTCTTTCTTTTTAAATAGTAGTTGATTATTGATAGAGATTTTTTTTGAATAGTCATTAAGAATAAGAATAAGAATACTTTATTGCGTAAATTGAATATTGTATTCATTGAATAGTGGTTTTTATTAAAGTAAAAGCCACTATTTAATTAGAAAGAACAATGTGTTTTAACACATCCGCTTCTGTTTTTCATCAAGTCCGCTATCTTACCAGTTTAGCTGTGAGTCCGGTAGTCCAACAGGATGACTACTTAGCATTAATTATGCTTGTGTTCATCACCATAAAGCCAACGTAGTAATGAGTTGACGTATCTCTGTCCAAGTTTGTGCAGAACATGTGGCGACATTATTAGACTGCATAATTCGATATTATCATTGTGTTTAGAAATTGAGATTGTAGTTGTCTTAGATGTATGTACCCAAAATACGATTAAAAATGTGTGAAAAGAGAAAACGTATGGGCATAAAAGCACTACTAAAATTAACAATGATACGACATATATACGCTCTTCTTCCATCGAGGTACACGGAGAGCCTTCCACTTGTACGATTCTAATACACGCTGCATCTTTCGCCTTATATTTTATGACGGGACGAATAAGTCAGGCGACAGGTTGTAAGCGACACGTCTGTCCATGGCAATTGCATGTCAATCAGAGCTTTAAATCGCAAAGATCTGAGGGGCATTTCCATTTCGCCCACCACCTTGGGTCATAAGTTGACAAGCCCCATGTGCCTGTAATTTTACCAGCACTATTCAAAACGGGAATGCATTAAAGCTCTAATTACCTACTGCTTGGTGGAAAAATAGGTAACACGACAATACTTCGGTGGACGAATTTTTCACAAGGGACTAAATATATGTATGTAAAATGTTATACACATAGACTTTGTCTGCTCAAACTTAAACTTAATTACTTAAATGTTTTAGACTGCAATCTCTCTAACTCGAATTTAGTAGGTAATACTATAGGTATAATATGGTATTTAAATAAATGAAAAAAAAAAACTACATTAAGTACCATCAACACGTTGAATATTTATCTGAAGTTGGTAATTAGTGTTATACAAAATACGATAAATTTAAACAAAGATTACTACCGGTGGTGGAAGGATGTTCTGTCCTTTTTTAGCAAAGAAATCATTAGCATATAGTTTCTATAGTAACAAGTATTGCCGTTTCATTCTGACTATTAAATAACTACTTGTTAAATACTCTATTGTGTAATTTTGTTATATTTCAGAGTCTTTAGATTAATGAGCAATTAAATATTCAAGAACAACATACTGAAGTAATACTTATAATAATAATACTAAAATACACTCGCATAAGAGTAAATGTTAAAAAAAAACATTCAAAAGGCCAGTATCAACAAGATTTTCACTTAAGTTAATGTTGCATATTTTTCCAGATACCAGAACATGGAAGATTCCCCGTTGAGCAGTAAAACATTGAGTCGTGTTTGCCTTCAAATCGCTTCCATACCGTCGACGAGGGAGTGTTTGATTTGGCGCTATTTTATTTGGATACCATCGTTGTATAACTTATCTTACAAGTCTGCTTTACATCGATGAAGTTATAACTAGAAGAGGAAACAAAAGTAGAATTACTTTTTTATTGCCTTGCTCAGAAACTAAGTAAAGAAAACAAAAGCTGGTCAAAATACAGCAAACCACGGCAATGGACATAAATATTAAATATTAAGCACAACTGTTGATTTTTTCAAATTAACATTATATATATATGTATATTTTTTTATAATATTAAGTAACGGGACGAACAAGTCGTGCACCTGATGGTAAGCTAGACGCCCGTCCATAACAATTGTAGTGCCACTCAAGAGCTTTAAATAATAACACCAGCAAACTCTGTCAGTCTGTTACATTTTCAGACCTAAGTCGCTGAACTATTTTTGATGAAATTTGGCATAGAGATAAATGGGACCTGGGAGAATAAATTAAATTGAAACTTAAATAATTGTAACTTTTTTATTAAAAAAAACCGACCACAGAAGTTCATGGAATTACATCTATTTGCCAAGTATTATTGAAATCGGTTACCGGAAAGTGCACGCAACCAGATCTTTCCGCTTGTTTGCCACCCTTAAAGGTAGAATTATATTTTAGTCAAATTTAGATGGGACCAATAATGAGGTATCCTGTTCCCAAAAAAAAAAATCATCAAAATCAGTTCACAAATTCCCGAGTTATCGCGTAACATACATACAAAAAAAACGCTCGAATTGAGAACCTCCTCTTTTTTTTAAGTCAATTAAGAAGTGAAATAGGGGACGAAAGTTTGCATGGGGAACCAATCATTTCTCAAGTAAGTAATACAGTAGGCTACTCGAAGTGCTTACTCAACTCTAACGAAATCGCGAGCATTAGCTAGTTTTGTACAAGATTTTTTTAAATATCACCTTAAAATTACTTAATATTATTATTTCCAAAGTTAAAATTTACATGAATTTGACAGACCTCATCTCTGATTTAGATCAATTTATAGAATACGCAACATTATACAACGTGTAATTACAGATAAGGTCATATTTTGAGATATGAAGGTATTAGTGACACTGAGAAACTTGAGTTAGATAAAAATTAAATTGAAATAATATTTTACTTTCGATATTTTTGTATTGCACATAAAGTACTGCCACCTTATCTATTTCTGCATCAAAAGCGGTAGTGTGAGCATTACTGCGTTCTGGTTTCGAAGGGTAAGCGAGCTAGTGAAAATACAGGCACAATGGGGTTTGTTAACTTCCCCTCAGATCTTTGTGTTTAAAGCTTGGAATGGTACTGCAACTGTTGTGGACAGGCGTGTCACTTACCATCAGGCGCATATCTTGTTGGTACCGTCAGCTTTTATAAAAAAAAATAGTAATCTCTGCTGACTCGGTCTGTAGCTCTGTTGGTAAGAACGGTGACCCCGGAATGGCAACTGCCTCTGGTTCGAGTTTAGTCATAGAAAAATTTTTCTTTGTGTTGTACGATCTTCGTATCAATAGTAATAACAAAAATAATGTAGTATTTACACAAAAAATATGTGAATATCTTGGTAGTAAAAAGATTATGATATTCATTAAATTAAAATATTGCAATTTAATAGTTTTTATTCGAATAAAACAAAATGTTTCTGTGTAAACTTGAGTTAAGAACACTTTCATATTGGGATATGTTAAGGGTTATTATAAATATATTATGTTTGACATATCTGACATTGGAGAAATCTTGGTCGTTCTATTGCGTAGAGGGAGTCCTATTGGCATTTCCAGCTGCTATACATATTCGACAAGCGTACACTCTTATCTTCGAAGCCCTTGTAAAAATAAACCCCTTTGTTTGTTTGCCTTTGTTTGCTTCATCAAAGTGCCTATTAATTTTTAAAGCAATCTGCAAAAAAAGACAGTATAAAAATGTCTTTATCTTTTCTCTAGTGTTCTCCAAAATCAGATACGTTGTAAAATATCTTTCGAGTGCCAAGTAAATACTGAAAAATTTGTGATAAGTTTTGGCAATAGGTGCAGTACCCCAAAGGGTCGTCACTAGTGGCCACGTAAATTAAATTAAAATTATTTAAACTTTTTTCGTTTTTTTGTTGACTGAGAGTCAGCCGTGATCATAGGACCTGTAAATAGCCCGAAACGTTGGTTTGTTTGAAAAAACAAATATACACGATTTAGATCCGAAAAAATGGTTTCATTTCCTAAAGCCTAAGAACTCAATATGTAATTTAATTTATAAGGTAAAATTTAAAAATAATATATATACGAGTAGCTAGTAGATTAAAAAGGGATAACAATTGCTCGATGCGAGAAACAAAAGTAATCACTTAGAGCTCCCGCACACTGCAGACTTTTAATCGGCCAATAGTTTAGTCGGGTTATTCTGCTAGCGCATACACTGGGCCGACTAAACAGTCTGGTTGGTGGTGAGCGCGCAGAAAACTGTCGGCCGATTTCTCTCGAAAAATTTTGCTAGTTGGTAAACTGCTCTTGAAGGGAGCGGTTGCGTAAGGAAAATGAAATTGTCTAGAAATGTTATTGCTTTTATACAACGGAGGAAAAGGATCCCCAAAAAAAACCGAGAGTGTGCATCCCATCTACAGTGATAGATTATTACAAGGAAAATTTTACTTGATGGATTCCAAATTATTAGACTTCCCAAAAAAATTTTTCCCAATAGGAAAACTGGTTATGCTCATTCGATAATAATCGAATGAGCATAACCAGCTTCAATCAACATGTCAATTCCATCATAACACGAACGCCCTGCGCTGTCGCTCCGAGTGAAGTTTTTTTTTATAACATCAAGTGAAGCTATCGCCCGAGTCGGCCGGCTAAATGATCGGCAAATGTGCGCGATTGGAAGAGCGCCATACTGATTAGCTGTCGGCCCATAGTTTGCCGACAGAAAACTTTGAAGGCAATCAGGTAGCCCATTAAAATTTTTATAGGCCGATACCGAATCGTTATAATGTGCACACTTGTACACATTACACACATCTTCATACTGATTAAGGACCCGACTAAACTATCGGCCGATAGAAATTCTGTAGTGTGCGGGGACTCTTAGAAACTAAATTGGTCAAGCAAATGCAGCACACGAAAAAATATTTTCATTTGCTATACAAATTTATTTATACCCTAAAGTCATGGCATGTACAGATCTAGATATGGGAATTACTATGTCATTTTACAAATAACACGTGTAGATGATGCTTAGACTATGGAAACTAAAGGACATGTTATGTTGACATATATAAATCAGACGTTATATGTGTATGATGCATTTCGACATTGAAAACATAAACATGTTATTGTCTTTGTTTAACTCTTGCGTGCCGTCTTAAGCCAAAAGAGATAGCATTACATTGGTCTGTCTCAAACACGGAAATCGAAAATACGTAACGCCATCTTAAATGCCAACCGTGTCCATTTCGTAGTACATGAGGTATATGATACGGTTGTCAAAGAGAAGTACATAGAATGTCAAAACAAATGTTTTTCCAAGTGTTTTATTGAAATATTCGCATGTATTGTAATAAAATGGACAAAAATATGTGAGAACAATTAAGTATTAATAAAAATAATATAGTGAGAACAATTAAGTATTAATAAAAATTCGTCGCTTCAGCATTACGGCATGTGGCATTTGGAAAAGCGAAGATCGACCGAATGTAGCATTGTACAGGCACGTGTTATTTTTCGGTCTATAAATCACACAAAAGCCCAAATATCTTATGTAATTAGAGATATTTAAGTAGTTTATTCATAAATTTTGCTTTGGTTTCTTCAGGTTGTGTTTGTTTGTATATTTGGAGATAGCGTTGTTCTTGGAAGCGTACATATTATTGATATTCTGTTATTAAAATAATTCACTACAAGGTTTTTATTATATTATTATTTTTATTTTTACTGTTTCAAGTTTACCTACAAACCAAAAAAGAAAATAGTGCCGAATATACCTAAACATTGAATCAAAGACTATCTTCATTTATTTTATTCGCTTCATTTTGAAGAGTCAAATTTTAACATAACTTTGAATGTAACTAGATTACTTGATAATGCAATTCCATCATTAGGTTTTTTGGTAAATAATTTTATATTTAATTTAGATTAAACAAGACTCATTTACTAGGCATTCTCAGTTCCTGAAAACAAAATTATCCACTCGTTTCCGATTTTTTCCCACTGACAACTCTAACTACAAAAAATCTTATTTTATAAAACCAGCAATACAAAGACCATGATTGTCTAAAGTTGCCGGGTGAAGGCCAATACCAACGTATAGACAGCCTATTTGCCTTGCCATCGTTCGGTGTCAGTCGCTTAGCTGACCGAGTGAAGGCGAGCGCTAACGTGTATAGAGTTCGTTTGACGTGGCTTGTCACAACTCGCAGTCGCTCGTGACTACTTGTCTCACTACGGAGAAGTATCGATTTTTCTGCACAAATCAAAGGCGCTCGACCAATAGTATTGACATCGTATAATCAGACATTTGCATGCTATTTAACATATGCGAAACATGTTTATAATACTAACACTGTCTCTTGTTACATCTCCTGTTATATATAACATGGTATACCATGTTTTAAGCAAATACACGTATGATAATAATATTATTATTGATAATATTACTACTTTCATGTATTCCCAAAATTAAATGGAAGTATTAAAGATTCACTTAAATCAGTTACTGATATTTATTTATTTATTTATTTATTTATTTATTTATTTATTATTAATTCTATACCAATCATTGACTTACAATTATATGGACGTCGGGTCCGCGCTAAAAAGTATCCGCACTTGTAAGGCGCTAAAATCGTATACAGAGCGCGACACTCCGCTTTAGTCTTCATTTGTTCTACGGACAGCGCGATACTGCGATGACATAACAATTTAAATTTCGAATAGGTTGACTTGGGACATTTTTTCGTGGTTTTTGTATTAGACCCGTCGTCCATTTATTTGTAAGTCAATGATACCAATGTATAAGTACAAAAAATCTTACACTATTTGGAATCTGTTTAAAAATTTCTCTACGAAAATATGAATTTTGAGGTTGGAAATAATATAAGGATTTGTATTTCAAAGTTTTCTCTATTTTATATACTCTCAAATTACAAAATATTTTATTTTTCTGTGCAAATTCGTTTTTCGTAATATTTGAGTATTTGTAAACACAAAACAATAAATTCAAAATTTCATGTGACATTCCCGGATATTCCCATATAACCTAAAATATTCCCAAATGGAATATTGATCTACTTTAATTAAATGTTTGCCTGTCGATAATGACTTATCGATAGATTATGGTACGACACTAAAGAAATCCGCCATTTGTTCGTTCAATTTTTGTTTAGGTATGCACGTTCATTCCGTAGTTAGTTTCTTTCTTTTGATGATTACATAATTTACTTAAAATTAAATTAAAATTTTAAAAATTATGATGTAAAGAAACAAAATTTGCGTAGATATTTTCGTGTTGTTTATTTGCAACCGCTAGGGATTAATTAGATTAATTTGCTACACAAAATTGTAAAATATTTTATGGAGTCGCTTGTGACTATCAACATCATAAAGTCTTGGCAGGTACAGATCGGGATAAAGAAATTATTGTGTAATTTCACAAATAAAATTAGTAGATCATGTAAAGTAATCAAAAATTTGCTTAGGTTTTTTTAATGTTTTTTGCAACCGCTAGGGATACCGTACAATTTGCCATAAATAATTGTAAAATATTTTATGAGGTCGCCAGCAACTATCTACACCCTAAAGTCATGGCGGACACCAGGTCAGAATAAGGGAATTATTATTTATTTATAGGAATTACTTATTATATCTACTAATAAAATTAATAAACAAAGTAAAGGAATGAAATTACCTTCAATTTTTTTTAAGTCTTTTTGTGACCTACGGATATCGTGTCATTTGGTATAAAAAATTGTAAGCTACTATCACCATAGTGTCATGACAGGTACAGATTGGGACAAAGGAATTATTTTATAATTTTACTAATAAAATTAGTAAACCACGTAAATAAAATTTTGCTTATTTTTTTTTGCGACCGCACAGTATACCGTGTCCATTTGCAATACAAATTTGTCAAATATTTTATGGGGTCGCTAGCAACCTTAGAGCATATAGGACTGGAGGTGTCATCTGTAGGCAATCCCCTCTGTCAAAGTACAAGCACAAAACAACTATCGCACAATAAACACTACTTTCACATCGATGTTTTTTCATTGCCATTATCGAATTCACCGCGTCAAGCACTCCACGAAACATGTCGTTTTGCGCTATACAAGCTTGCAAAAAAATCTCTGCTGCATCCAGTCTAGCCAAAGGTGGAATTACATTCCATACAAAAGCCTATTTTTTACATTAACTGCGAATTTTCTATTTTATGACATTTTTCAATTCTATTTATCGATTACGTAAAAAATATTTGAAAACATTCGAACATTTGACATAAGCATGCCTATGAAGTTCCCTATTTACTAACAGGCAACTATAGACAAAAATGCAGTACTTCATGGACGCTGTTTTTTCGTTATAGAGGAGCGATGCGCTCTTTTAGCTCCTATTTTTATCGACAGATTATGTAACGAAGTTTATTCAACTTGACTTCTCCGTCGTATTGTATAGTAAACAATAATGTAATAAATTGTAAATAATGAAAATAAATTATAATTGTTTAATATAAATCATCATAAATCATGCCGTACTGTAAGAAAAAAATAAAAATAAAAGTACATATACGAGTACATACATACAATACACATAAATTACAAAAGCAATAAAAATAACCAAATAGCTAACTATCCTTATCCTACACAAGACATGCGCAAAAGACAGAAAGAGACTCGCTACGTCAATTTCAATTTTCGAACCACAAGCGACTGAAATATTTAGATTTAGAACAAAGAAACTATAGAGTTGATTTAATGTTAATCTTATTTTTAAAATGACTTTTTATAAAATGTTAGTAATAAATAACTAACAAAATATTGTTGTATTCGTTTTACTGTTTGGAGTTATCAATCTGAAGTACGAAAACACATTTGCCCGAAGTAATGTTTGCTCGAATTTTTGTAATCCCAAATGTACTTTTTAAATTATTTTAGGAATATTATAAAACAAACTAACTTAATCTTTTTTTTTGTAATAAGCAACCAAAATCCCCCGAAAGCATAACGGTTTTGTTATAAATCGGTTTTCGAGATTATGAAACTTTGAGTTTACTTCTAGTTGGAATCTAGAAATTCAAATAACCAACCAAAACCAAAATAAAACCAATAGAGAGACACAGCTATTTTCACATTTGCAATATTTGTGTGTACCTATATATCTGCACAACTCTCATTACTTGAAGTGAACTCGTATAAAATTCAACATAATACTATAAAATTGATTAATATTGACATAAGACTACTCCATCACTCTAGTGTTCAAGTAGTTTTCACTAGAAGCTAAATATGGTGCATTTTGTTATTTCCAGTAGAAGCTGAATATAGATAAGTTTGGATTAGGATTTGGATTGTATTTATTGTCATCTATTTATTGGTAAATCAATGGGCAATCTCCTTTAGCAAATACATAAGCAAAACAATACCACTCTTACACTACACACAAAATTGGAAAAAGAAATTTATTACATGCAGTCTAGCCAAGGGTGGACATACATTTTTCATATAGGTACATTCGTAGCTTCTGGCACGGTAAGCTAGAAAACGTCGGTTCGAATCCTCTCACTAGGACTGGTAGCTGTAAAGGTACTTAATTGGGTGATAAATCTTTCTTAGATTTCTCATAAATGGCGCTACGACTAAAAAATCGATGAAAAACCAAATACAAATATACGACGCAAGCACATAGAAAAATTCGTGAGGTCCGCTGGTTCGTTCCGTGGCTTAGTTAATATAGCGTCTGGCACGGTAAGCTAGAAGACGTCGGTTCGAATCCGGTCGGATCGAAGGAATTTTTCTGAGTGTTCGATCGTTGTATTAATAATTATAACAAACTAGTGGAGTAATTTCACAAAAAATAATTGAATATCAATTCAATAAAAAATTAAAAAACTTAACCTTTTTTAAACTTAACATTTTTAAGAATAAAAAGAAATCAAAAGCAATTACAATGGTCATATTACAAAATTGAATACATGGGTCTAGATTCTGCTCAAGTTTGATTCAAAGTATATTCAGTAACATATAAGTTTATTTGAAAAGAGCAATCCCTAGAGTTCTTTTTTCTCAGGGAAGGCAGCATAGTGAACTAGCAGTAGCTCATAAAATGACATTTTCAAAGTGTAATTTATTTTACCTATGGAGTAAATGATACTTTAACTTTGAATTTGAATAGCTATAAAATATACAAACAAAAAAAATAAAAAATTATATAGGTAAACTAACAGTAACATGTAAAGAAAATAAACTATGTTTACTTACAAATAATAAAATTAAACATCTTAAAGTAACTATAATTAAACAATTTAATTAAATGAAAAGCTTAAAGTATTTTAAAATTCACCTCAAGCTCCAAAGTTTCATCTAAAAGCTCTATAGTTTTCTTATTAAAAGGTTTTCTAAGAAGTGTACAAAAGTATATATAAAATGTCTTCATTAGTGGCTATTCTAGAGCACTTTCTAGCATGACGAAGTTTTCAACGTTTATAATCTTTGTTCCTTGACTCTTGAGCACCTTCCGATAGTTGTCCAATCGGTAACACAGAATAATGACGAACCACACTTTCCCCGTGAATTAAGACTTTATGCACAGAGGATGGCATATAATACCACTTACATTTGTTAACATATAGTTGTGCTGTCTCGAATGCATACTTTCCAAATTTCATGGCTTCAATAACTTTTCCGCTTGAAATAACTTGAAGTATAACATAAAATCGTCGTATCAATCCCTCATTATCTGATGTACAAACATAATTTTGAAAAAATCTGCCAGCTGTATTGCCATCATTAGTATTTCCACTTAATGGCTTAGGTTTATCTATATTTAAACCAAGTTCTTCTTGAAACCTCCTTTGCACATAATTTTTCGTTTGTTTCGAGTTCTTAGGTTTTCGCGATTGTTACACATAGGAAATGTAACAATTTTTCGGGTTTAAATCGCGTATATTTGTTTTTTCAAACAAACCAACGTTTTAGGCGATTTCTTTTATTTTTTCAAGTAGTTTTCTGTTGTTGTAGCAGGCCATTTCTCAAAGTTCAGATTGTAAGATATAGGTATGTAAAATTAGTTCCATGAATCTGATCCAACAATGTGAAGTGGAAAGGCCATATTCATAGGAACTTTTGTCAACAGGTTTATTTTTCTAAATTATTTATCTCTGCAGGTTTCGCGCCACAAATGCTACATACAGCGACTGATAAAGTCTCTGACAAGACTTGAGCCACTTTTCCATCAACCATCATTAAAAGTAATGCATGCTTGATTTCAACACCTTCACCATATTTGTTAATTAAGGTTGGAGTAAGAGTGGCTATTTGAGCATTAATTTCAGCAACTAAACTTGTAGTCTTCTCGGGTGTCTCTTTTGAAAATTCCATTAAAATCGGGACAGAATCTTACTGGTGATGGAACTGGATTTTCCCACACAGTTTCATTACTATTAATAGCAACAAGTTTCAGTGGCACTATTGAAGATATAATTAAATTTGCATCGGAAACTAATTCACTCTCTACAAGCACCACTTGCTTGTACTCGCTTTGTCCGCTTGATCCATCACAGCCCGATTGAGAGTACAACATTAAGTGGGTTAAACTAACTTTGTGAACGCCATTGATTTTCAGGATTCTTGCTGTAGTGTGATCCAAAAGATCTTGCAGTTTTATTGTTGCCATGATGTTATTGATGTCTATGCTGGATTCTGGTAGGTAGCATGTTCGTTTAGCTTCCTGAATTGATTTGTAACATGGAAACAATAAGCAATTCCTTGATATTAAACAATTTGTAATGATTTCATATTGTGACTTATTTCGATTCAACTCTATAAAAACGTTGAGAGCTTGATCCTTAGAGTAGGCCGTTACTGGATCATTTAAAAGATTGTAGCGTATTTCATTCCTATTTCGGCAGAAAAATAGTAAATATTTTTCGGCAGTACCTGTAAATTTTTAACGATGAATGCTTCTTCTGTTTAACCATTAGATCTCGGACCCTGAAGATAGGAATTTACTATAAAATCAAGACCACAATTTTCTAGTCATTCCTTATTTTTCCGTTTTTTTGTTCTTTCTGAACTGTCTTCGTAGGTTTTAAAAGGTAATCCTCGCTTTTCTGTCGATGAAGAAGGTTCAGATTCACGGTGTATATGCCAATCACGCACTATTTTGGCTTAAAAATTGTTCTTTTTTCTACCAGATTTGGTGAACCGTTGGCGAAATTGAGTAATAAGTTTTTTTTTTGAACATTTTTGAGACAATCTTTGCAATATTTGACTCCGAATATTCGTTATAATTATCGCGTATATAATTCGTGATAGAAACAACATAATTCACATCACTTTCAATTAACACAAGACATAAGTCGAGTCTGGTACAGAAAAATTCACTCCCGGCAGAAAGATGATTAGGTACACTTTCAGTAACAAGAATAACAAATGAAAAAGCATATTTTTTGTTATGCAAATGTGCTATTTAGACATAATATTGACGTAAAGCGTGCGTGTGAAACGGTTTGATAAAAACTGTCTACCACTATGCGCGGTTTTCGATAATTTTATCATAGTAAATCGTATATGTGAACAAAAATACGGTGAGAAATCCTACATATGTTACCTAAATAATAGCCACATTGTATAAAATATAATATAAAATCTATATCAACTAACAAAAATGACTCTTCGTTGACGTAGTAAGAACAAAATTTCCTAATTTCATGTTTTAATAGATTGACATTTGTTACGCCAGAAAATCGCAAGATTTTTTTCTTCTAATATAAATTTGTTAGTTTTCCTGAAACAACACTATTTATAGGGCACCGGCAAATTTTGGCAATAGTCAAAGCTCTAATAGAATATTAAAGATAAGCAAAATTACCATATAGAGAGGTGTACATAGCTGATGGGTATATTTACGAAAGCAGATTATATACATGTACTTCAGAGCAGACTACATATTTTCAACTTTCAAAAATGGTATAACACTTGTATTTTTACTATTGCTATGTCACTATAATTTCATATTAAACAAATCACAAATTTTAAATTATTTTAAACATTTTTTCATTCCGCATATTTGGCAGCTCTATGCCATGACATAGTCAGAGACAGAAGTTCAAATGATTGTATATTTGTATAGATTGATCTTTTACCTTTAATTTGAGGTATAATACATGTATCTCCGCAGACTTTTTGGAAAACCATTTATGGCATGGCTCTCTTAGGCGGATCCCCATAGTGCATGGCTTAGTTGGTATAGCGTCTCGCACGGTATGCTAGAAGACGTCGGTTCGAATCCGGCCGGATCGAAGGAATTTTGTGTTCGATCTTTGTATTAATAATTATAACAAATTAGTGGAGTAATTTCACATAAAAAATAATTGAATATCAATTCAATAAAAATTTAAAGCTAAGTTTGCTTATTTGGTAATGAACTATTGTTATACATTTTGAAGAACAATGACAACGATATGAAATTGCGTGTACAGCGATCTTTGTCGTTTAATCGTTTAATCATCGTAAACGATGAAACAAAAAATTTCGTGTTTTTGTAGTTTCTGTTTTTATATATTTTACATTATATTAGTTATTATTTACGAATGACACATACTAATATATATATATATATATATATATATACATATACATACATATATATATATATAATAACTAATATAATGTAAAATATATAAAAACAGACAGAATACGTTCGTTGCGCTCAGTTTTTAGGTTGATAAAATTATTGTGCAGAACTGTCAAAATGTTTTCAAATCATCTGTGGCCTTGCAGCCATGATTGACGCTGTTAAACTTTTGCAGTCATTGGTCGCGGCATGGTAGGGGCGCTCGCGATGACATAAAATGTGACGTAACGGTGCTCGCTATATTAGCTATTGTGATAAAATTTTAAAATGCCTGTTTAGCACTGTAATTTGAGAGCTAAATGTGTATATAATAGCTTTATCGATTCGTCATACTTATTACGGTGGCTGATACTGCAACTACCATATTTGGATTTATTAAATTAGTCTAGACGAGTTGTTAGCATAAGTATGGTGAGTTTGAATTTTTGGAGTACACTGTAATGTATCGGGGTTTATAAAATTTAAGTGTATACTCATGAATTTGTTTCCCCTACACAAAACACGAAAAACGTTATCTACTTTCAAGACACTAGTATAGATTTAATCAAGTGTTCTTGGTTTCCCATGACACTGAGCACAATAGGATTTTAGTTGAAAACTTTGTTAGAGGAAGGCCAAGATTGCAGATTTCCCATAGGACCTATGCCAGTTTCAACTTACTGAACTGTATCGATAACTTTCTCTGACATTCGCTTAGATATTTATTATCAGCAGTATTTAGTTTCACTAAGTTGGCTTAAAACTTCAAACAGTATTATAAGTTGAGATTACTTAATTTTACCCTAAGCCAGCTAAACAAGAGAAGAGATAACATTTATAGGTATATTTTACCAAAGTATAATTAAATAAAATACGATTTTATAAATTTGTAAAACGTTCTATGAAATACTATGAAAATGTTGTATTTGGATTAGAATAATATTATTGGAGTAAAATAAATAAAACAAATAAATAATAAGAATAAGAATAAGAATAATAAGAAATAATAATAATAACGCACACACACAGTATAGCCCCGCACTAGGGAAAACCCTGTGTCGCGGGTGCCATGGACACACACTTAGACAACTACAAATTACGAGATAAATAAATGTAGGCCATACAAATGTTTCTCCCGGCCCGGGAATCGAACTAGGGACCTCTGCGTGGCAGTCCGGCGTGGTAACCGTTCGGCCACAGAGGCAGTAAATATTTTTGGCTTATTAAAATTACTCCCCGAGGGCGGAATATTTCCTAACATTACGTGATCTTTCGGTGTTTTTGTTTTCAATACATAAACCACGGTCAATCTCATTGGCAGTATCCTTAAGCTTTCGCCAATAAACTGTGACGTGTCGGAATAAGGCAAGAAACGATAACTGAACTTACTCCAAATATAATCCACCTTCTGACTTCTAAGGAGTTTCAATAAAGTACTGTAAAAAGTACACTTAGGTTACCTGACTATTCAAGGCATCCCGTTAGACTATACCCGAATGGAAACATTGTCCTTCGGCTACACGCTTTCCTTTTAGACAGTGTTTCAATTTGCCTTCCATTACCCTGGTCTACATTTTTATTTCCTGCCAGTTGACCACAGATTCTTCAATCTACACTTTATCACCGAGACAAGACAATAAATGTTTGCCACTCGTTTGCACTTGTATTGCTAATTACGCGGACTGTCTCATAACTCGGTCTCTAGTTGACCTACCGTACAAATTGAAACGATATGGAACATGGTACTTTTTTATAGGAGCGAGAGAAACAGTTGCAGCGTAGGCAATTATTTAATATGGTAACCAATGAGAAGTCCAAAATAACATTTGCCCGAAATAAGGTTTGCTCGAAATAACGTTTGCTCGAATTTTCCTAACCTGAAAACGAAATCATAACGAAACCGTTATTAGGGTATTTTGGATGCTTATCGCAAAGAAAATATTAGTTTAGGTTTGTTTTATAATATTTCTAATAAAACAGTTTCGGCGGAAACAAAAAATACTTTCGGGATTATGAAGATTCGAATAAATGTAATATTGGACTTCTGATAGCGATACCTCCAACTAAAACTACGCCAAATTAATTTTTTGATCATCTCTGTTTTTATTTTATTTTTTGTTTGTATATTTTTTTTACAAAATTAGAGGAGCATAATGTTAGTAAATAAAGTAAGGTGTTTACTTTAAAAACTGAAAATGACCGAAAAATTAAGTTGCCGTAGTGTTCATTGGAGGTTTTTATTATGGCAAGGAAACTCGGCGACAGACAGGTTACGACGTTGGACAAAACAACTGGCGTTTGGTACGAGTCAGGAAGGCGTTCTATGCCTAGATCATGAGATTAAACACCGTTACGTTTGTTCAAAATTAAGTAAAAATATTGTTGATATAGATTACAGAATCATATGCCTCAATAATCAAGTTTAAGACCATGGGAATCGTGCTATATGGACTCTTCGCCGCTGTTGTTTACACATTACGTATTGCCACTATTCTTAGCAACCTATTTCAAGAAGTAAGTAAGTAACTTTGTTATAACGAGGAGGTATCGAAATGAAAATTAGCGAACTGTATCAGACATAAAATTGAATATTACAAACCATCTACGCTGAGTACCTATATTATAGAAATATCGAGCCAAAATCATGAGAATTCAGTTTATTAATTTAAACAAAGCCGTGGATGCAGAGGCAAAGGACTTAATTTTGGCAGGAGACAGAGAAAAATGTTATGCAAATTTGTACAGCGTGTTTTTTCTTCCATTAAGTTCGCAGCCGAAGTTGTAGCGGGCTCACCAAAGGGACTGCCCAAAACAAAAACGAGCTTTTATTTTGAAATTGTAATTAGGAAATTAACGACTTGGACTTAGGAAAAACAAATGGTGTCTTTCATTCATGTGGGAGTTTCGCAGCTTTTGTGGGAACGAATAAATAAACAATCCAAAGGAAGGCACCGGCCATTACGTTGGACATTCTTGCCGAACTTGGGTGGACTTACGGATATTAATTTGGGCGAAAAGCCTTGTTCACCCTCTTATGTTATAATTATAATTGGTTCATGGTTTGAGGCGGTGGGTCTAATATTCGAAAAATCATTTATTTATTTTTTACATTTTCGGAAGTGCCACTTTTGTTAGAAAATATTTAGATCTTTTTGAATTTGCTAAAAGTGCGCGTCGAGATACAAAACTAGGACCGCCGACTCCGAGATTAGAAATATTTTTATGATGATTTATAGACGTATAGTAATTTATAATAAAATACTGAACTCACACAAGAAAGAAGAAAATGACGACATTAGTCTCTCTTGATAAATGGGTGTTAGTACAGTGTGAGTAATTTCACGGACTCTCGTATAAGATGATGTGAAAGAGCTGGTGAGCTCTTCAACTCTTCTAGAATGTAAAACACTTTCCTGTTAATTTTGTCTCTGTTTTAAGTACTTTAAAGTCTATGTCGATTTTTGTTACTTATTAGAGAGAGCTAATTATGTGCTACACCCCAACGGGATATATTTGTATTTAGTAATAATCTGTGTAATGCCTGTACTAATATTATTTGCAATAAATAAATAATCAATAAACTGATATAAATTCTACTTGAAGTGGTTTCACTATGTGCCTAATAATTTTAAAATTCCAAAACTATTCGAGCTTAAGATGCTTTTAATTTTATTTATTGATATGCCATCAGCTACAAATACTGCTTCTTCATGAGACGTTAATTTCATTGGTGCTTCACTTAACCACGCGTATTTATAGTCAAATACTATCATTTTTTTAAATAATATTAAGTGACGGGACGAACAAGTCATGCGACTGTAAGTAAGCTACAAGCTACCTATAAGCCTAACTAGTGCCACTCAGAGTTTTAAATCGCAAAGATCCGAGGTACTGCCACTCCGCCTGTCACCCTGAGACATAAGTTGACAACTCACATGTGCCTGTAAATTCACCAGCACCCTTACCTTTCAAAACCGGAACACAATAATGCTGACATTACTGCTTGGCGGCAAAAATAGGTAAGGTGGCAGAACTACCCTGGATTCTTTCACAAGGAGCGCTACCTACTAAATTCGAATATGATCGTCGCATTAGAAAATATACAGAATAAACTATTAATAAATGTAATGTCGCACTACTGAAAACGAATCTCTTTTACGGAGAGGGTATAGACTCAATGCGAATCGGGGATTTTACACGTTTTCCACCGGTTGTGAACCTTCTTCGTCACGCACGTTTGCATCTAGACGAATTTAGTAGCAGTAGAGCTCCCTGTGAATGAGTTCTTCCAGGGAAGTACTGCTGCCTTACCTATTTCTGCCGCCAAACTATAATGTGCGCAGTACTGTATACCGATTTTGAAAGACAAGGGTTAAATTACAGGTACATGGAACTTTTCAACTTATAGCTCAAGGTTGCGGACTCAGTGGTGCCCCTCAGAACTTGTGATTTAAAGCTCTGGACAGGTGTGTTGCTTGGCACCAGGCGCACGACTTGTTTATTCCGTCACTAGGTCACTAGGTATCATAAAAAAACATGTACCTAATATTCACAAATGTACGCTAAAGGGATTTAAACTGTTGACCTTCCAGTTCTAGTTGCTATTCCAGTTGGGAAGCAGCCAATTTCACAGAATTACAACAGATACGCTTACAATGATGAACAAAAAATGACAGTCACCATCCCCTATCGGATATGAACTCATATAGAAACACTCTAATATTTTTTTAATTGTATAATCTAATAACATGTACAACGCCTGTGATAATATTATCATTCCAAAGACTTAAGATTAAATTTGCTTCTGCAGAAAGTGAAAAAGAATTGTACACTCGTTCTCGAAGCTTTATGTCCGCGGTTAAGAATAAGCTATTTCATTTATAAAATCGTTTTGTAGCATACGATAAAGGATAAGCCCTGAAAATGGACAGCAGTTCCGACCTTTAACCCGGTTGTTTATTCTTGGCAAAGAATTTTGTCTCTATGAGGGGCACTGTGCTGATCATGAACATCGTAATCTACAATCTTTCCAGTGCTGGATGAAAAACTTCTTAAAAAAAGTGCAATCGCCCTAGCACCGATGTGGGTTGGAGTCCTGTCAGTTTCGATCTTTGTATTAATAATAATAAATTAGTGCAGTAACTTCACAAAAAAATAATGAATATCAGAATAGTAAAACATCATAGTACGTATTCATTACAACCAATATTACAAAGTTCTCAAAAATTCAAGTTCCTTATGCACCACGGCGTTGGTGTTATGACTTTGTCGTCTAATCCGAATTGAGTACAATAAATCATCAGTTCCAGCGACCACCAGTCCAAAAAAGCAAACATGATTTAAAATTAATGAAAATTATAACAAACAACGCCACAAGCAGATTTCCATTGTTTTAAGTATTTAATCCAACGTAAATGTTGTTTAGAATAAATAATTACAAAATTAAATTTTCATTCCAAAATACCATTTAGCAGCGGACAATTCGAAGATTGATTCAAACCTGTCCAAATCAGTTGAGCTTCAAACAATGGTCGTATTGGTAATCCTTTTGCGATTTCGGTTGCAATACGAATAAATAGAATACCACTTCAGGGTTCAAAAAGGAAGACATTGCGGACACATAATTGTTTCAATGAAGGCGAAAGAATTTTTCAATAAATAAAATTTTATTCCACTTTCATTATTGCATTGGTGCAAAACATAACGTAACGTAAATATTATAAAAGAACGACAACTGTATATTTTACTATGCCATTGGAAGGTTTGCAGTTTTTTCAGGTTTTCCTTTTTTAAGTAGGTACCAGCGATCATATGTTCTGATTCTTCGATACTTTCTTACGGTACAGCATGTTGTATTATTATTAAGGCAAATAAATTATTATTATTAGTTTTATTTACATTTTTACCAACCCAAATAAGTAAAGGTATAACCCATTGACCTACCAATAAATGGACGTCGGGTTCGCGCTAAAAAGTGTCCGCACCTGTAGGGCGTTAAAGTCGCATACAGAGCGTCAATCGCGCAATAGTCTTCGTTTGTTCGAGTGACAGCGCGGTTGTCAATCATGCAGTACCAATAATAATAACTAGTAAAAATTACTGCAGTAAAGTGTGAAAACAGGATTTTGTATCATATTTTCACTAAACAAATATATTGTGTTATCATAGTTGTTATTTAAAAGTCTTATTTTGTACAGTTATATAGTATTTTATTTATATATAACTGAATCATAAATATAAATTACAAAAGCACACGAAATAATTCAATAGCTAACTGTCCTTTTTCTACTCATAGCATGCGCAAATCGTCAGTTTCAAGAAGCTTATATAAACTTCTTGGTCATTTTCAATTGTTCGAACCACAAGCGATTGAAATATTTAGAACAAAGAAACTGTAGAGTTGCTTTGATTTTAATCCTATTTTTAAAATGATTTTTTTATTAAACGTTAGCAATAACTAACAAAATATTGTTGTACTTGTTTTACGGCATGGGATTACCTATCAGAAGTCAGAAAATACATTTGCCCGAAATAACATTAGCTCGAATTTTATTTTATATATATTATTATATATATAAAATAATTAATTAATATTTACGAGAAAGGCTATTCCATTACTCTGGTGTTGAAGTAATTTTCAGTCGAAGCTAAATATGGTGCATTTTGTTAAGTTTCCAGTAGAAGCTGAATATGGTGTTTTTGGGTCCTTAAATTGTTGTAAGCAAATTTAGGCAGTACTGCAATGACGTTACAATTTAAATTAAATGTTCTAGTTTTTTATATGTCACTACGTTCGTATAGTACTCGGACATTTTTTTCGTGGTTTTTGTATTAGACCCGATCCATTTGTTGGTAGGTCAATGGTATAACCACTTAGAAGTATTTAGTGGGCGTGGCATGTGTGCCAACAATACACGGAGTTCCGCAAACTAGAGCTCAGTCCGCCATTTTCGCTTGTATGTTACGATTGTGTCAATTATCTCCCGCAAAACCTTGAAAATTGCGAAAAAGTCTTATTTCGTCACTTTGCCAAGCAAAAAAATATTAGTCGCACCTATAATATATTATCTATGGTGGCATTTCATATCATCTTAGCTTATTTTATTTTATTTTTTTTCTATTGTTGGTAATTTTTTTATAAAAAATAAAATTAAACCTTATATCGCTGCAATATGGTCGTCTTTTTTTTGGAGAATTAATTAAACATTTAGAATTTTCCACGCTACTCGTAGGCGTTAGTCGCTTATCTGCTTTTTTACTTTATAGGTCATCGTTTACCCTCGAAGAAATAGGAAAGCCTGGCAGTCACATATTGAGAAATGCTAGGAAATGGTTTGTCCGGAAATTACCATTAAACATAGAAAATAACGTGCTCCCAGTGTTTCCTAAATGCAAGACCAAAATCAGATCAACCCTGTCGTGGTCTTGATCGGGACACCTGGTCTTGGTCTAAGTAATACACCTTCAGTCTTGGTGTTGGTCTATATCTTGCTTCAGGAGACTGCAAGTCTTTACATTATAATGTTCGTACAAAAACTGACAACGAGAGTTGATTCTAAGTTTAGAACAATATAACAGAGTAGTACACATTATGAGAACGTAATTATTAAAGCAGAATAGTGAAGGTTAACTAAATTACAAAAAATTAACTTCACAATATTTTAATGGTATAATAGAAATTTAGCTTTGTTCGATTTTGTTTATAATTTTAGGCATGTACGCTCAGGGCCGGGCAAAATACACTATCTAAGTTTATTATAATACTTTCCTTTGTTATTTAAAATATAAAATACTTTTATGAAATGTTCTGAAAAGATTATAATATGCAAAATAGGGTACTCTGACCGTATTTATTTAAAATACAAAACACCATCGTTGCCACTAACCAGAAGAAGAACGAAGTGTTTGAATTGTCTAGTATAAATAATAATATAATTTATACTAGACATTTCGAACACTGAAATGTTATTTCAGTCACATATATTAGTTATGCGGATATTAAACTACATTTTAGGTAGTAACTGAAATACAAAATACGTATTTGTATTTAGAACCGACCTCAAAAGTTCATGAAATTATAATATTTATTTGCCAAGTTTTATTGAAATCAGTTACCGGAAAGTGCGTGAAACCTGAGGAAAATATGCCATTTTCTTCAAATTTATTTGGGGCCAATACTGACGTACCCTCTTCCCAACCAAAAAAGATCATCAAAATCGGGTCACAAATGGAGAGTTGTCTGTAACATACATACAAAAAAAAATACAGTCGAATTGAGATCCTCCTCCTTTTTTGAAGCTGGTTAAAAAATAAATACTAGCGTAAGTTATAGGTACAACTATGCTTGTAAGCATAGCATACGACGAATACGAACCTTATTAGTTAGTTTGGCATTTTCTGTGTTCATCGTTGTTAAAAATTTGCTAACTTCGCTTATTTATTTTGTTTCGTACTACACTTTTATCACAAGTATACATTATTTTATATAATTAGAACGCTACTTACTTTAAAACAACTTAACTAACCGTTAATGTAAATGTAAATGACCTCTGCATCTGAGTTTAACGTAAAAAAGCAAGAGTCAATCTTATTCTCGCTCATGTCCTACATGATTTGTCTTGGTTTTGCTACAATTAGGTGGTCCGGATTTTGCGAAAATGCAAAAACAGGACCAAGACCGCAAGACCAAGACCAATTTTGTACAACACTGCTCAGCACGATAATTTGCAGCCGGATCAGTGAAATTTTTCTCGACCGCACCGTGTGAATTTTATTTTATGACAATTGATGAATCTGATCCGATACCGACTTTTACGACATATATTTGGACTCCCTCCAGCCCTTTGGCATCTCTAATAATTTCTGAAATACAATTTCTGCCTCAAGACTACTACTGTTCTTTGTAAACGCTATAAATTTATCATCACTTGACAGCATTAAGAACTATTTTCCAACTCTGTCAAACACAAGGTGTTTAGGAATTCAAAATATCCGTTACCTCATTAAATTATTGCTCCCGTTAAGGATATAAGGAACAGACGTGCCTATGTTCCCCTTATTTCTTACAAATTTATGATAGGTACTAATATAAATACTTTGACTAACTTTATGATATAGTGCTACGTTTACTCTTGAATTTAATCGTGTAGTGTATCTACATCGACTTTAATATAACATACTTATTTATGTCGTAAGCATCGAGTATATAAACAGAAACAGAGACGAAATGTCATTTAATTTGTTTGAAAACTATTCTGACAAATCATTAAGATGACAACTGCGCTCCGATTGGTCCACCCGAATTCGAAACAAATGACGGGTATCGTCAATTGTTTTTTATTTCAAAATGACCTATGTCTCAAAGTGACAGGCGCAGTGCAGTGCACCTCAAATCTTTGCGATTTAAGACTCTGAGTAGCACTGCAACTATTATGGACAAATTTGTCTACCGCTTATCTACCACCAGGCGCCATAAAAAACAAACACATTGCCACCATTTAGTAGCAGTAGAGCTCCTTGCAAACGAGTTCGTCCAGGGAAGTACTGCCTATTTCTGCCGCCTAGTGCTATTTCTCACATTACTGCGTTCCGTTTTTGAAGGGTTTTGAGGGTAAGGGTGCTGGTGAAATTATAGGGACATGGGACTTTCCAACTTATATCTAAGGGCGATGGTCGTACAGGCAGTGCACCTCAGATATTTGCGATTTAAGCTCTGCAACTGTTATGTACAGACTTGTGGCGCGATAAAAAACAAACACATCGACACCATATTTTATTATATAGAATAAATTTGAAATTTAACCGTGCTGGGATGAAGCTCTATTGCAACTTAACATTTCGGACATATTTTTTAAACTACTTGCAATAAGTAAATGCACAAAGATGGATCTCAAAGGAAAAATTACTTCGACCTGACATTATCCTAGATTGGCATACAGACGCCCGGTCCCCTGTCCGTCCTGTCAAATCGAAAGAAATTTTCTTTGTGTTCGATCTTAGAATTATAACAAACTAGTGGAGTAATTTCACAAAAATAACTGAATACCATAGTAGTAAAATATCGAGATACTCAAGACACTGAAAAATATATTCTTACTATTGTAATTTAGATTTCTAAGTAAAATTCAAATACAACATATATGCATAAAATAGTTGATCTCATATGGTGCGAAGTTTAGCACGAAAACTACAAGCTTCAAACTGCGACCCGTACTGCCTTTTGGTATATCCAGAGATTCACCAACATCAACGCTAACTTATCACATTACACAACCTATTAAGCGGACGGGACCCGCAATAATTAATTGCAAGTCATTAATGTTGACTTCATTCTTTCCCGATTATCATTTGTTTTATCCGGAAAGGCTCGGAAAAATACATTACGAGAGCCTCAGGCATTTGTCTTCGTCGCCTTCGGAACCGACGTTAATTAATATGGAATACCCTTTGGGTTTCGGCTGTTTACCATTCTTTGATTTATGTCTTCATTCTAGAATTTTATCTGTTCCTTATTGTAACTTACTTTCTTTGTTATTTTATTAATTAATTACACGTGTCCTTAGTGCAGCCCCGTGGGTAATATCTTATTTAATTCACTTTCTTATCATGATCCACATAGTAAGACCTAGGGTTATGGTTTGTCAGTTCCTCGAAAAAAAGAAAACATTTTCTATACAAATACTAATTTTATGGAATATCACAAAGTTTTACTAACATGATACTTAAGTTACTCGTATTTTTGTGAAATTTCTGTACTAGTTGTTGTAATTATTAATACAAAGATATGTCTGCCTATCGAAAAAATTCTTATTAGTGTTCGCACTAAGAATTTTTCCTTTGGCGCTGGTTTGAATCCAGTCAGATCAAAGGAATTTTTCTTCGAGTTCGATTTTTATATTAATAATTTTCTATACATTTTACCTAACCTTGGAAGGTCAATATAAGGATTTTCTACCACCTATTTTATACATCCACCATATAATTTGAATGAACATCGAATTATAAAAGGCATTCTGGCAGAACAGTTGTCCTAATTGGGTCAATTTCTTCCTATGTCAAAAACTTCTACATACTCGTATGTCCAAAAACAAATCAAAATTAGAATTAAATACTACGCCTTACCAATTGTATTCGTCTTCTATCCTGATTATTTACAACACAATACACTTGTCTAGGCAAACACTTTGGACTTCAAACTCGGGGCGTCCAAGGAAACGGAAGCCAGAACATAAGCAGCTTTAGCTAGGTTGAATGATCATTGAATCTGGGAATTGCGCACGGATGCTCAATTCATTCGGCATGTCCATCTTGTCCTGTGCAATCCAATGTAAAATCGGTTGGATGCATGCCTAATCTTAGGTATCGATTTAATAGGTAAAACAATTTACAGTGTTTAGTGTTATATGTATTTTAATTATGGTTATGAAGACTACATATATAACGTTAAAATTTTTATTGAATTGATATTCAATTATTTTGATGTGAAATTACCCCACTAGTTTGTTATAATTATTAATACAAAAATCGGAGACTTAGAAAAAATTCCTTCGATCCCGCCGGATTAGAATTTTAACTGTTATTGTAATTTGCCCACAAGTCACGTGAATGATCGTTGGGTGAAATGTTACAAAGTTCTTAGCTGTATATGGTTGTCGTCAAGTCTGAAATGGCCAAGTCGTGCGCCTGGTGGTAAGCGACACACCTGTCCGTAACAGTTGCAATGCCACTCAGAGCTTTAAATCACAATTATTTGATTGACACTGCCACTGCCCCTCACCCTGAAACATAAGTTTGCTAGTCCAATGTACCTGCAATTTCACTACCAACCCTTCAAAACAGTAATGCTGAATAGGTAAGGTGTTGTACTAGTACTGTAGTACGTGTAGTACTTCTTTGGATGAACTCTGCTGCTGCTAAAGATATAAAGATGTTCATACATCTTAATTATTAAGACCATTAATTTCAAGTCTGAAAATTTTAGCATTTAGTATGATATGAATTTATCTTGTAATATCAGGATAGTTCAACAGTTTTCGAGAGTAAATGTCTTCAATTTGAATTTTAACTCTGTTGTAAAACAGCAGCTTATCTAATTGAAAGTAATTCCGAAAGCTACGACAGGGGCAGTTGGCTTGTATTTTACTTGCCTGAATCCGTTTGCTTCAGACCGCCTGCCTCTGTCCGCTTGCCTCAACTCGCTCGCCCCAAGGCGCGAGTGACCCGTTTAATTCGATGTCGCCTGCGCCGTCTGTTGCTCGAGCGCTGATTAACTTCCTGTTTCCAATTTCTATTAAATGCCTTTTGTTTGGCGTGCTTACTTCAAAGCTTTGTTCTAAGATTCTATAAATCAAAGACAGGCGGGTTTATACTCGATCACAAATGTAATTTAGAGGATGTAGCAATTAATCGATTGGAGAAACGTTTGTACGAATTTTTCCTTATGATTTTCGTTAATTAAATTATAAATATCTAACTTTATTATTTAAGTAGTAACTAACTGTGCTTAATATAATTTTATTCCATGATCTATTATAAGATGTATTATAAGGGTGTGTGTTGGGCTTTTTCCAAAAAAGTTATTTCTATAAATTACCTTTGTCATTCTATAATTTAATTAAGTTTTTAATAGGCAGTTGTTTATCCACAATTTAACTGAAAGCTGAAGCTTAAGATGTACACGAGAATAGCACATGCTCTACTAAAAGATGTTTCTATTGTTTACTTTAACTTAACCTAACTTAAGTTAACTGCCTCTGTGGCCGAACGGTTACCACACTGGACTACCACGCAGAGGTCTCAGGTTCGATTCACGGGCCGGGATAAATATTTGTATGGCCTACATCTATTTCTCTCATGAGTTTGGGCAGGGAACAAAAAAGTAACGAGTATGAGAGACACACTCCGCCCTTCCCTAGCTTGAAATACCGCACCCCGCACCTTGACGGTCACATTGACTGAACGACAACCAGGCTGTCGGCGAGCCGTTTTCGCGGTAGATCGGCTTTGATATTTGAATATAGTTTTCATTTGTTCATTACGAAACTTGTGCGTTATATATAATACATATTTATTATATCAATATAATGAGACGCCATTCGTGCATGACCTAGTATACAAGGGTTCTCAAATTTTCAATTTGTATTGCCAATAAATATTATGTACTGAATATGCCTAATTATTAACAATGTAACATTGGACACGCAATGTCAAATTATCTTGGTTACCTTATTTAAAAGTACCTGTCCATAACATTTTAAGTGCTTTTAATATATTTTTTAAATAACTGTTCACTATTTTTCTAGTTAGTGAATTAATGAAAAATATAATATTATAATTATTAGGATTCTATTAATTGAATTAATGTATAACACAGATTTGCGTTAGAATTTTCGTTGTGTTGCCGCTCTGACCGCGTAACGTAATAAGTACAAGAAAGTGATGCTGCTACTTCACGAACACATTTGCGCGTGTGCAGATAGCGCCTTGCCATATGTAATAGTACTAGGTAAATAACTTTCGACTGTTGTATGAAGTGTCCGGGGTGTGGTTTGGGTGTAATTTGTGGTTGTCTATGTGTGTGTACATGATCCCCGGAATCTGGGTTTCCCTAGTGCGGGCTATGAGTGTGTGCGTTATTATTATTATTATTATTATAATTGCGTATATCTCTTTTTCATAAATGGAATTAACTTTTTAATATAGGATAACCCACTGTACTAAATTTACCACATTTAGAGATATATCAAACCCTCTTCTAGAAGTCTCATCTAATACATTAATTGATCTGTCAGTTAACTGTGTCTGGAAAGTTTAAAAGTTTAATTTAGAGTGTCGAGACAGATTATTCCAGGAATGGTTGACCAAAATTCTGGGTGCCCAATAACTCGTGCTTTTACAGCCAACATAAATCATTTAAAAAAAGCAGTTTTAAAACATACCTATTTGTTTTATAAATCAATGATGGAATTTAATCAGTACAAATAAACACTAAACCACTCTGGGCTATGTTAGTATTCCAATAGTCAGACTGGCAATGACTCTTGTCAACGTATACCATCAGGCTATGCATGTCCAAGTAAAGTAGATTTTACTATAATTTCGCCTGATGTTCAGCAAAGATGTCGTTTTCAAAGTTCCCAGTTGGACTTAATAACTTTTTTTATTTACATCCTTAGATTAACACGTAATTATAATAGAACAAAACATAAACTAAAACAAACAGAACAAAGCATAAAATAAAATGTGTTAAAATTAAAAAAAAAACTTATTCGTAAGCCCTGGAGCTCTCTTTAATAACTAAATGTATTCTTTGGTAATTAATGTAACAAAATCAAGCTGCAAGTTTCTTAAAGAGCTAAAATACTGTTTGCACCAAGAAAGACTTACCTGAAAAGGCACGTCGTGGGACTTATAAACTTATGTCATAGGGTGATGGGCGCAGTAACAGTGAATGTCATATCTGTGCGATTTAAAGCTCTGAGCGGCATTGCCCTAGTTCTGAACAGGCGTGACGCTTACCATTAGGCACACGATTTGTTCATTCCGTACTTGCTATCATAAGAAAACCTGTTTGAACCTTTATAATATATAGATACTGCACATCATTTAACATCATTTATAAAGATAACCAGCTATCGAGCCACATGCGGCTCTTTGGCCTCTTGATTGTGAGTCTTCCACAAAATTGCCATACCGGTGATCATGTCTTGTATGGATGTGAGAGATGAAAAAGGTGAACCTCAATAAACGTACCTGAATTAGACGTGCTGTTTTTAACAAAAGTTAGTTGAGGAGTACCAGAGTAGAAGTACAAATTACTGGCATCATCCATGCCAAAAAAACCGGACTCTGTCGAGCGAAAGTGAATGATCTGAAAACTTTTTTACAAACATATTGCCGTTTGTTCAGAACTCGGTAACGAGTTCAGCGGTTCGCTGATTGATGAATGTGCGATTAGCCACACTCGAATGCCTCCGAATACGCTAATATCGTTCATATTTTAAACTTAATACAGACATATAACCTTCGTATATTATAAGTACTATGTATGATATTCAGCGATAGAGGCTAAGTATTCATAAGCTAAACTGTTCGGCAGAGGTCTCCTCTCAGGCGAGGGTATTAGGCTATAGTCCGCGACGCTGACCCAATTGGCACACAATTTCCGGTGTACATTCTTCGACGTGCAGGTTTCATCACGATATTTCATATCGAAAAGCTCATAGTGATTTTAGAATTAAATTTCGCACATAAATTCCGAAAAGCTCAGAGGTGCGAGCCCTGATTCGAACCCACGATCAAGCCAAGTAGTAACGTTAGCATTACTGTGTTGCGGTTTAGAAGGGTAAGAGTGCTTGTGAAATTACAGGCACATGGGACTTGTCAACTTATGTCTCAGACTAACGGGCGCAGTGGCAGTGCCCCTCAGATCTTTGCGATTTAAAGCTCTGAATAGCACTGCAACTGTTATGGACAGTCGTATAGCTTTGGTAAGCCTGATGGTTCAGGCGCACGACTTGTTCGTCCCGTCACTTGATATTATAAAAAAAAAATCCAAAACGTAATCATAAAACATAATTGTCATTTTAATTACTTGCAAAAGGTAAATATTGATATGTATTAAAGCTCTGCCTAAACAAGCATCGATAAATAAGCATACTGGCTTTAATTGTATTATAAATAAAAAATTTTTTTTTGTTACATATACAAAATTATATTTAAATTAAACATTGAGAAATTGATTGTGACAGCATTGTCAGTCTGATGTAAAATTTGATGACTGATATAGCATGTATTCGGAAATATAACCATTGGCCATTTTGAGTTGTTAACAGTCACAGTAATAGCTTGCCACCCTAAGAGGTGGAATATTTTCTTCAAATTTAAATGGGACCACTACTGAAGTACCCTCTTACGAACAAAAAAGAATCACCAAAATCAGTTCACAAATGCCAAAGTTATCGCGTAACATGCAAACAAAAAAAACATACAGAAGAATTGAGAACCTCCTCCTTTTTTGGAGTCGATTAAAAATGAAAAGGACTGTAGACTGAATAAGGTATAATTTTTTTTGTAACATTTTATTTTACCTATATAATTATATAATTAACGTATATCTGGTCACCAATATGCACCAATATTTTGAATATTTAAAATGAATATTTTAACCAACCTTTGTTGCGAACGCAACTGAATTTGTAGTAAAATTGAATATAACTTTCAAAGCATTAACTAAACGCTCTTCAAGGGCACATTACGTATGCGCCTTTTTTGAACCAATCAACTAACACTACATACATATTATTTCACCCCTACCACAATTTAACGAACTTTTCGTATGAACTCAAAAAGGTCAAAAAGGACGTTCACTTTTTTTCACTTCTTTAAGAAACCACCTCTGTTTAACGATTAATGGCACTACTCCCGTAAACCAGCAACCTATTGCCAATATATTACAGTCTACTTAACCCTAGAAAGATAACCATATTTTACAGTACGTTAAAGATAACCATACGTCGATTCAATGTGTAAACGTTTAAGTACACATAATTTTGATTGTGTATATATTTTTTTTTGTCTGTGATAATGTATCACTATTCCAGTTATTCCGCTGTGTATAAAAAGAAAAGATTAAAGATTATTGATATTTTGTTTTAAAAAAATCGATATATAACAAAAATAGGCATTCCTTACGTTACAAAACCAAAAAATATTGAAATCTGTTCTTGGGATTTACAATTATAACTATGAATGTTAGAAAATCAACTTTATATAATATAATTTATATTAAAAATGGAGAATTAAAAAACAAATTGGCCTCTAAGGCTGCTAGGACAAGTGTTCGACTTGAGCTTTGCGCAAATGGGGTTTTTTACATTTGTCGCACATTGACTTGTCATCGTTTAAATTTTTGATAGACAAAAGGCACATTTCCTTCTGTTTGACTCAGGTAATTTATTATCGCTAATAGACCAATTGAGACTGAAAAAAAAGCAGCCGTTGTAGCCTAATGTATTGACCTGCTACCACTCAAGCAGACACCGTGGGTTCAAATCCGGGCTCGTAGCTCTGAGTTTTCCGAATTTATGTGCAAAATTTTATTTGAAATTTATATTTACCGTTTCGGTGAAGGAAAATATCGTGATGAAACCTTCACGTCGAAGAAGGATCACAACCTTCGGTGAACGTGTAAAGTCCCGAACCCGCCTTGGGCCAACGTGGCGGACTGTTTGATGTGGTCGGCTGATTGGGTCGGGGTGGACTAAAACCCTCGCCTGAGAAGAGACCCGTGCACAGCACTGGGACGTACAACTAGCGAAATTAGCCTTAACTTAGCTTAGATCTTCGATGTCACTTTGTACGTCGTCTTGTAAAATATCATCATCTCTTTTACTATCCGACCGTTCGACCTCTCCGTCACTCAATGCTTGTAGTAACCGGGATATATCCTGCATCTTTTACAAAACCTAATCACGTCATGTCATGTTTGACCAAAAATATAGCTCCCACCATTAAGTATAGAAGTAGCAATACTACAGTAACTTTTAACAAATTCAAACCGCATAAAATTTAAAACCGCAAGTAGGACACGAATGGTGGAATGTTCACCGATGTTTTCATTTCAAATTACATTTACCTTAGTACCATTTCAGGCATATATTTCATTAACTGATTAAACCATAATAACCCACATAATCCTTATCCATGAGTACCTCATGGTATTAAAAATAAAAATAAAAACTAAACATTGCGAATATAAGTATAGTAGCAGTAATATTCCTTGAGAAAGAGTTCATCCAGGATAGTACTGCTACCTTACCTATTCCTGGCGCTAAGCAGTAATGTCAGCATTACCGTGTTCCGGTTTTGAAGGGTAAGGGTGCTGGTGAAATTACAGGCACATGGGACTTATCAACTTATGTCTCCGGGTGACGAGCGAAGTAGCATCTTTGCGATTTAAAGCTCTGAGTGGCACTGCAAAAGCAGGCGTGTAGCTTACCATCAGCCGCACGACTTGTTGGTCCCGTCACTTGATATTATTATAAAAAAATATAATTAATTAAACTCCTCGGATAAAGTGTATTATTTTAATTTGAATACTTGCAATTGCAAAGACTTTTTAAAGAAGACGTTATACAATTGTCGTTATTTAAAACTATACAGTTTCATACAAAATGACCAAAACGCAATGAATATTAAACATTCATTGAATGTCTTCAAAGTTTTACAATTGGGCTATAGTAACAGAAGACTGTATGTAAAAGTTAGACATTACCTAATTAATTATTTGTCCCAGTGGTTTGCGTGGGAAACGTCAAGTTTGTTCGTAAAACTGAACAAGAAGGTCTGATTAGTCCAAAGTTAGTTAATAGGAAAAAAGTTTTACATTACCAGGTACGTGCCAAAAGTGTCGCTTATATTTCCTGTACATAAGTGAGTGTAAATAAATTTATATAATAATTAAATATAATAAATAATTACATGTACAGTTGGGCGAGCGGTAGCCCCGGTTTGGCGAAGTCATTGGTTCGAGTTCAGCCGGAATATTTTTTAGTTCTGTAAGTATTTAAAAGTCAGAAATTGTTTAGTTACTTACAGGTACAATGTTAAAGGTTTTAGTTCGTTTATTTTTCGACCTTATTTTTAAGTTTCGCTATATTTGCCGTACGTTTTTGCAAAATATCAGCGAGTGCAATCTTTGTAGCCTGTGTTGCCAGCTAAAATAAATTAAATAATAGGGGTTAAAGTATGAAATTGCCGATTTGTACTGAAAATCTAAATTGTTTATTTTTTAAATTTTTAACAAATTTATTTAATCAAAATAGTTGCCATTATTATCTATACATTGCTGCCATCTAATGGGAAGGTTATTAATGCCTTTGCGATAGAACTCCGACGATCTAGACTGCACAAACTGTGTGAAAGCATTTTGTACTGCCTCCTGGGAAGAAAACTTCTTGTCACGTAGATAATTGTCCAAATCACGAAAAAAATGGTAGTCCGTTGGAGCAAGGTCTGGTGAATACGGAGGATGGCGAATGGTTTCTAACTGCAGTTCCTGAAGGGTCAAAATGGTTTCTCGTGCTGTGTGAGGTCTCGCGTTGTCGTGGAGCAATAATGGTGAAGATCGATTCATGAGTCGGGGCTGTTTTACTGCTAGTTTTGTCAACATGGTTCGGAGTTCGGCACAATAGACATCTGCCGTTATTGCTTGACCAGATCGGAGAAAACTATAGTGAATAACACCATGCTGAGACCACCAAACAGTTACCATTACCTTTTTATTGGTAAGTTTTGCTTTAGGACACTGTTGTGGCATTTGACCTGGGGTCAGCCATTGCATTTTTCTTTTCCGGTTATCATAAAGAATCCACTTTTCATCACATGTTACAATTCGATCCAATATTCCTTCATTTCTGTACCGGTTCAACAAGGCAACACAAGTTTCAACACGCGTTTCTTTCTGCAGATCAGTCAAATCATGAGGCACCCATTTTTCGTATTTTTTTATTTTATTGATTTGATGCAAGTGAGTCAATATTGTGGGTAAGGTAACGTTAAACCATGCCGCTAATTCCTGGGTAGTTTGACTAGGATCGGCTTCCACTATCTCTCTTAATTCATCGTTATTCACCTGTGTGGGCGGTCTTCCTCGTGGCTCGTTCTTTAAGACGAAATTTCCGTCACGAAAGCATTTAAACCAAAATCGCACGGTGCATTCATTAGTAGACCCCTCTCCAAACGCAGCATTGATATTGCGGGCTGTTTCTGCCGCGTTAGTTCCGCGTCGGAACTCGTATTCAAAAATCACTCGAATTTTCGCAGTATCCATCTTTCTTGTCTAAATTGAATAACAAAAACAATTGAAAGTCGATATTAAAATGCTTCAAATTAAAAAAAAAATCACAGAAACCATTTGAAAAAAGTTTCATTCGAAAACCTCAAACCATGAAGATTCTATGAAAATTCAAAGAACCTATTGCAATAAAACGGCAATTTCATACTTTAACCCCTAATATAAGACGACATCACTTGAATCCGAAAGAAAGTAACTAAAGCACTTGTCTTATGGAAATCGGAAACAACGACGGTACACCACCCAGATTCGGAGGCAATATAGAAAAGTTAGTTTCTGCATTGACCCAGCCAGGAATCGAACTTGGGCCGTCAGAGATGGCGATACCCTGTAAAACCGGTGTATCAGTCATTCTCGAACTAGTGTTCACTACCTAATTTCCGTGGCAATTTTTAATATTTAAATATTCAAGTATAGTATCGTGTAATGTTAAATAATATTGCACGATATAAAATCGATTACTTAAGTAATAAAAATTGCCACAGAAATTTGATAGTAAACACTAGTTCGAACTAGAATTATCGGTGCCAGCCACTCGATCACGTCGTCAAAAGAAAGTATGGCAATAGCTGATAATAAATATGAATTTATTTTATTAAAAAACTGCCTCATGGCTGAACGGTTACCATGCTGATCTGTCACGCAGAGGTACACCTACTTTTATTTCTCACGTGAGTTTGCATGTAATTTGTGATTGTCTATATGAGGCTATGAGTGTATGCGTATAATTTTTATTTATTGAATTATTCTTTGTTACGTTTTAACTAGACAATAAAATAAAACCTTGAATAACTTGACTGAGCGCCATCTGCGGGTACATTACAATCACATTACTTAAATGGATGAACAAGCCCGGTTCGAACAATGTTCAGATGTTAAAAACAATAGGAGAGACTGTAATTTTTGTCCCAACGTGAACACATACACGGCCGTTACACTTTATCTGCAGACATTTGCATTAATAAAACGTATCCGATTCACAAAAAGCCAACAAATTCGAGTTCCGGATCGTATCACACCGTTTAATATTCCCTTCGCAATCTCCTGTACGAAAACAAATGTATGATTTACAGCAGAGTTTCGCTCGCGTTATCAGGGTGGGGGGCGGTTGATTTACACACCGCCTGATCGTTCTTATCGCGATGGACCCACCAGCTATCCTCCGAAACAACAACGAAAATAATCGACCGTCCTTATCTGCAGCCACAAACAAAAGAAAACGCAACACAATAGCAAGGCAAATAAACAATATTTAACAACTTCAATTGCAAAATATTCAAACTGGCAAAAGTTTATCAGTGATTTCAACATTCACCAATTTTCGTGTTGTGTAACTTTGATTAATTATTTATTGTGTTGAAGAGGAAAAGCAAAAACTGTTATGTAGTTACCGTGATTGTCAATTAAGAGGAAAATATCTGGTTTTCAATAACGTTTCAAATTGTACATTATTTTAAACATTTCCGTTACAAAAAATTGGCCATCGAAGATCTTTGTTCTAGTAGCAACGAATCTGTCTTCTCGCATAACCTATTCGTACAAAAATTTAAAACAGCAGGTTCAGATTAAAGTATGAATAATTTAAACAAAGCTTAACCAGATATTGTTTTTTTTAACAATATCAAACAAAAGGAATAAAAAAATTTGATAACAACTTTAGGTCAATGCCTTTACTTCATTACTGTAATTTCGTATTCCACAGTCATAACAATGAGAAGCTCAAAATCGTTTCATTAAGAACAGGAGCTGTCAATATAACGACTTAGAGAAATGGAAGTTTCGAATTAAACATAGTTACCTAAGAACCAAAAGTCTGGATAAGCCATTGACGAGTTGCATGGTGTCTAGAGCAAAATCTTGCTGAAGTTGCAACTTCTTTAGCATTTCTCTGAGTAGATGTTTATTTTTTTTTATACATGACAGGCAAATGACTCCACTCCACCTGAAAGTATTTGAAATGTGTCAGAAACTTTAGTATTATAAACAATTAATATATAGGTATCCAAGAAATTGGATTAGTCTGCGTTAACCGAGTGCACCAGAAAAACCACGTTCAAGATATTGAGAATATTTAAAAAACAAAATTGTTTGCTAGTGAAAATATTCGATTGACCTCGCAAATTTTGTATATGGAACCTATTTTTATTTTCGTTAATTTAATATTGTTTTTCTAAAAACATTGTTTGTAATTTATTACAAACACTATTACCGAATACAAAAACGAAGTTCGACTGTTTTATTATTCCCTGTATGGAGTATTTTATATCAGTTTAGAACATGATAGTTCTATGATACTGAACAATTACAGGCCGACCTATAAAAAAAGTTAAAGATCGAAACAAATATTGATCTTTCTTATATTTCGTGTAAAAGCGAAAATTCTAACGAAAATTGTTCAGCATCGTGGAGAGTTTTATATTGCAAAGTATCCTTTTGTGACACCATGTATTATATACAGACCATAAATTATATTATACTCAGAAATGAAGAGATTTTAAACTCAACTTTAGTTCATAAATTTTAGGTAGAATAAGAATATGTAAGTGGGGTGGCGATAGAGGAGGTATGTACGCAGAAGTAATATAGTAATATTAGACTGAGATAAATTGAAGATTTTTATAAATCTCGTAAAACTTTTGTAAGTGAGAAAATCGAAGAAAAATCCGTAGCATTCTAGCCGGTAGTTCGAGTTTCCGGGACGTTATCAGAGGAAGCGTCGGAATCCTTGCGGCTTCATCCATCATTCAGGGCTTGTCTGCCGACCTGCCTCTCTTAGACACCGTATCGCACGAACATCTCTTCATTTATTTATAATACCCGAAAAATTCCGACACAACAGAATCTGCTAAAACTCTAATGTAGTCTAACATCAAGTGTACATATTTGTTTTAACTTTTTTTCTTAATACATTATTGTGTCTGTATGAGGTATTGCGATTTGCAGAGCGTTGTAGGTTAATTAATATCCAAGTACTTATATTTTTGTTCATAATACCATGTGACAGGACGAAGAAGTCGTGCGCCTGGTGGTAAGTGACACGCCTGTCCATAACAGTTGCAGTGCCATTCAGAGCTTTAAATCGCAAAGATTCGAAGGACATTGCGCCCATCTCCCTGACGTATAAATTGACAAGTACCATGTGCCTGTAATTTCACCAGGAGGAGGATGTCTTATCCTTCAAAACTGGAAAGGATTATTGCTTACGTTACAGAAATAGCTAAGGTAAAAGTAGTTCCCTGGATGTACTCTTTCACAAGGAGCTGTACTGTTACTATCTTATTAATTTGCTTAGATAGGATACAAAAATACCTTTTCAAATTAAAACACATTAGTATTCCAAACGCTCATTCAATATAATCTGGAACAAGTGAAAGGTATAAGATTTCGTAACCTGAACAAGAAAGTATCATTCTTATCACAAAGGCGTCCCATTTCCAAAGTCTAAATTTAAGGAACAGCACTCGAAAGGTACGTACTGAAACTTCGCACTCTGTTCCGAACTGTTTCATATTCACTAGCAAACTTCGAAACAGTGAACGTAGCACAGATATCCACTTTTATCAACTCAGTTGTGGTAGGAGTAGTTTCCTTGTTCGAGTCTGCATTATTTTCTTGGCAAATCGTGGAAGCGATCATGTGGCAAAATACTCTTATGGATTTGCCCTGAGGAAACTTTGACTTAAGCGTTGGCTATTACATCTGAAAGTCGTATCGAGTTTGACTTTGAGAGCAAAACGATGTTCGAATGTTGCTAAGATGCGGATGGAAATGTAGCCAAAATGCTTAAGGTGTTGTACTTTGCGTAAAAGCTGTATTTGAGGCAGATTTTGTACACGCATATTGTATAAAGTTATTGGAACGAAGTAGAAGAACGAACGAAGGAAGAACGAAATTCATAGATTTGTTGAAAAAATGGTTTCATTCGGTTGTAATTTATTATGTTTTTACGTCATACTTTCCGTTGATTATAACAATGATCTGAAATTGAGTTTTGAAATCTGAATTTTTTTTGCGGTTTGTTATGCTGGCAGAAGGTCTCCCGGATCAATATGGAAAATGCACTTACCTAAATTGGTTCTGATTTGGGTATTTTGAGTAGAGCCCTAAGTGAATTCCGTTGCTCTGGTACTTATGGTACAGGCACTTTCCTAGTTTGAGACCAGTTAGTTGGTGTGGTTGTCCATCACATTATTACAATTTTGTTTTATTCAAAGTATACGTTATTCAGATTTGAATCAATCGAAAACGTCGAGTACCTACTTATTAATTTAATTTATACATACAAGAAAATGCAGGTGTCGATCAGATAGTCGATGTCAGTAACAGGCAACCTTGTAGAGAATTCTTAAATATTGAGTATGTTAACAGCTGATGACCCGAATAGAGATGACAAAGCATGTTTTAACAAAACAGAGGGTCAGGCTATAGTATGAACGAGGGACTTTATCGAGCTAATTTTGAACGGGCCGCACGGAATTTTCCACTCGATAACTTCACCTTTCTGCTTTCCTAATTTAACGTAAAACGTGTTTCCACAAAGAGGCAAAAAAATGCTTGGAACTATTTTAATCAAGACGTAACTAAAAGCAAAGGTACCTTGAAGAAACCATACCTTGAAATGTTACCTGAAATTGATTAGATGGAAATATTATCCAATATAACTTAACGCCGCATATATTTCAGGCACTAGCGAAAACGAAAAGAAAATCGAAAGAAATTTTCTCCAAAGTCCAAAAGAACCGCTGGGCCCGCACTGCATGACTAAAGCATTTAACGTCGTCAGCATAAAGATAATAGAAAAAAGTTAAATTATGTCGATGTGGCGTCTGAAGACGGATCCCAACCGCAACTCCGCTCCACGGGTATAAAAGTTGAATTTACGACTTGAATTATTTCAGTCTCTACCCTAATTTTGCTGCTTTCCACTCCTTGTGTCCAGGTGCATGGTATGAAGTTACTTTTTTAAATGGAATAAGGAGGGGTTAGCTTCAGACTGTAGACATTTCGTTTAGTTACTTTCGTTTTATTGGGCTATTCCATTCTGATTTGTTATGGAGGGAGAAACTTAAGTTCTTCAAGTTTTATTTCTACTGTTATAGCAAATGTATGCATTATCTTTATGTGGTCTGTCATTAAGTTTACTGAGGTTTTAGTTCACCTTTTTCAATGTAATGAACCACTATAAACTTTGAAGATGAAACGACGCGAATTATTATGTTTAGGTACAAGTTACATAAGCCAATCAATTGATATTGGCTATAATTATTTTTCCTCAGATTAACATGTTTTTCTTTGTCGTCTCTTCAAAGAGTGTAAGGGTTATTTTATAAATAGAAGTACTATTTCCTACAGGTGAGTAAATATCGTGCTTCGGCACAATGTGGAAGGACCTCTCGTTGGAAATTTCATGCGTCAAGGGTTTCGTGGAAGGTGATGGAAGGGTAGGCAAATATTCGACCTCTCCATTACTTACGGTCGCGTCGCACAACTGGATCACTCAGACCAACTTACTTCTTGAGGTAAGGAAATTCCTTGCCACTTAAAATTGAAAAGTAGGTCATAAATATAAATATTAAGCAACGAATACACTTGTGACATTATTATTATCATTGTATGTAAAATTGTGTTATTGTCCCAATACTACTATATACATTTATTTTAGAAAATAATATAAATAACTAACTCTTGATTTTTATTGAACATCATGATGTTTTAATACCTTGATATTCATTTTATTTTTTGTAAAATTACTGCACTATTTAAGCAAAATTCCTACGATCTGACGGGACTCGAACTTTCTCAGGAGTCCTGTCAGATCGAAGGAATTTTTCGTTGTGTTCGATCTTTGTATTAAAATTATAATAAGTCTACTAGTGCATAAGTACTTATATAATATTTCTCCTGTTTCTGTTTCTAAATTTCCTTTTTAACTGACTTCAAAAAAGGAGGATGTTCTCAATTCGACTGTATGTTTTTTTGTATGTATGTTACGCGATAACTCGTGAATAATTTGTGAACCGATTTTAATTATTCTTTTTTGTTGGAAAGAGGTTACTTCAGATGTGGTCCTATTTAAATTTGAAGAAAATATACCACCTCTAAGGGTGGCGAACTAGGGGTTGAAAGACTTTTGAGGTCGGTTTTTAGTACTCTGTACTGTTTTTATTATATTATAAGTTCCTCCGTTTTAAAGACAAAAGTAACAAACCTCGTAAGTAAATGCAAAGCTAACTGGGAAAAGCTAGGAACAAAAAAAACTGAGAATTTATTTCAGTTATTTTCATAAAACTGTATTTTTTATTTACTTTGCTGTATTTGATTTTAAATTTTGTGATTTTGGAATTGATTTCTTTTATTCTTATAAATATCCAATATTTAACTAAACCAACGAACTTCACTGTTGCATCCCGGCTGTCCATTTTATAAGCGTGAAATAATTTAACCCTTAAAATAATCACCCGGATCTTACCTAAACCTTTTTAAGCATAAGCCAAGCCTTTATTAATGCCATATACACATGTTAACTAATCCTATTGACTATCGAGCGGCGAGCAAAACGTGCGGTCGCGACATTGACTGAGGACCCAACCAGGATTAGGAAGCACGGTATATCTGTCGATGTACATCGTTTATACATAATATATCGGTGGGTTCGGCAGACCCGACCGATACTGCTTTATTAAGACAAATAGTCGCACATTTTTAACTTGAAGCGTGGTACATGGTTGCGGGTGCTACGAGAATTGATAACCAAGATGATATCAGCAATAATATGAAGTTCTTTATTTAGGGAATGATTTTTCGGAATGAATAAAGATTGCTTACAACTTGATATTGTAACATGTAATTTTTTGAAAACGGAACATACTTATTGGAAACAAATTTTTTTTCGGATATACATCACATCATCATCATTCGTTCATAATTTATACGTCCCACTGCTGAGCACCGGTCGCCTCTCAGGCGAGGATTAGTTATAATATAATAATCATATAATAACGCACACGCTTACATACCGCACTAGGGAAACCCTGTTGGACATGCACATAGACAACAGTGGCAAGGCGTCCATATAACTTGCTACCCACCGGCTTGCCCAAAATTTTCCACGTTTTAGTAGTAATTCGCTGAATTTTTTTCTCAATTTTATGTATAGAATAACTTAACCAGTGAAATGAAGTGTACTAGCGTCTGTGTGCTAATAAATGTTACGTTTAAGTGTCACCAAGGCGCCGCTTTTTGTTAAGGTAGGTGTTTTTTGCTTTGCTCCGGCTATACTAACAACAATATTCACGCCTCTCCTCTGATAAACAATTACAAATTATACTCAAACTCACGAGAGAAATAAATGTACCTAGACATACAAATATTTCTCCCGGTCCAAGAATCGATCTCGGAATCTTTGCGTGGTACGTGGTACGGCGATAATTACATAATCACATAAATATTTATTTTATCAAGCAAACCAACATTTAGTGTTATTTACACGTCCCGTAGTCTATAGTCTAGAATGGGACGAAATTAAAATATTAAATAAAATGAATTAAAAATAAAAACTTAGTACCGGGTATTGAAATGATCACAAAGATAGATAACACTATTGTGTATTAAGTAGATATCATGTGTGTGGCTGTGGCGTATGTAAAAGGATCTACTCAGCTAATGTCACCGCCGGGAAAAGGCTGTGACGCTGATTTTCAGTGGACCCTTATTATGTATATTCGATGGGCAGTTGTCAAATATTTCATAAGTACTTCATTCATCATCCTAGATAACAATTTCAGTGCACTTACCGAACAGAAGATTTTACTTAAAAGGAAGTTCAACCAAATTAACCGTTAAATTGAAGAATCTGAACGTATTTGTTAATCCGAATAGGTCGCATCGAAGGGCCAGACAGTGATGAAGTATTGGGTTGTAGGGATTACTCTAGGCCAGGCCAGGGCCCAGAGTCTGTGTTACTTTATACAGGGAATTTTTCGTATTTACTTTAGCTCATTCCTACAAAATAGCGCTGCTGTGTTGGTTGTTGAGGGATAGATAGTATCAGCGCAATCAGAATAAGAATAAGATATTAAATGTACTCCGTTAATATCGTAAATACCAAATGCTTGGTTAAAATGGTGCCTTTTATTAAAACAATAGAATTTCTTTAATACCTTTTGAATTATTATTGATACAAGATCGAACTCTTACAAAATATTCCTTCAATCCGGCCAGATTCGAACCCACGTCTTCTAAAAAACCATGGCAAACGCTATGCTAACTAAGCCACGGAACGAACCAGCGCACCTCACGAATTCTTCTATGTGCTTGTTGTTGGATCTTTGTATTTGGTTTTCAACGACTATTTAGCCGTAGCACCATCTATGAGAAGTCTATGAAAGTATTTCGTTACTCAGTCAGATAACTTTACAGCTACCAGCCCTGGCTAGAGATGTCGCTATTATCTGTATTTAAATTTGAATTGAATTGATATTCAATTATTTTTTGTGAAATCACTCTATTAGTTTGTTATAATTATTAATACAAAGACCGAACATATAGAAAATATTCCTTCGATCCGGCCGGATTCGAACCGACGTCTTCTAGCAAACCGTGGCATACGTAGAAAATGTTGTGTTGAAATACATATTATGTTCTAATGTTTAACTAAACATACTAAACGCTTGAATGTTGTCAACTAATTTAACAGAACTTCCTCGCCATTTGGGATTCAGGTTATTAGATTCTAACGGCGAATCCGCAACCGCGACATACAATAGAAAAGTTTATTACAGCGCCCGCGGGCGAAGTCAGGTCTCTCGTTAAGAGCCAAATATTTGCTAAGAGAGGCAACGTGTGAGCATGGGTAAATAATGAAGCCTACGTCTCGTAACGAGACGAATGTTTGCGGACTACCGCTGAAAGTAATTAAGAGTTTAACAAGAATGTTGTATAAGGCCTCCTTCATAAGTCTAGCTTTTGAATATCTCATGAAGAAGCACATTGCATTCATGAGTGCATACGTAACGTGAAAGACAGTTGACTAAATCTAGTTTCACAGGATTCTAGCGCACAAATGGCAATTTACTCAAAATAGAATTGATATAGTTGCATTCAAATTTATGCCATTGTAAATCCTATGTTGAAGCTTCACTATATTTCCTTAGTGAATAATATGTTTTAGAAAAAACTCAGGCAACTTTAAGAAATATAGCAGTTATGTCATAACCGTTTGGTTTAAAATAACCCTAAGACAAGACAATTATGTCCAAAACTTTACAACTCCACCCACAAGTCTCGTACAACAATGTTATATTTGAAATCCTAAATTATTAATTTAATAAGGGACGTAATAACAGTTCTTCTTTCTTTCACTTTCACAGTAACTCGCAAAATCTGGGAATAATACATTACAATAAAAATTTGACGTAAAATAGAGATTACGATTTAATATTGTACGTCTTTCATTATAATAATAAAATTTTGGGAACCATAATTTATCAATTAAGCATTCCTTTATTCTAATTCTTAGCTATTGTTTTGTCAGCCTGTCTGTTAATTTAATTTTCAGACGCTTACAGCGCTACATTCTTATTTTAATCTTTATGTTGTATGTTATAATTAAGCGTAAATGCGAATAACTCTTAATAAACTTTATTGTTATTAGTTATAAGTGTGATTTCATAGAAAAATTGACAAGGTCTCACACAGACATCCTCTGACATACTTAACATTCGGACATATGTACGTGCAAAATTTACTCTTTCCACGATTACCAATATTAAATGAAGTTAATTAATCATACAATTGGCTATTATGATTCGTGCTTAATGTAACATCATTCTGTAGTCTTTGGTTGTTCATCTTATTCAAACCGTGGCTTTTACCTTTGTCGTAAACACTCTTTGAAAGCATGAATCGCAGTTTAGTGTCCAAGTACCGTAAAGTAATCGCTCTGGGTTGTTCTACCCATGAGCGATGACCTTTAATGGCGGACGTTGACAAAGCGCCCTCTGGTTCCCATGAAAACGTTCAAATACATCATCGTCGCTGACAACGTGGTTCTGCGGACTACGAATTGCCATATTTTATTTTCTGCTACGCTACCCTGATAGTTGATTAATGATTTCGCATGAAGAAAGGCCATTTGAGACTCGAACGCTTATGCGACCCTCGTATAAATCACGAACATTTGAACTTCAAATTGGTCCAAACTAACTGCAGCGGTTATCTGCGTAGCTTTTTACATATTTGTTTCATGCTTCCGGTATGAATATTGCAGAATTCCGTGGTAAAAAAACAAAGCAACTAACGCGCAGCCATCGCTCAAAGCGTTGGCGTGTGTTTACTGACAATAGAAATTATTCCCCTCTAAGTATTGTGAGGATGCAAAAATACACGTTTAGCTGTGACGTTGAGTGATGCGTTCCCTCGCGTTCCTCATTGTCTGCCGCTCCGCTGAAAGAGATTGCACAATATGAAATACTTCAGTTTGAATCGCGAGCGCTCCATTGAATGTCTACATATTCATATCGAGAAAGGTGAAACGCGGGTGCACGTTCAGTGCTGGAAAATTAAATAAGAGTAAGCGCATCGGATGTTTTCTGCGAAATAAAGTAGCTATAAGATTTCGAAAAATTGATATTTGCTTTGCAGAATTTATATCAGGATATATTCTGAATTATAACATATAAATCACGAAACAAAAAGCAAACTGAGTTCAGTGCAAATTTTGCTGTTCGGACTTTAAAAAATACAACTGGGAAATAGATCAAGTTCGAAATGAAGAGTAAATTTTAGTCCATTGGTTTAATCAGTAAAAAGAATTGAAGTTTAACTGTTGAGTTCGATTAAAATTTACCTACAGAAATGTATCACATTATATCATCAATATATAATACTTTGCTACACCCTTACAGGGTATCACATGTATAAGTTTATCATCCATGTGAATTGCAAATAAATAAATAAATAAATAAATATGGTCCACGGGTTTCCTTCAGGGAGACGGCTGCGCCTTAATGCACCACGCCAGAAATATATCATTATCGTCTAACCTTTTGTACGTTCCACTACTGAGAACGGGTCTCCTCTAAGGCGAGGGTTTTAGGCCATAGTCCACCACGCTGGCTCAATGCGGGTTGGGGACTTCACACGTTTTCCGAGGGTTGTAAACATTCATCGACGTGCAAATTTCATATTGAGATATTTTCAAACCATTAGGCTACCACAGCTCATCACGACTTGCCAGAAATATAACAACATTCTATTTTGATGACCTGAATGAGGGTTTGATTCCCGTTAGGACCAAATTGGGAAAAGAACATTTCTAAACTGGTTTTGGTCTGGGAGACACTCTTTTTGTCGCTGTTTCTCATAGTACAGGAAATTTCCTAGTTCGAAACCAGGCAATTGGTGTGGTTGTCTGGTTGTCAGATAAAAAAGTAACTGGTGCGACATGCATTGTATGTTTCTTTTTTAATCTAAATAAAACCTAAACACTATTTTCATTGAATATGTATCGATGTTTTAATCTGCATCTTCAACTTGCCACGTTTTCACGTCCAAGATATTTATTTATAATATCGAGAACATTATTTATCATACCTTGTTTAAAATATATAAAAAATCATAACCTCCAACAGCTTCCAATTATTCCAAGTGTTGCTATAAATAAGTTTAATTTCTCCCAATTTTCATGACTTTCTGGAAGACTTATTTGTTTTAAGAGGGGCCCTACTAATGAGCTAAGTATACCCTTTGAATACACGTGTATAGATACAAACACCGTATGTTAAAAGAGTCTCCACACATGAAACAAGCGATCCGTACGACATTACGCTACCCGTCTCGTTCAATGCGTATATGCAAATTAAAATATTACGGTGCTAACACCCCTTTTAACTTGTAAAAGGTATGGGACTGAAGCAGGTACAAATTCTGTATAAAAATCATACAGATGTTTTGTATAGCGTGGTCGTAACAAAAGGGCTTTTACTTTTTCAATGTGCAACGATGTTTCACCGTTGGCGAGGAGTATTATGCTCTTGATCACATGTGGCTTTCTAATACAGTTGGTATAAAAAAACGACATTATGTGTCCAAAGTGGTTTTATCACATGAAAGTCGTAAAAATAATACGAACTACATGAAACAAATCTAGTAGCAGTAGAGCTCCCTGTGAAAGAGTTCGTCTAGGGAAGTATTGCCATCTTACCTATTTCTGCCGCCAAGCATTAATGTGAGCATTACCGCGTTTCGGTTTTGAAGGTGCTAGTGAAATTACAGACACATGGGATTTATGAACTTATGACTCAAGGTGATAGGCGCAGTGCCCCTTAGGTTGATTATACATAGTGAGGCCAGCGAACAGGAGAGACTTCTTTTAGAAGTGAACAATTAAATTTCAAAGTCATATATTGTGAGACGGATGGCAATCAGTATCTCTATATTTACTTTAAAGTTACAGATGTCGCTAGTGACCACGTTAATTTCACGATTTTATATGGTTAAATGTAAAACTTTTGTTTACAAACTTTCATTTAGCTTTTGGTTTAACTGATATTTTGTGAGTAAGAATACGTTTATATTTTAAACTCTCGATACTTTTTGTTTATTTAAAATTATCTCGCTGACTGTCTTCATTACAGCTTGAGTGGATGGAAGATATCTTTTTCTATAGAAAAGCGCACTTTTGTGATTTCACACGTTTTGCAGGGATTGTGAACCTTCTTGGGTGTACAACAAGTTTTCTTTCACTGTCAGTAGAAGTACTGCTACCAGACATTCACAACAAATGTCTGTAGCAAATACGAAAGTCATAATTAATACCGTCACAAGGATTGGATCCGTGGACCTCTATGTTGAGAAGCAACTTCACCCACTGGGTAATAACATAAATACACGATATTTCAAAAATATCAACAATGAACGAGAAACAAATCGAGTTGCCACAGGCAGTACCGTGCCGGCTCAAGTGGAAATAATATCGTGGAACAGTTTATTACACTTGCAGTATTGAAACGTACTCGTAAAAATTTGATTCCTAAATAGTTTGCTTTGCTCAAAAAATTTGACCACCAAAAATGGACGTTTTTACCCCTCCGAGTTAGAAAATCAAAGTATTTTTTTGTTATAAGAGACTTTCATTATTATTCAAATAAAACTCAATCTAGTAGGCCAGTATTTAAAATAACTTTTTTAACGACATCTGAGAAACCGTTATTACCTCCTA
>NW_020653851.1:13830859-13852486 GCF_003589595.1 Hyposmocoma kahamanoa
CTAGAATTCACAAAATAATTGAAAGTCAAAATAAAAACGACGCTTTTCCGTCCAAAAGGTCCAAAGCGAATCTATGCGAGGCAAAATTTAGAAAACAAAAAAGTCAATAATTTGAAAAAAAGAACAAACAATGAATACGTCATGATATTGACCAGTGTTATATTTTAATTGTAAATAATCAAAAGAGATTAATTTTCAGCCGCCATACATAAGTATTTTTTGAAATCAATTCGATTGATTTTTTTTTCTACGTAATTGAATATTAATACTGGGGTACAGCTTTGATAATTGATTCGTTCCCTATTGCCGTAAATGTCCCTTTCATGTTGATATAAATTACCTCCACACATAATAATCGTGACTATGCATCAATTTGCTCATAATTAACCGTGTTCACCGCAGTGCTGCTTACAATGGGACAACAGAGTTCCATGCATCCATACAATAATGGTGAAGCTAGGCGTCTGGACAATTTGTCCGTTAGTACTCAATTGCCAATATCTCCAACCTAATCTAGATTATATTACAAATCACACGTTGAAAACAATACCGTCACTAAACGGAAATCTCGCATTTTCTCTTAAAATTTGTCATTTTCTCTTAGTGACAATATTGCTTTGAATGTGCGAAAAGAATGCAATTTTTTTTAATTCGTGTCTAATACCTGTTTGACTACAATCGCTAACTAAAATCTATCATTCATTTGGTTTTAGCAAATTTACGGCTTTTAAATCATAGTTATATTCTTGAATGACAAGGTTATATAATAATAATGACGCACACACTCAACATAACCTTGCACTAAGGAAACCCTATGTCGCAAACAAACAAATTACACCCAAACTCACGACATAAATAAATGTAGGCCATACATATATTTCTCCCGGCCCGGGAATCGAACCTGGGAACTCTGCGTGGCAGTCATGTTAACCGTTCAGCCACAGAGGCAGTTCATATAGTTTTTGAAAGTTTATTAAATAGCCATTAGAATATAACGGTACTTAAAAACTAGTCTAATGCAGCTGAGGTTAAGCAACTCAAAACAAGAAAAGAAAGAAAATCTAATAAATTATAATACATAATAATAACATTCTACATTAAATGATGGTGCAAAGAGAGTATTCAAGACGTTGTATGTATGAATGTTTGTTTCTTAGGACACACCATTTTATTATATCTTTAAATTGGGGTGTTTCTTCAAAGGATTAATAATGAATTGACTATGCAATTCACAAAGAAGATATCAACGTCACTGAATCTGTTTTCGTAAATGCATGCTGCATTCTATGGAAATTAGAGTGTTGCAACCACACAAGTCAATGTGAACCGTCAAATCAATTCAATCGAACACAGAATTAACTACGTCAAATCATTGACTTACAAATAAATGGACGACGGGTCTAATACAAAAACCACGAAAAAAATGTCCCAAGTCAACCTATTCGAAATTTAAATTGTAATGTCATCGCAGTATCGCGCTGTCAGTAGAACAAATGAAGACTAAAGCGGAGTGTCGCGCTCTGTATACGATTTTAGCGCCTTACAAGTGCGGACACTTTTTAGCGCGGACACGACGTCCATATAATTGTAAGTCAATGCGTCAAATAGAAACTTTATGTCACATTTTAGAACGAATACTACCGGACCCTTTTTGGAACAATCTGTATGTACTTAATGAGACAAAAAGATATTTCGGAGATGAGATCAATTGGGAAAAATATATAAAATATATATCGAGTTTTTAGGTTTTCGCGATTGTTACACATAGGAAATGAAACTATTTTTCCGGATTTAAATCGCGTATATTTGTTTTTTCAAACAAACCGACGTTTCGGGCCCTTTACAGGTCCCATGGTCACGGTTGACCGTTAAAATATATTTTTTTTATGATACCTAATGACTGGACAAACAAGTCGTGCGTCTGGTGTTAAGCAACACGCCTGTCCATAGCAGTTGCAGTGCCACTCAGAATATATAAACCGCAAAAGATCTGAGGAGCACTGCCACTGCGCCCGCCACCCTGAGACGTAAGTTTAAAAGTTGCATGTGCCTGTAATTTCATCTGTACCATAATAAGACTAATCTTCAAAACTGAAACGCAATAATGTTCACATTACTGTTCGACAGCAGATATAGGTGGCAGTACTTCCCTAGACGAACTCTTCCACAAGGAGCTCTATAATAATACATTTTCACATGGAAAGAGCAAGTCGTCTTTAAAACAGTAGGTAGGTAGAATTTTAACGAAATTCAATATTAATCTCAATAAGTATACAAAAAAAGAACTATGTATCTGTTATTTTATCAGCTCATTAACAAATTCATAAAATTATGTATTAGCAATTCATATCTATTAAAACTTCATTACACTGATACACTGTAATTTAACAAGCCTATACGCACAGAAGAAACCATGTTGCAAATCGTCGCCTGACTTTCTTAAACTCGTATCTTATAAAGAGTTATTATTCAGGAGATGGCAAATCTTTCTATTTATTTTAAATTTCTTATCAAGGGTATTTATTTAAGAACAAGTAAAAGCTAGTGTGTAAATATGAAGGAAATGTGATGTGAAATCAGCCTGCAACATATGTATATACAATCCCTTTTTTTTGCATTTCAGTAACTTTGTGCTTTAAGACACGAGTTTGACACAGTAATTCGACGAAACGCCTCTTAAACCTAAATAATAGTACCAAAAGCAAACGTCATAGACCATTAAAATATAGTTCTGTACAAGTTAATAAAAAAAAAACACAGAGCCTACTTCTCTCGTCTGTAAAGTGGGAGACGTGAGTGCTATTCTTTTGTGTCTGTGTGTAATTTTAATGAGTTTCGCGCTAGGCCGGCGACATCGCCCCGAGTAAGGACGGCTATATTAGTGACGCTGCTGAAGAGCCGGAAATCCCCCCTACGCCCTGGCAAACCCCTAAAGAACATTTTAGTGATGTGCGCAGGGTACATAGATATCGATACTTTTTATTTCCGTGCTAAAAACTGAGAAAAATCTTTTCAATATAAAATATTTCAGACGGGATTCATAAATCCTATTATTACGCAGGTAATAATAGCATAACCTGCAGAGATATACTTAACTATACTTGAACTCACAATATTTTAATCGTCAGAACCACTTACATACTATGTAATGCATAATTGTATTCAATACAAGAAAGTTATTTTCTAGTTCATCAAACGTCAATAATTACAACTTATTATATATCGGTGACACAGGCAGCGGTTAGCGCTATGAGTGCTCGATTAGCCTTTTTTAATTTTTTTATGATCTAAGTGTACTGTTGTACGGTTGTATCCCGGAGTTGTCGTTACTTTGGTACTCATGACAGAGCGAATTCTCAAGTTTGAGACCAGGTGTTATATTATGCCATGTGTCATTACATTAGTTATGATGGTGACCACGAAAAGTCTAAAACGTTTACATAACAAACAAATAGATTAAAATGTTTCTTTTTCTCTACGATAATATCAGCATAACATCACTATCTCTGCTATTAATGTCGACAGCCACCATAAGCGTGGCAGTTGGCGTTATTAGCCTACCCTTTAATGTATAATAATTTACTGCCAGTTATATTAAACAAAACAAAATTAAAACTTTACTAACTAAGGTCGCAGATGTAATATTAGTTAGCTTTTTGAATACGAGAGTTTGCCTCGTTATCTGTTAATGCAGCGTATGTAAAGCTCGGGGATGATGTTAATTGTCCCTTGTTTTAGTTATGATTATTTTGTTAGTACTAATTTGATTCTTTCCATTATGAATTATATCATTCATTCAGTCAATTTTTGAGCACGTGTTATAAACAGAATGATAATAAATAGATTGGTTTGAGAATATATTAAGGTAAATCTGAGCTGAACTATGTTTTCGTTTGAGAAATTAAGTTAAGATTGTTCGAATAACGATTATGATACCAATTCGTCGGGGGTAGTGCAAATCCGCGTATATAGTATTATTGATAAGAGGCGCGTAACTGCACTAAATCAAATTTTGCAGGAGAGGGATTTAACGTTATTACTTTGTTATTTCAAATGGCTACGACGTTCCTTTTGGTGCATGTAGCATTAATTCATATTGTCTACCGACTAATCACGTTAATTTGGTTGCCACGACATTTACGCGGGTTTTATTTGGCCACTAAATTACCAAAATGGAAACTCAAAACAAATAGAACATTTTTGAAAATGTTACAATAGTTACAACACTACAATTTTATTTGTAAACAATCATCCTACATACTAAGGAAGTTTTTAGGGCCATTAGTAAATTCTGATTGTACATTTTTCACAGTCAAGAATTTTTCGAAAATTTTACATTTTAACACAAAAATGGCTCAATACTTCTAGCTACATGGTCATACTACTTCTATACCAAGTTTCAATTAATTTAGTGGAGTAGTTTTGAAAGTAGAGTGGTTTCAATGACTATAGTAGAAAATTTTCAAAAAAGAACATAAAATATCATAACTTCTAAACTATGGATTTTCGCTGAACTAATGTTTATTTTAAATGGTTTGTTGTAATACTATCTATCTAAAAAGAAATTGGATCACCGTAAATGGACCAACCTGTATAAAACGCAAAACAGCGGTCAGATGCTGCTTTCTACAGGCAATTTAAGGAACAGGCAAAAATCACGCTATTAAAGATCTATTGCCGATCTATTCTTAACATGCAACGTATGGCGCAATTTCACACAGAAGGCCGTTAGTGCCTTTCGAGCTAAACGCAATAACGGCTTCAGGATGTTGGTGGGGCTGCCTCGTTTCTGCAAGGCACCGAGAATGTTTGCACAGGCGCATACACCATTATGCCAAAAAGACAGCCTCGCTGCTCTGTAAAATGCGTGCCAACCCCAACTCCATCCTAAAGGACATGGTGGGGATGTACGATTCCTCCATTGAGCGCCATTTACTTCAGCAAAATGTTTTAGTAATAAGGACTGCAACATCAAATTTTAATGATTTTACAAACGTAGTTCTTAATTAGAACGTATCTAACCAATTTATAACCTTGTTGAAATAAATATATCATAAAATAAATAAAGCAGAGACAACTTGACTTGTATTTTCGATACTTAAATTCCAAGGCAAATCGACGTAGAAGGAAATGGTACTAACGTCATTTATCCGGTAAACATGCATTGAGTAGGGGTGATGAGAATTGCCTATTTAACGGAATAGATAGGGTCATCAGTGACCCCCGGCCTTTTTTATTGTGACCTCATTTCCGTACCGGTCAATGCAGCTCGTAATAATCGAGTTTATTCCCAACTTTCAATGATGATTTGTGAAATTAGTTATGTTTGTGTCGGCTTTGGCAGTTAGTTTGACGAGTTGAAAGTTTGCTGAGAACACTTTAGAGTAAGTTATTCTTGGAAGGTTCCTATTATGTGCCTTAACTTGGTAAACTAAGTTCGTAAGGTTATAGGTACAAGAATTAACCCGAACCACGTAATATCTAAATTATTTATAACTATGCTCGGTGGATAGTGAGATTAATTCGAGTGTGTTAGGAAAACCGTCAGCGGTTAACCGGACGTGGCGAGGAAGGACCTTTATATGTTAAATATTCCTAGAATTCAATTTGTACAAAGCAAAACTGCTTTCATATTCATGCGAACAGCTTAGGAGTGAAATACCTTCCCGGGGTCCTGTATTTTCCGAACAATACGACAGGAATATCTTAAGGTCAAAGTGAACAGGTATCATCATCATTTACATCTTCAGTCTGTTAGAAAGAGGTGAAATTATGATCAAATGAACTTCTTTCTTCAACAAATATTAACAAATATATTTTTGTATCGTCATTTCGAATGGGAGTGATACCAGGGCGTTCAATGTATCCCAGGCATTAACATGGGCGTACCCGGGTTCTGAGCCAGAAGGACGGCAAATTAGATTTTTTCAAGCCGGGTTTTTTCAAGCGATTGTTTTGTCTTAGGCACTAGTTCAAATTACACGAAGACAACTACACCGAAAACACCCGCAGGATATCCTGCTAATTCTTTATAGGTGCCTAGTCAAATAAATAAACATATTATAATCTCAGTACAGACTACTAAAAAACCGACCTCAAAAGTACGTGGAATTACATCTATTGCCAAGTTTTATTGAAATATCCCCTAGTTCGCCACTATACAGAACTTGACAAAAAAAAATAAAAATCGGTTCTCACCCAGATTCCGTCGATCAGTGGTGCCTTTGCATTGCAGTTCTTCAACCAAGCTCATGACCGTTTCCGTGACCATATTTCCGACAAATATAGTTTTTTATTGTATTTATTTTTCATTGATTTTATTATGAAACATAAGCACGCATTTGGGGAACACAGATAGTGTATTCGACTCCATTGGAACAAGATTTCTCTTGCCTAAATGGGTGGTATATGAAATGGAGGACAGGACACTAATTCTATCTATTCTGTTGGTACGTTTTGTGCACGGCTTCATCCACGACACAATAGTCCACGCCAACCTCGCTGGAAACTACGGAGCACGTTCCTATTTTGAGGAGAGAGAAGTCCCCATTCCAAAAAAGCCTAAATGCAGTGTTGCCAGATAGTTACATTTCTTACATTTATCGTAACTTTGACCCTTTTGCGTGAGATTTTCATAAATGTCTTCCATAATATGGTTGACATTTACGAAAATCTCGTTATTCTTCATCGACGATGAGATTTACATAAATTTTATGGAAATGTCATCGTTCTTATTTGTTATTGTAAATCTTAAATACATAGTTTACAACTTAGAATAATAACGCATAGAAACCTAGCCCGCACACGCTAAGTGAGGCAAGTTAGAGGCTTCCCAAAGGGCCTACACGAGCGGGCGGGCTGTCAGTGCTCAAGGTCAAATTGTGCCGCGAACAGCTCAAAAATTTTTGCTAATAATGACGAAATGTGCAGTATATGGGTGTAAAAATAGAACAGGCAAACACTAACATCACATTCCACAAGGAAGTAACGCGTTTCAACTTGTATTTTTATATAAATATTCACTAAAACCGAAAATTAATTTCGCTGCAACAAGACACGAAAATGTTGCAAAGTAACGGATTTCTTTCTCCTAATTTTGCTATTCTGTTTCAAAATAATTATATTACGTAATTTTTTGAGAATAGGCAATATCGCGATGGCTGCAGATTTTTTTATTCTAATGTAAGTGTGCATTTGACCTCTATTTCTGCAAGTTAAATGCGTACAAATGTTGTTTACAAAGAGCAACCCCTAGAGTTTCTTGCTCATACTTCTCGGGGGAATCTGCCTTACGAATGAGCGGTAGAGTTTAACTAATGTGACGATTTCTAGTGTAATAATGCTTACCTATGAAATAAAGATTATTTTGATTTTGATTCTGGGTATTGTTTACGGGGTATATGGGTGCTCATTACGTATTTAGTACTTATTTCTAACTCCAAGATGACGGACACAACTTCAAAAAAATGCAATATCTTGGATTTAGAAATGAGTGCCATATTTGTAATGAGCACCCCCAAATACCTCGAAAATGATACCCATATCGCATTTATTTGAAAACTCGTGTCCGCCATCTTGGATTTAGAAATAAATGCTATATTAGTAATGAGCACCCCCAAATACCTTGAAAACGATACCCAACTTGCCATTATTCGAAAAATCGTGCACGCCATCTTGGATTTAGAAATGAGTGCCATATTCGTAATGAGCACCTCGAATACCACCAAAATGATTCCCATATTGCATTTATTTGAAAAGTCGTGTTCGTCATCGTGTATTCAGATATAAATGCCATTTCCATAAGAATTACCAAAAATAAATTTTTGAAAATTCTTGTCACTTGACATTGTCGATCGACAAAATCGAGCACATCTGTAGGCACCTGATCGACAATGTCAGGCAAATCTGTAGGCACCTTTAACTTAATGATGAGTTAAGCAAGATACAATTTCCCCACTTTTGAGGGAAATGTTCTTCCATGGCATCATTATTTGTATTTCTGTGTGCGTGCCGACGAGCGTAGATACAAGTTGCGTACACCTACATGAATTTGTTTTTTGCCTCACTTGTGACAGTTCGTTTGATATGAAACTATCATTCTGTGCGTTATTATTCTAAAGTTTACAAACGCACCCAAATTTGAGAGTGGAGTAACTCAGAAATGGTACAAACAAAATTAAATCAACTATTTACTAGTTAAAGCTTGATTTTTCTTGAGCGTGCTTACATTTTTTGATTTTTTAAATTTAGGTATATCTAATTATACAGCGTTTGCACTTAAGTTGTTAAGTCTTTTGCACTTAAGCAAAGAAATTTTAAAGAAAAAATAATAAAGTTTAGAGCGAAAGCGTAAGTTTTCAAAAAAGAAATGTATTTTTTACTCAAGGGCCATAGCAACACTGCCTGAATGTGGCTAAAGTCGCGTCGTATCGACAAAGTATGTAGGTTACGTGAATTAGCAATAATGCCTATGTGACGCTTTTGTACGGACAACGGCACGTCAGACTACACATTTCTGTTCGAAAATCGCTTCCAGTGCAACGGAACAAGATAAGTTAATGTGTAGCTTGATGTGCTGGCATGTGACAACGTATTTATTTCTAATACAATCTCATAATTGCAAATGAAACAACTCTCTTGTAATTAATTAGATAAAGTTTTTTAAAAGACTAATTTCCACATCGCCAATACATATTCGCCAACTGCCTCTGTGGCCGAACGGTTACCATGCCGGACTGCCACGCAGAGGTCCCAGGTTCGATTCCCGGGCCGGGAAAAATATTTGTATGACCTACATTTGTTTCTCTCGTGAGTTTGGGTGTGATTTGTGGTTGTCTATATGTGTGTCCATGGCACCCGCGACACAGGGTTTCCCTAGTGCGGGGCTATGTTGAGTGTGTGTGTTATTATTATTATTATTATATCAAAACAGTGAACATTTTTAGGAATTTAAATAAATCGTTGTTTACATATTGGTGATTTATATTATTATAATTTATGTATTGGTGATTTGAAAGAATAAAATTGTAGTAAGCTATTTGAAATCATTTCTTTAATGCCCATAGATTACATTTAGAACGCTCTTCGATATATTAAAGTATGCTACCACAGATAATTTATTACTATACTAGTATAGATATCCAATCTCATACAAAGAAATGTCGCACTCGTCACTCCGTTTATTTTGATTCTTAACGCTAATCTATAGATGGTACCAAAGCCCGTGATGCGATTGTAATACTAATAGTATTTGAAAAGGCCAACAGATGGCAGCTATTACATTATTGTGAAGGTTCTTGTTCATGTAGCAATTATATATACAATAAAATATAATAACATCTGAAAAAAATATATCTGAAAAACTGAGTCAGTTACTTTTAATATTTTGAATAAAAAAGCACTGCTAAAACGTTGCTTATTTTTGAGAGAATATAATTTAAAGAAGTGCCATCTATACAATTGATTGCATACTAACAAATCAAACAGAATACCACAGAGCAACCTCCGATTTGTTATCTTTTCAACATTGCTTTTCAACGACAGTTAAATGTTATCACCAATTTTCCTAAATGTTGATGAATTTTAATTTGAACATTCCTATAATATTGTTTAAATAGTTCTGAATTTATTTTTTATATTTTATTATACTTTTTTTTAGTATGACACCTCAAATTTTCGAGATTCATTATTTCTTATTTTTTATAGTATCCAAGTGTCACCATCAACACTTTTCAATAGGTACTAAAGTTAATTTGTATGAATTGATGCCCCATGATGCTACGTATTAATACATAAACAACGACATAACCACCAAATTTTCAAAAAGTATTAGAAAGGTTATAAACCCCTTATAGTATATACTTTCCTTTCTATATAGTTCGTTAACAAGATTCCACAAGGCATACAGACCATGATAAAATCTCAGCCGGATTGCGGTTTCCGATCAACGCGACTTTGCGGGCCGTAATGAGTCGTCTCAGTGCCTCCATTGACCGCCCCTTCCATCTTGGGTCAATTCACTCGTTTATAAATCACCAGCCTTTTTTAAATCAGTAGATTATGTTGTAAAAGATAGAGGTTTCATAAAGTTTTTTGAGGTTTAAGCTTATGCAGCGTAATTAGAGTACCGTTTGTTGTTAAAAGCATATTATATCGTTAAAAAATGTAACTGAATTTTTTTATATGGCATGTCAATTATTTAAACAAATCACTTTTCTTCTACGACTTTCGAAAATTTGCACGTAACACTTTCACGAATGCCTTTGGGGTTAAAAGCTTTCGGGTAAAGGGTTATACCAGTTACCCCTTAGGAACCATTCTTTTCAAGCTAATGTCACCGTTAGAAAAATCTCTCCCTTCTGTTAAATTTTCATAAACCAATTGGTATTTGTTTATACTTTTTTATTTAGACATTACAAAAACACACCGTTATTTATTATCTTACTTTAACATGGTTCAATTTTTATACATGGAAAGTATATATAAACCGCTTATTGAGTGACGAATAACGAGTTTTGTGCGAAATTCTACGTAAAGAAAAAGGTTCAAAATTTGTCAAATATTTCAGAAACCCTCATTGACTCAGTATCCATTACATTGTCGTCTAAATCCACTTAGTTGCGAAAACCCGTGCATTATAAATAAAAACGTGAAGTAGACCGAGACATTACCTATATTTGTAGAGTAACGTGTCCAGACACAGCAGTTTTAATAAGACTTTGGTCATTTAAAATTTTTTTTGGTCATTTGGGAATTTAAAGTTCCGAAAAGTCAAAGTCAAAGAATCGTTTATGCCATAGGTAAAATAAATTTACACTTGAAAACGTCACATTTAAGCTACTGTTCGTTCACTGCGCTGACTTCCCTGAGAAGAATGAGCAAGAAACTCTAGGGATTGCTCTTTTCAAATAAACTTAAATGCTATCGAATACATTTTGAATCAAATTTGTGTGGAATCTGGAGCCATGTCGTCTTTCTATACATCTTTATCTAACATGTAGGCTTCAATTTTGTAATATAACTTTTCAATCAAAATATTTTTAATGTAGTTTTTAAAGTTAGGAAATGATAATCTTAATATATGCTCCGGAATCTTATTGTAAAAATGTATACAGTTCCCCATAAAAGAGTCGTTTACCTTGGTTAAACGAAAACGTGGTACCATGAGTTTGGACTTAGTTCTAAGGTTAATATTATGGATATCTTCTTTCTTATTGAAATTATGTATATTTTTACGGTCATATAAAATATTTATATATACCCTCGTATCACTAATATGGTCATAGTTATCGTCACGTCTGCCTGTTTTAAAAATCAAGCATGTGTCGTCTGCAAACAATACTATTTCACAATAGTCGTTAACAAAGAATGGCAGATGGCAATAGCATTAATATAAATGAGAAATAAGAAACGTCCAAGTATTGAGCCCACTTGAGAACACCCATTTTTACCGGAGAACCCAAAGAAGTCACTCCATTTATGTCTACTTTCTGAATTCTACCGTTGAGATATGACGAGGCAAGTTCCAACGCCTTGCCATTTACACCGTAATATTCCAGCTTCCTAACAAGAGTAATATGGTCAACGCAATCAAATGCCTTTAGAGGTCACAGAAACCGCCAATAGCGTTCTGGGACCTTTCCCAAGCAACAAAGATGTGTTTTAGTAACGGTACCCCTGCAACGCTAGTCGATTTACCACTAGCAAACCCGTATTGTTCTTTATGAAAAATATGATTCCTACCGAAATAGGACAGTAATTGAGTCAGCATAACCTTTTTTTAAAAATATTTTGCTTAAAGCTGGTAAAATTGAAATGAGCATGTAGTTCCTAGGATCAACTTTCCTATCGCTTGTTAATAAGGGTATTAAGCTTGCTGTATTTCATTTAATCGTGAATAATACCTTCGTTAACGCACCTATTGAAAGCAACAGCTAAATGAATCTATAACTTTTGTTGATATGCCCCAGAAATCTTCAATTTTTTTAACATGTATTGATTTAAAAGCTTTTATGATATCTTGTGCACTAACATGACGGAAATTAATTACACTGCCACAAACGTTAACATTTTCCTTTTGGAGATCAATACCAAGAAAAGAGGAGGATTTTAAAGATTCTGCAGTGTACTGTAGTCTAGGCTCTACTCTACGAGTAGAACTACTGAGTGAATATAGTTGTGTATTTAGAATGTGTTTGAAAAAATAGATGAGAAGAAAAGAACATCTTGAGAGATCTAGAAGTGGCCTCAAGATATAAATATGTGAAAAAATACAATAAATATCAGGTTATGAAGTTAACCCCAGTTTATATTTATAAAAGTACCTCTCGCTACGCATCCTAAGCTACGTCTCCAGGTTATAGTACACAGCTATTTCCGAAAAGCTGGGCTACCTCGTCTTTATATTTTATAAGTTTGCCGTCTAATTCTAGAACTATATCTCTATCGTGTTGTTTAACCTTGCCTGACTCTTTATTTATTGTGCTCCAAGTAATATTAGATTTATCTATCGATTGGCTAATTTTGTCGCTGTGAAACTTACCTTAGCAACTTCACATACGTTTTTAAATAATTTTGAATAATTTCTAACATATTCTACAAAATTGGAATTAGTGTTATAAGTTTTCATGCTCATATTTCATATAGCTCATACAAACGAAACCTACTCTTATGAATGCCTACTGTTGCCCAGTTGTTAAATTTAGTTTTCTCTATGGAAAGTTGATGTTTTCGATTTAAATACATTATCAAATTAATAATTAATAATTAATATACTACTAAATATCGTGCTACTCATATATAAAATATTTGAAAACTCCGGTATATGGGGTAGGGAATTTAAACTATTGCTAATATCATTTTGAAATCTAATGATTCGTTCTGTGGTAATCGGTGTGCAGAGAAATTGATCTACCTTCTTGCTTATTTCGTAATTAAAAGAAGCCAATTGGCCACTATGGTCTGATCTTAAGCAATTTATTATTAATCTGGACAATGTTGCAAAAGATGTTTTCAATACAAGTAGAAAAGGAGGCAGTGATGCGATTTGGTTCAAAGACAAGATTAATGAAGTTAACATTTTTATGCAAATTAACAACACTACACAAGTGTTAGTAACAAACAACACAAAAATTGGTAAAATAATTATTGTTGGCAACACCAGCATATCTTTCTCTTCTGTATTGCCATTCAATCATGTAGTTCAGTGTTAACTATAAAATAAACTTTAATAATATAATTCATGGCGTTTCAATCATAAACGCCATCCCAAACAATGAGTCTTACAGAAGTAGAACAGTTTTCCTATAGAATTACATTGAAATCTCTACATTTTACTACGTTTTTTTGGTTGGAAGAATCCGCTTCTACTACCTTCCATGATTAATTCAAACTCGTTAAAATTAGCAGAGGGGGGCCTGTATACACATATGACGACAAACTGATCCAACTTCACACATTAAATCTCAATAGTTCGCTCAGTAGAAAGATCTGTGATATCCTTACGCTCTTTAAATTTTAAGTTACGTTTAATAACAATCATAGATCCGCCTCTACTTAAGTTCTTTCTTATGAACGAACTGACTATTACATAATTTTCTACGTTGTTACACAAAAAACGTCAACGGAAATATTGCGTGAAAAAGACTTATTTCTTATGTTTTTCCCGAAAAGAATTTGAATATTTTGATGTACTACATGGAAACGATTAGACTTTTCTGTTGACGCGTTTTTCAGTTTTAATTATGGTTAATAGTTATACTGTTTCTACTTAAAATAGGAGCATTGTCGTGGGCACTGTGTTATATCTTCTATAACAGCATCCTTTATATTAAAAGATAGCAAACTAGCTATATGTCTCAGATACTTTATGGGTAAAAGTAAATTATCCTCAAAAAGTTTAAAGTAAGTGTAAAGAAGAGAACAAGCTATAAAGTCAAAATTGAAGTCACTACTGAATAGTTTTCCGATTTCTGGCTTACTCAGTAAAAAATTTATTCTGGGGGTCTACCAGAACCTCTTAAAACAATATTACTTTAACCTTACATTGACTTTTCGTACCTGCTTAAAGTAAGCTTATTATAATGTTAAAACTATGATGTTTTATTGGCAGCTTTGTGACTATTCATTCACTCAGTTCGTACTATGACGCGATTCTAACATTAAAGTAATATTGCACTTATGTCAAATTGTCAACGGATGCAATGGAAACAATATTAATTTCAGTTTTATTATCTTAATATTGATTTGTAATGATTAAAAATTAAGTTGAACTTGCTTATTTACATATATCTCTTCAATATTTTGTTTATTTTTTATTTAATAGCACATAGAAAATAATTTCTCTTTAAACAAAAATATGCCATGTTTATTTCGCAAAATTATGACAGTGCCATCTATATGCTCCTTGGCGAAACTAATAGTTGACACTAAACTATAATTCCGAATTCACAACGTGACTGTCAAGACTCAGCATGCTTCATTTATTTTTCTTCATGAAAATGCAGAAAAATAATTGAGAACAACGTAATTTTAATAGATTTTATTATTACATTCTTTTATTTTTTTAACAGTTACAATTCTCTGAATGTAAATAACATTAAGTACTTAAACATTATACTACGATAAGATGATTCGGAATAGCGTTATTTCTTTCCTTTTTTTAGTAAGGAATAGACAATACCGGGAAATCATTCGTACTTTGAATTACTTTAGCAATAATACATTACTTGGTTGACAGGTTTGTCATGGTACGAATATGAGTAATATTACAATAAGCTTACTTTAAGCTTACATTGAAATAAGATTGTTTTTGGAAAGGTTATGGTAGGCCCCCTGGTTCTTTTAAATATTCTTTTCCGCCCGTATCTTAGCGGTTAAAAGAAAGTCTTTTGATGAACAAAGAGTGTTTACAAAGTATGATGATCACAAGGTGCAAGTGGTTGCCTTTTGATCGAGATCCGGAAAAATACAGGCTATAGACATATACAAATACGAATAAGGAAGGATCCTTTTTGTTTCAATATATAGTAAAGTATAAAACAAGGGCGATTTTCTGTCGACAGCTTCTATATCATACAACGTTGGTATTCATAATACTGGTTTCAACTACTGTAGGCATCGATGTTTGAGAAACAAACAATTAAATTAATTTACATAATGGATTGTATTATCCAGTGGCCACGACACATATGTAATGGAACATTTGACATGTATCAACAATATTAATTGCTTTCCATTACAAAAGAAGACATGTTGGTGAAATCTCTCTTTCTTTTTCAATCCTTGTCCACTCATTACCTTCGCTCCTGTACTCTTTTTTTTAATAATACCAAGTGATGGGACGAGTAATTTGAACGCCTGGTGATTATCCGACCTGCATGTCTTATCAACGTCCGTGACTCAGCTCCGTTGACCACAACTTTGATGTGTATATTGGTTGGTGAAATATAAAATTCATTGAAAAAAGACTAGTTACAAAACCGGAATTAGAAAGTAACGGCAATAACGGGTTATGACATTTCTTACTTAATTTTTTTATTTGTTATAAAGCAATACGAAGCCTTATAACAAATTATAATGTAGCTATTTTACAAGACTCATAACCCCACCACCACTGTAGTATCCAAATAAAGTACCGAGCTAACTGTGCTAACGCTAACAATCGTTTTGATAAAAGGTACGGAGTAAACTGATTTCAACCGTCTTTGGTGCTAGCCGTAGTAGCGATATCAAGAAAGAATTGATTGAATTTTGTTTTCTGGCAAATACTTGTCCATTATAGAATCTAAGCCGTACTTACTTTTACCAAATACGTATTAATAGGTTAAAGAAAAAGTAATAAGAAGAAAACTTCATTCAAGACATAAGAGTGCTACCAGATTCACTTCGTGTTAGTTGGAGAAAAGTTTAATAAACATAAGGTAACATGCTAGTTTCAAATTGTCGATAAGAAGAGACTGGGATTCGACCACTTTCCGATTTCGCTTTATCCTTACGCTTCGCCGACACTTTTAATGACTTATCCGCTTTTCCGATGTAAGAGAAAAGAAATTCGTTTTGTTAAACAAAGTCTTACCCGAGACTTACCTTTCGGTATTTTATGTAGCGTACGGATGGCGTATTTGTTATGTATGACTTTATATTCTTTATATTTTGTTGAGAAAAGGATAAATAAACTGTAAACCATTATTACGTACCCTTGGCATTATAAAGGCATACGAGATAATATACATAAAAAGTGCTTTTATCAATGTGAAAAATCAAGAAAATAATACGAAGTACATGAAGGAAATTATGTATTATGTGAAATTTCATTTGAGCGAAAAAGTTATCGACTAATTTGTACGTTGAATCTTTAAGATCTCTCCTGCACAGTTGGCATTTTACAGATATGGCCTTATTACACACATGTTGCGTATTGTATTGTTATTACAAAATAATGTTTTATTTATTCCCAATAACTGTTCTGATCAACAGCAAATTAGTTATTAATATAAATAATAGACACACCTGATGTTAAGCGTTTGCCTAAAAATGTCTATTCATAGGAAATTAAACTGTTTTTCCGGATTTAAATCGCGTATGTTTGTTTTTTCAAACAAAAACAAACAAAGAGTTTGTTTGAAAAAACAAATATACGCGATTTAAATCCGGAAAAATAGTTTCATTTCCTATGTGTAACAATCGCGAAAACCTAAGAACTCGAAATGTCTATTCACTCTCGAAATGTCTATTGACTGCCTCCGTGGCCGAATGGTTACCATTGTGCCAGGTTCGATTCCCGGGCCGGGAGAAATATTTATATGGCCTACATTTATTTCTCTCGTGAGTTTGGGTGTAATTTGTGGTTATGTATGTGTCCATAGCACCCGCGACACAGGGTTTCCCTAGTACGGGGCTATGTTGAGTGTGTGCGTTATTATTATATTATTATTACTCTAGCCTTGAATAGACCCAAATTATAGTTTTTGGGAAACACAGATGCTGAACACAGATAGATTCATTCCTTTGCCGTACGCATCAGAAAGGAGGAAGCAAAGCGCTTAGTACGAATGGGTGGTTATATCAACGACATAAGGATGGAATGTTTTAGATCTTCTAGTCCAGTGCAAACAAATTGAAAAGTTCCTGCACACACTCCCCGAAATATATCCAACTACTTTTCTACTTCAGGAAAGTGTAACTACAATCTACAATTATAACTGTATTGGCTTCGAAAATCTACAATAAACTTCCGAGTGAAATTACTTATTACAATAATTGTGTAAAATTAAACACATCATAAGTTAATTACCTGAAAGATATTAATGTTCTAAAACATTAGACACTTCTTATAAAATTAACATTTCATTTGTTTCTTATTTTTATCTTAGACAGGCTTATCGAGTTGTTAGGTTTTCGCGATATTTACGTGCTCTGTACAAGTCCCACGGTCACGAGTGTCAATTAAATAGGGCGCATTATAAGTTTCCCGAACTGGCCACTTATATAAACAATATTTAAAAAGTAATTACAACATTTGAAAATGGAGCTCTTTGGCTGTAGAATACAGTTTGTTTCATCTGACTGTCACTTGTTTTTACATTGTGGCGTCATTTTAGATATCGGTTGTCTACATCACCATAGATTTAACTCGTGAAAATGTTCATAGTATAATTTTCTACGACCTTAAGTGAAATTTAACAGCTCGCCGGAGCTTCACTCGGCTTCAAACTGCTTTTGGCGATGAAGCACCATGCAAGACGACTGTTTATAACTGGTTTACAGAATTCAAACGCGGTCGTGTGAATCTCAGTGACGAAGTTCGTGATGGTCGCCCGTCCACTGCTGTGAACAACAAAAACATCGATGCTGTGCGTCATATGAGCAAAACAGACAGGCATGTGACATACCGTGAGATTCGGGCATAGGCATATACTACACAAACATTTGGGTGTGAAACAGCTGTGCTCTCGGTGGATCCCACACAATTTGACTGAGGCTCAAAAAACGGATCGCGTCACTTGGTGCAATGCCATGCTTACCAGATTCAACGAAGGGGCATCAAACTTGGTGGGGGACATAGTAACAGGTGACGAAACATGGATTTATAGTTACGATCCCAAAACAATGCAGCAATCGAGCGTATGGGTCTTTCGAGATGAGCCGAAGCCAACCAAACTGGAGCGCATGCAAAGTGCCACTAATAACTGGACACGTGGCTACTGTTGCTTTGGAGAATTGTTGTACCGTAAATAGTGATTGGTACACGACCATTTGTTTGCCGGAAGTTACTGGCAAACTCCATAAAAATAACCGTAAACGCCGTATCAACTTGCACTACGATAATGCCAGTTCTCACACGGCCAGACAGACAAATGAATTTTTGAAGGTGAACAACGTTGACCTTAAGAGCCATCAAGCGTACAGTCTCGACCTGGCACCTTGTGCTTTTATTTATTTCCAAAAATTAAAAACCAGTTACGCGGTCAACGATTTTCATCACCAGAGGCTGTCGAAGAGTATGAAAAATGTGTTTCAGAGATTGTCACGGAGGAGTGGCATAAATGTTTTCAAAATTGGTTCATTCGTTTGAAAAAGTGCGTTAACTCTAACGGAGAATATTTTGAGAAACAATAAATTCATTTCTGACCATTTATAGTATTTTTTTCTTATTCATTCATTTTTTCTTATTCATTCATTCATTCATGGAAACGTATAGTGCACCACTTATACACGATTTTACAACATAATAGTTACATTTTCAATGTTTAGACAGACTTGTTAAGTTTATTAATATTTTCTTTACTGCTTCTCTTTTGTCCGCTCTTTGACCGGTCATAGTTACTTTTACAGTCCGAAATCAAGTAAAAGCAGTATATACATATACACACACACATATATATATATATATATATATATATATATATATATACTGTGTATATACATATCGTCAATTTAATACTTAAAAACTCAAATTTTCACTGGAGCCAAAACAAAAATTGCAAAAACTAAATAAAAAATCATAACTCTGAAACGGTTCTTTTTTTGTGCCAAATTTAGCAAATAAACCTATAAAAAATAGGATTTCTTAACAATAAACATTTCAAATAGTCCTACTCCAAATGACGAGTATGTGGGTTACGACAATTTGATTTTCAGATTTTAAGCCCAAAGAATGCTGTAACTTTCAAATTAATTTGTATGAAGGTGCGACTAATTTCAATTTACGGTATTCTAAGAGTGATGTAAATGAATTAGAGCTCCTTAACACATTTTTGGTCTTTAAATGTTAACTTCTTGAAGATTTAAAACTGCTGAAAGAGTATTTTTTAAACCAAAGTATGTAAGATTAAAATGGTGTTAGTGAAAGTCACATGCAATTTACATGGCTTTTATAATGTTTATTATTAAAAAGAATCACTATTTGTGGAAAAAACTATAGGTCACAATGAGTACAATGAAACAAATCGAATTATATAATATTGGAGATTCAACACAGAAAAACCAAAATCATTGACCCTTGGTGTGTGCCATATTACATCGTTTTTAGAACTGATAGTTTATTGCCTGGTAGTTACAAGGAAAAATATTATCTACATGTTGAAGACTTAAAATTATTAGGTGTTAGTATAAATTCAATAATAGGTTGTAAATAGGTAATGAACGAAAATAGTAAAAATATAGAAAAATTTTATCATGATTATGATTTAAATTTATATCAAACTATATTCATCCATTAAGCAGACTTCAAAGTTTAAAAAAATATTAAAATTAAACCTCCTAGGTAGTATCGTAATTCTTTGTCATATTCCATGAACTGCAACCCGGTTGTACATCAGTGCTATTTTCGGGTGGTAACTGGTCAATTGAAGGTTAGGTCCGGGAACTGCAACTAGCTTCTGCATTATTGGTCTTTTTGAAAGTACACATTTTCTATGATTATTTCACTAGATACTTTGAATAAATTTTTCTCAGGGTTTCGAAACATGACGATCATAAACTTTTATAGAGCCTAGGTTTGAGTTTAGCGTGTTGCATATCTTTTGGTGACATGTCACGGAGCTTCTTGATGCAGTTTGTGGAATGGAATCTGGTTAAATTATTATCGGTGGAAGATTGTTGCACATTGGATTACATTACAATTTATTAGAACCGTCTGAAGGCCGTAGTAATTTGTTATTTAAAATTACAGTCTTAGATTGTTTTGATCTAGTAGCATAGCGTTCGTAGACAGAAAATTGTTTCTTTGTTCTCTTTTAGTTCACCGACGTATTTTCTTCTTTTTTGTGACATTATTTGTGTTTTTTTATTTGTTAGCATGTGTGGAATATATTTTATATGTGTATCTATTTTATTATTAATTAAACTTTGTGGCATGCATGACTAAACATACCTACAGTCATTTAGACCATTGATAGTAACTATTATGACATAATCTGTGCTATTGGCTGTGCCAGGGTTCATGCTATCTAGAAATAAGATTTTGTGATACATGAGTTTGCTGAATAAATGTGATGGTTACTGTTATGTGAAGTGAGAAAAAACTTCATAAAAAGACGAAAACGCACTACAGGTATAAACATTTCTCTGCCTGCCCCGATGGGAGAACGGCGAGAGATACATGTATCCAGAAAATGGCTTGTTTTCAATATTGTATCTAAATCCGTGTTAGTGAATTAGTGAATAATAATTACCAAAACATATTAACATACTTACATATGATAATAACTTTGAAGTTCGTAGGATTTCTCAGTCAAATAAAGTCGTGATCGAGCAAATTTCACTATAATTTAAACACATCGTCTTTACGAGTCATACGTAGTTCATTAATTTCTCACTCTTATTGTCTGAATAAATAAATGAGATTAAATATAATAATATATATTTAATCTCATTTAAAAGTTAAAAAATAAAATAATTAAAAGAAATAATATTTTCAATCATAATGGAACAAATACTTTCGATTTTGCTATAAAAAACCTCGGACAACACACACAAGTACTCTCACTGCTGCATCCGTAGTCTCTAAAGGCTGTAAGTCGCGGTGTCAATAAGCGAGTGAAGAATAAAATGACGTAAGGAGAAGTTCTGTACTTGTTTATATTTGTTTTTAAATATCGTAACACTTATTGCACTGTTAAAACTCGGACCAATAAAACGCTGTAAATCACATTGTTGGCACTTAACAACACCCAAATAAATGCTGTAAGTCGTACAATTTTAATATTAGGGAACGCAAAAATGCTGTAATCAGAGGCACAGAAAAAAATAATTACGTGTTCTTCATGTAACGCACATTTCGCAAAAAAAACACTGGAATTTATGTGGGTTAAATCGTTTTAAAATTCCTTAACCAAAAAAAAGCGTTAAAAATTTTGCTCTCTACAATGTCTCTACAGTTTATTTTCATTTTAGAGACATGAGACCCAGACAAAAAGTATTTTTGCAGGTATTGCGGGCTACAGCATTATCGCTTTCCAGTGACGCACACACTCAACATAGCCCCACACTAGGGAAACCCTGTGTCGCGGGTGCCATGGACACACACATAGACAACCACAAATTACACCCAAACTCACGAGAGAAATAAATGTAGGCCATACAAATATTTCTCCCGGCCCGGGAATCGAACCCGGGGACCTCTGC
>NW_020653851.1:13852886-13887890 GCF_003589595.1 Hyposmocoma kahamanoa
TATATATAATTACAGGTTTTTATAACATAATGTACTGGGTTATTTTTATCATCATTTATTATTGGTTTCTGTGACTTATTGGACTGCATGAGTATAGTAAGTATACGAATTATAGAAAGTTTCTAAATAATAATAAATAAATTTGCTATTTGACAAATAATACAGAAAAAATCACAGTCGAGAAGTTTCAACTAAACATCCGCCATGTTAATTACAAAGAGACTTATTAAGCCGGGTACCCACTATCGAACAGTAACCGTAACCGTTGCATGTTATGTTACCAAAAATCATAGTGTGTGCGTGGTTCACGAGCTTGCCGTGAGTAGAACACGTGCGGTTCGCAATGAGTTGACGTTAACCATGAGTTTTGTGACAGTTGTCGCTAGCGACCGCATCAATTACTTCACAATTTTGTACGGCAAATTGTACAGCACCCCTAGCGGTCACAAGACAAAATAACATTTCGTGTACAAACATTTTACGTCGTCGCTAGCGATAACTGTCACTATAATGTCATGGTAGAAGCAATGGTACTCATTCTAGTGAGTGAAGACTGTTTCACGCGTACAGACTAAAGTACCGGCACGCTATGATGGCTCTTTTGGCGTTCGTCCGCTCATCAAGATTATCCGTAGCCGATATGTCAGTATTAATCATAATTATATTGAAGGAGCTAATTGCTGTACATTGTTGTCAATAGTGGCGTGCAGTAAAATTTATGGAATATATAATTTGAGGACACAACTCGGCATTTGTTTTTCGAAATTCGAAATTTTTTTAAATGAAATCTAATACGATCGTCAGTTATGGGATCGCTGGCCAGGACAACTTCTACCTCCGGCATTCTCGCGTCAAAGCTCAATGTAAAACAAAGCAGTTTCGAATTGACAATATATTAAGTAAACATTTTTATTTTCGTTTTATTAAAATTTTTAAACAACTACCCCTAGCAATACTAGTTATTAATGTAAAAACTTGTAGTTGCAACTCGCATTTGATGATATTTTTATCGATAATGAATTGAGATTTGACCTCACTATTGTAATCTGTCAAAACGGCCATCATAGCGTGCCGGTACTGTAGAAACTCGTTACTGTATCTGTCACGTCACAGTTAAAGCTCGCTGAATATCCAGCTGTATGAATATACGGACAAAGCTACAAAATCTCGATAACCGTAAAAATTGGCTTACTTATTGGATTTTAATGGCTTTCAAAAAAGTAGAAAAAAAGGAGAATAAGTTTTGAACCCTCATCGACTTTCAGATCTCATCGCGATGTTTTTCTTCATCGTTAGCAAGGAGTGTTGCTACTGAACATTAACAAATGTACATAAATTAGAAATTAAAGTCATAAATAAATGCCGCCATAGGAATTAGAATCGTCAACCTCTCAATAGGGAAGCAACCGTTCTCCGTAGAAGACTATTACCATTCTTTAACAGTCTAGCATATGATCGGATTTAGTAGAAGCAAAGCTCCAGAGCCTCGAACACTGCCGTGAAGTTGCCTGCTTGTCAGTATTCTATAGTATATATCACAGAAAGTGTGCAATAGAACTGCATGATTTAATTCCGCCTTAACCTTTGCATCATCGGGGGACTAGACTGAAGGCGAGTAACTGGAGAAGAAGCGGGGAAAACTGTTTTGCTAGAGCAAATGTTTCAGGTATACATATTTACTATATGTATAATATTATATATATTTACTATTAAATAACTGTCTTACAAAAATATACGATACACCTAAGGAAATTGTCTAAAGAATGTGTTTCACGATGTACTGTATACGATAATATAAAACCCTGAAAACAGTCTTCAAATTTTATATGAAGATATTTATCTAAAAGTACTACAGATAACCTTGCTAAATATTGCTTTTCAACTGAAGCCCTATAGTTATTAAATTCACATTTATCCCATAATTTGCAAATTTGCCCAGCGGTGTAAGGATACGCCGCGCCGCCCGCTGCCCTGTCGGTTGCCATCGGGGGCTTGCCGACTTTGGATCTGTGTCAAATTTTCTCCGCCTGTTTTTATTTTATTCATATTAATTTACAGCGCGTGGATTGCGGGACGCGAGGGGAGACCCTCCTAAAATCTAGCCTGACGTTGAAATACCTCGCCTTAAGCTGAGCTACGCAGCCTTAACACAACCTTTGAAAGATTGAAGAAGTACTATTTAGGTGTGCATGCTCCATCGTCGACGTCATCGCCACTTTCCATCAAGTGAGATGGCGGTCAAATGCGCACTTTTAAAAAATAAGTGCGCATTTGTTATATCCAGAATAACAACTATTTGAACCTTGGAATCTTTACTGATTTTTCTGTAGACATTGAGAAAACGACGTTATTTCGAAATCGAAAAAATTAAAGAATATTTGTGTTGTCTTTACTTAATGCAAAATATTTTACACAGATAACTGTAATTTAATCGTGTCGTTTGAACTCACCGCATCTTTAGAATGAAAGTGACCTAATCCCTAAAAATCAACAAAATGAATTTATGCTGTATAACAACTTTTAAAATAATTTTTCAGGAGGTTGTTAATCGGAAATTGACCCATTAAAGCTCAAACGGCACTTACCCACTTTAGGTATCTTTTATACACAAATTCCACTCCCGCATTGGTATGTCAACGCCGCATTTAGTGCTGAATCTTATCAGCAAAGACAACACACCATACCGTCGTTGTTGGCGTAAAAGTTACGAATTAACAATTATTTGAGTCGTTTTCGGTTCGAAAATCATCATTATATTTTTACAAACATTACTTACATTAGTTCGTCGAAGCCTTTCTTTCATAATAAAAGCGGCTTAATCTTGATAAGGTTAACTTCTTGCTGAGCTGGTGAAAATTACGAAAGAGGCTTCATTATTATAGGTTAAAACGACGTAACAAAAAAGTTAAGTAAAAAAAGTGACCTTATAGCAACTAATTTTTGTAAATTATATTTTTTATTGTTAAATATTAAAGTAATCAAAAGATATTTTTCGTGTCATAAAACTGAATGTGTCATAATATCTACCGACATTTTTAGTTCATATTAAGATGAAAAGGAAATTCTTATTTGTAGCGTATTCCAATATGTTAGGATTTTGTATTAGGTAACTTATAATTTAATTATGCGTCATATGCTTTAATTATCATTTCGGTGTTTCTTAATTCGGATTATAGTAAAACCCGACAGCAACCTTTGCTTTACATTTAATTTGTCTAAGTGAATATTCGCTACCCAATGTTATTAATTGAATACATTCACAACCATTATTTATCTTTAATCGAAACGCCCGAACATTAAGCTGTTTAAAACCATCCCAGTATCATGCGGTCCCACCACTGTAGTATCCAAATAAAGTACCTACTCAAAATCCAATCAAAACAATGTGATATTGCTGTACAATGCGATGAATTAATAACAAGCGCCAACCGAAATATCCAAATATGGCAATTTTGGGAAGAACAGTGTGTCGTATACGAAATATGTAATTCATAGGTCTTTTCTCATTTGCCGGGGAGCACGCGTTCCATTACGGCCTTCGATGGTGTTGTTATTGTATGAAATTGGTCGCGGTCCGGACGCGTAGGGTGCGGGATGGACCAGACAGATTAATTTTGTCGCTTTATTTACTTACTATCTATGTGAGTATGTTTAATGAATTTTAATATAAATAGGTTTGTGTTAGGCCTTAGCCACGATACGTTAATTAATTTCACACACTGTTCAGGGGCACTATATTACGCTGGGCATCTCTAGGTGTGACAGCTATTCGGCTCAGAACAATAAATACAGTAAACGTGGTTAGTTAGCGTCCGATGCGTGCGCTATAGGTCTCGAAAGACCTATCTGAACTCAGTGCGCTGTTTTCGCTTTGTATGGTATGGTTGTGTCATTCTTGAAGGTGAAATAACAGGCATATGGGACTTGTCAGCTTATGTCTCAGGGTGACGGGCGCAGTGTCAGTGCCCCTCAAATCTTTGCGATTTAAAGTTCTGAGTGGCACTACAACTGTTATGGACAGGTGTGTAGCTTACCATCAGGCGCACGACTTGTTCGTCCCGTCACTTGATAATATAAAAAAATAATTCTTTCGTGCAAATTCTCTAAAATCCTAGAAAATTACCACATTGTGCTGTTGTGGAGTGCAAAAATGACAGCCGCACTAATTTAATTAAATTGGTGCGGTTGTCATTTTTTAACGGGTAATATTTCCCGTGGTGATATTTCCTATCATCGGAAAGTCGTATTTTAATAAATTTTCAATTTTCTGTTGCCTCCTGCAATCTTTTCTGCAACCCCTGCATTATGGTCGCTTATTTATTGGAGAACTAAATTAATAACTCCAATCTGTCGTCGTTCAGCAATAAACCGCTAGATGGAAGCATTGAAAATTTCGATATAAAATCTAAAACGTCGTCGTAACTTGTAATAATATTGTAATAATGTTGAATAAATAAATAAATAGACGGTGTTGAACTTTCAACGATGTGCCAACAGGGTAAAGTTTAAATATTTCTTTTTAAATTTGAAGCTACGATCAATCAGGATTTTGTAGGGTTTCAAATTAAGAATGTGTGAGTTTTGGCGACATCGGTTCCGATAGTAATCGAAACTTAAGGCACTTCTATTATTTTTTTTATTATTCCATTATTTTTAACGCGCCCGCATTGAGTATGTATAAATTGTACCTTACAAAAATAAAGTTATGACGGAAACGAATCATTAATTACAATAACAACAAGACGTAACAACGTACAACGTGCTGAACAGTACTGCAAAAAAAACCTTTTTTCCATTAAAATTGTGTCATTTCCATTTGTGATAATTTTTTCTACGTTTTTGAAGACTTTCCTATAGCAATGTCTTTCTATCTTATAGCTAAAATAACTCCATTAAAACCTCGCATACTTTTTGAGGTTATCCTGCATAATTACACGTACACAAGGTGACACAACAACATAGGACTCATAATAATAATAAGCTTTTGTTACGCACCACCACCACCGTCCACACAGATATGCTGCATTTGATTGATTTCGGTCCGCAAGTGTGGTTCAAACCAGCTACAAAAAAAGCTGAGAAAAAGTAAAGAAATAATAATATTAAAAGTTAATTTGCTTTAAACAAAAATGTACAGACTATATACATAATAATCAACTGTGCCATATTATTTTCTATAATCAACTATACTAAATTGTACATACTTTCAGAAAATAATCGTATTAATTAGCAGTAGAACCTCCCGTGAAAGATTTCGTCCAGGAAAGTACTACCACCTTACCTATATCTGCTAATGTGAGCATTACTGCGTTTCCATTTTTTTGGAAATTATAGGGACATGGGACTTGTCACGATATGTCTCAGGGTAACGGGCGCAGTGGCAGTGCTGTTCAAATCTTTGCGATTTAAAGCTCTACAAGTCGTGCGCCTGGTGGTAAGCGACATTTAATCGAGACTCGTGCGAGTCGAGCGACATGCCTATCGCTTACCACCAGCCGCACGACTTGTTCGTCCCATCACTTGGTATCATAAAAAAAACTAAATTGTGCTCACAGAAAAAAAATCATGCTTTCCCATATAAATTACCGAATGATTGCACACTTCTAATGGTTAACTTTTTTTCTGGTTGCACACTATCATATATCACACAAAAGTGTATGAATAAAAAGTATTTTCAAACAAAATAGTTGTGACAACTTTCATTGTAATTTAATTAGGTACATACGTACATTTTTAAAGGAACGCAATGTTTTAATAAGTTCTATTAGAAAGAGGCTGCTGGTATTGAAAAGAGACAAAATTTCAAAAGAAGACGTCAAAACAAAATACATAATCAAATTCTTGACAAAATCTTACATAATTACATAGAGCGCACTATAACTTTCCGGAACTGGCCACTTACATAAACAATATTTAAAAAATAATTACAACATTTGCAAATGGAACTCTTTGGCTGTAGAATACAGTTTGCTTTATCTGACTATCACTTGTTTTTACGTTGTGACGTCATTTTAGAAATTGGTTGTCTACATCACCATGGATTTAACTCGTGAAAAACTCGTGGTATGATTTTCTACGACTTTAAATGTAATTTAACAGCTTAGCGGAGCTTCGCTCTGTTTCACACTGCTTTTGACGATCAAGCATCATGCAAGACGACTATTTATAGCTGGTTTACAGAATTCAAACGCGGTCGTGTGAATCTCAGTGACGAATTTCGTGATGGTCGCACGTCCAATGCTGTGAACAACAAAAACACCGATGCCATATGATCAAAACAGACAAGCATGTGACATACCATGAAATTCGGGCATCTTTAGGCATAAATATGAGTCAAATACAATCAATACTACACAAACATTTGGGTGAGAAAAAGCTGTACTCTCGGTGGATCCTACTCAATTTGACTGAGGCTCAAAAAACGGATCGCGTCACTTGGTGCAATGCCATGCTTACCAGATTCAACGAAGGGACGTCAAATTTGGTTTGGGACATAGTAACAGGTGAAGAAACATGTATTTATAGTTACGATGTCAATATCATCTTGCACCACGGTAATGCCAGTTCTCACACGGCCAGACGGACAAATGAATTTTTGAAGATGAACAACGTTGACCTTATGAGCCATCCCGCGTACAGTCCCGACCTGGCACCTTGTGAATTTATTACTTATACCAGAAGAGAATGAAAAATATGTTTCAGAGATTACCACAGAGGAGTGTCATAAATGTTTTCAAAATTAGTTCATTCGTATGAAAAAGTTCATTAACACTAAGGGAGAATATTTTGAGAAACAATAAATTCATTTATGATCATATATAGTATTTTTTTCTTATTCATTCCGGAAACTTATAGTGCGCCACACGTATATAGACTAAAGGGAACAAATTTAAAAAAACGTTACAAATAACAAAAAAACACAAGAAAAAGTTAATGTTAATGAAATGTAATATTATTGAGATTCATTGGTTAACATACTAATGAAACAGTATACTGTGTTTACACCACAAATTTAACAAGCAGGGGAAACTTTTGAAACTTTCAAGTAGGTAATTATATTTGTACTCATGCAATATACATGCAAAGAAGTACATTTTGAATAGCCTGTAAGTTGAAGTTAAAATATAGGGTGTACGCCCTACATTTGAATTATGAATTCGGTATAAAATGCCCGTAAAGGAAATAAAATAGTAGTGATAAAGTCCGTGTGGTACCAAAGTATAAAAGGAAAAGATTTAAAAAAAAATCAAACGTTAATCACTTATATATTGGCCACGTTGACTTACAAGCTTTTGCCATCTGTCAGTATTTTAGAATTCCCCTTGTATAAAAAATCCTATCTCTACTTATAAAATACAGCTGTATGTTATAAGTAGAGATAGGATTTTTGTAAGTGTCATTTGATGGTCTCTTTGTTATCAAAGTCTTCTACATTAAAAGAAGTTGTAGAGACAGATACAAGTGAACATCTGGTAATAATAATGTGAAGGGGCTGAATAATAATAATATATAATCGTTCAATTACCTTGGGGTGTGCGAAAGGAGCCTCCACACACGATTGCCATTCCTTTCCCGTACACCTGGCACACCCTGAGCAACGATCGGTGAGTACCGTACGCCAATCCTTTCACCACAATACGATAAAAAGAAGAACAATTACTTGATCTATCAGGAATCTAATCGGAAACATCCTCGTATGACATATAAGCTGAGCTACTGAGATCGTCAAAAGTAAATACCATTCCAGCCTTCACAAAGCTTCCCTTTGACCTTTTACACCAAAGTGAAACCCAATTTTCATGTTTGTGCCTACATTTCTTAACAAGGCATCTGAAATGTATTTCAACAGAGACTTATTTCAATCAAAATTGAGAACCGAGAAAAATCACAAAAACGTTTTTAATTCCTTTTACGTGTCAACGATAATGCTTTCAGATTAATTTTGTCATTTATGCGAGCGGAAATAATCGGCTTAAAAGACGAGTTGAGCTTCGCAGATGTATTGCAATCTGTGATGCCCCTTTCGGTTTTAGATTATGTTTTATTTGGCTTACTTTTTGAGTAAATTTCGCAATTCCTTAATACGCCTTGAAAAAATCGTAAAAAAAATGGATTTATATACGCTACACTCGCACTGAAATGATATAAATTCATTAGCAAATAAAAATAATGAATTTTTCCTTTGTAATGCCAAGTGACGGGACGTACAAGTTGTGGTAAGCAACACACCTGTTCATAGCAATTGAACTGCTACTCAGAACTTTAAATCGCAAAGGAAAAATGTTTATTCCGTAAATTAATTATGGCACAGTACACACACGTTTTATGATGAACACACAATACTTTTCAATAAATAATTCGATTATAATTAAAATAAATTATAGTATAACAAAAATGACATAATAGAGTGTACGCTGTGCTATGACGGAATATGTCATCCACTTTGCTTATTGTCGTCTCACTGTAAGTGCTACGACGCTGAATTTCAGTGACCCGGTAACAGCATACTCGCGACACGGAAAACAGTAGACGCACTTAACTAATGGGTACCATTCGAATCATATTGTGGGGAACTTGGTGGAATGTAGTCGGTCGTGTTTTTTTTATAATATAAGTGACGGGACGAACAAGTCGTGCACCTGACGGTAATCTACACGCCTGTCCATAACAGTTGCAGTGTCCTCAGAACTTTAAATGGCAAAGATCTGAGGGGTACTGTCATTGTGCCCGTCGCCCTGAGACCTAAGTTAAAAAGTAGCATGTGCCTGTAATTTCACAAGCACCCTTACCCTTCAAAACCGGAACACAGCAATGCTGACATTACTGCTTGGAGGCAGAAATAGGCCACCTTTGGCAGTACCTTCCTGGATGAACTCTTTCACAAGGAATCTACTGCTACCAAGATACCAGCAGCAGTGAGACTTAATAACGGATTGATAAACAAGATTATGTTAATATTATTATTGTTATGTAGATACAGGACAATCTCATCATTCTCAACTACCTCCGTGGCCTAACGGTTACCATGCCAGACTGCCTGCCTGAATCTGGGAAGGTTCGATTCCCGGGCCGGGAGAAATATTTGTATGGCCTACATTTATTTCTCTTGTGAGTTTGGGTGTCATTTGTGGTTGTCTGTGTGTGTCCATGGCTCCCGCGCGACAGGGTTTCCCTGGTGCGGGGTTATGTTGAGCGGGTGCGTTATTATTATTATTATTTATTATCATTACCTAATTTCAAACTAACTATAAATATATCGCACGTGGCAAGTTAAAGGTGTGGTAGTAGTAAATAAATTATATGCAAATTACAATTATCTCTGACTAGAGATGTCGCTTCAATTCGCTGTAATCGAAGAGGTTTACAGCTATGTCTACCTCTCCGAATGAAGAAATACGCAGCGCTACGGCAAAAAAGTCATTAAAAACCAATAACAAAGATCTGCAACAAACACAGAAAAACTCGTAAGGTCTGTTTTTGGCAGAGCATCTGGCACGGATTGCCCGAAGGTGCTGGTTCGGATCCAACCAGATCGAATGAGTTTTTCTAAGTGTTTCAATGTTTCGATCATTGTTATAATAATTACAACATAGTAAGTAATGGAGTAATTAAAAAAAAATTATATATCATGGTAGTAAAACATGGTGACAACCAATAAGCTTAAAAAAATTTACATTATATGTATTCAATTTAAATCATGTTTAGATTTTTTGAGGTTTAAAACAAACAATGCACAAGGCACCGCCTATTTTTTTTACACCCACACCAATTATATGGTTTCAAACTAGAGTATTCTCAGCATACCCAGACCAGAACCAATTTAAAAAATGTTATTTCCTTATTTAATCCTACCTGAAATCGAACCCGAGCCTTTCACGTCCAGCGCCAATAGTTGAGCTACTGGATTCATCAGTAAATTAACATCGTAACCGATTTTATTATATTAGTATACAATGAAATTAAAAAATCGCTAAATTGCAAACTCACAAGAGCGTTTTGTATATTAAATAGACCCCAGAATACTTCTTAAGATATTTAAGTTTTTCTAAGCAGATACTCTAATCTTTTGCTTCACTCGTTCGGTAAAGTAATATCTCGGAAACAGTACGAGATTTGGGTTAAATAATTCATATAACGTAATCTCAAAATTGTAGGTCCTTCAGCTAAATCTTTTAGAGACTTAAACTATTTAAAATTGATGAAATATTGAGTTATTAAAGAAAAAGCGATGAAAACTGGGGATATTTTAAAACTATGTGCGGGCAATTTCACGGTGGTTGCACAGTGGGCCGCATTCGAGCGCTAACAGGCCGAAAATGAATTATTACTTGCAAACGCTAATGCTGATTTTTTTGTGTTATTACAGACTTTTATAATAAACTGTTGTAATTTATTACTATAATGGTAAAATAACTTCTCATAATTACAATCTACTTTAAATCATATTTGAAAATATCTTTAGTTCTTTATTATCTTAACAAGTTCTTAGAAGACTCACGAGTATAAAATTGTAGGCAATTTTAACGTGCTCATTCTTGAAATTCCTTTTTCGTTACTCTTAATTTTAATTTTTCATTCTCACGATTGTATTTCATTATTCATGCTTTGGTTGTTTTGTTATGTCTTTTTGTATACTAGAAAGAATATTTTTATTGGACTGTAGTGTATTTTATTGAAAAATAACACTCAATAAATATATGCACTAAATTATTTCAAGTTTAAATAAGTATATAATTATATTGTTTAATAACAATAACACACACACTTATAGCTCCGCACTAGGGAAACCCTGTGTCGCGGGTGCCATGGACACACACATAGACAACCACAAATTACAAACTCACAAGATAAATAAATGTAGGCCATACAAATATTTCTCCCGGCCCGAAAATCAAACCCGGAACCTCTGCATGGCAATCCAGGATGGTAACCGTTCGGCCACAGAAGCAGTTATTGTACTAGTAGTAAGTGAATTAGTACCAGTAGCGTTTAAGAAGAGTTGTTTATTTTTTGTAAATTAATTAATATTTGTATTTGTTTTGCATTGTATTGTTAATTATAGAAAAGTAACTACAAAAACATTTGTGTACTTTTAACATAATGCAAAGCTACACTAACGATCTAGAAATTAAAAATAGCTGTAATACTATTGAATTGTTAGTAAGTTAACTATTTTAGTTGTGTTTAACAAGGGTTGTTAACCTCCAGGGCGCACGCCCTCTAACTTTGTTCTATTATTAATGACGAGCCCTATACTAGTAGCCACGCCCTTCCTTAGGCGAATGCAAATTATTGTATTTCGCCATATTTTGTTTGCAACTATCACGGAAAGCAAGCACTGGGCTTAACTAAACGGAACACGCGATGTTAGTCAAAGGTGTTGTTAACTATTTTAAATAAGTAATGATTAAGTCTGTGCTTTCAAAAAGTGCGTTAGGGGAAAATCGTTTTTATTCCTAGCTTAATTACTTATATTAGAGTTGATGTTCTTGAATTTTTTCACAGTATGTCTGAAAATGGCTCTCATTTTCTGTGGTCATTGCTCACGAATTGAACGTGTAGCTATTGAAGACCTATGTATTATTACGAGTTATCAAATTTTATGATATTATTTTCACCTGCTTTGTCTCTCCAACAACTTTGAAAGAAAATTAAAATGTCCACCGTAAAAATAAACGGAACATTTTTCCAAACTGGAAAATTATTTAATGTTTGACCGTGACGTCTAATTATTTTTGTGAAATTACTCCACTAGTTTGTTATAATTATTAATACAAAGAAAAAATTAGAATTATTTTAGTATTCATACCTTTACAAAAAAAGTCCTTCGATCCAGTTGGATTCGAACCAACGTCTTCCAGCAAACCGTGCCTGATGCTATGTTAACTAAGATACGGAACGAACTAGCGGACCTTTCGATGTTTTCTATGTGCTTGTTGCAGATCTTTGTTTTTGGTTTTTAATGACTTTTTGCCGTAGCGCCATCTGTGAGAAATTTATATCTTCACTCAGAGAGGTACCTTTACAGCTACCAACCCTGACTAGATTATTTTTATCTAAATGGAATTATAGTTTATCAAAAAATTTGACATCTATATTAATGCCCACTTTCACTAAACTTAACGACATCTTAAACCAATACTTAAATTGATATGACACTCTTAAGAGTTTGCATTGCAAGCATTGATTTAAAACATACTTAAGTTTAGCGCAAGTGGAATAACCACCTTAAGTTTTAGCGTCGACTTTATGGACACCCTGTGTGACCACCCATATAAAAAACTATTCCCTTACGTTATAATTAGAGTAAAAAAGTTTGAAAAACCCTACCAAAGAGGTTTAACGACGATGAAGTGATTTGCATGCGTAATAGCAACTAACGACGGCTATTGGAATAACCATGTGCAATCACATTATAATAAAATTATACAGGGAAAAATACTAGTTATTTCAGTAGTATTTTTCTACAGGGACAGATAGAATTACACGGATTCAGCGTACATTTTAATTATAACTGATCTCTGTTCTCCTCTCGCGCTCTCTCTCTCTCTCTCTTTCTCTGTCGCTCCCGTGAAATTTAATTCCTATCTATTGGTGGATTTCGTCTTCTGCATTTCTAAATCACGTATATTTATTTAATGATGACGTCTTTTGTTGTAACTGATATTTAATGTTTTCAACTTAGCATATACACGCATAATTACGTAGTATAAAAAAAAAACAAATACGTCTAATTGTTGATTTCACGCCGTCTTAAGCTCCGATTTATCAAATGGACCAAACCGGCAAAAGTAATAAATTTATCAATTTCACTTACGCTCATATTCATAATGACCGGCCCATGTTATTAATGCTCGATTAATCGAATTGCCCGTAATACCTATATATATCTTCGTTGCAATCCTGGGCTATGACCTAATAATAATAAAAGTAATATCGCGTAACTATATATCGTAACACATTAATAAACAAATAGTACTCTTGGTACTTGGTGCAACGGGCTGGTGTCCGCAACTCGACGTCAAGGCGCCTATTTTTTTTAGTACCTACTCTTATAAAAAATTTAATTGCACATACAGTTTAGTATCAGACATTAGTGGAGGGAGATAAAAAGGTCTGCATCTCAGCAAAATGACGCACACACACTTTCACAGTGCTGCTAATATTCTGCTATTTTTTTTTTACCATATAATATACATAGTATTTTTTTTACCAAGAACTAAGTCTTGAGACTTGACCTTGTTTAGTGGGATATATGTTTAAGTTTTGTTTAAGTTCTAAGTACTTAGCATTAAAAATAAAATAATCACGGCATTATTTACGTATGGTTTGTGTTTAAATGTTGTAGAGATCAGAGTTTTCTCTCTTGTGCGCATGATTTCAGCTGACATTCATTCTTTCTACATATGTTTTTTAGTTTTATACTAGTCATAGTTTATTCGAAAATGAGCTTCGAAATTGGAAAGTGAAGTCCTATAAAAGTATTCAAAGTGATTTTTTGATTGATTCATATTAATATTTATATTCCCAACCGTATATGTTGAAATCTACTCCTAAGTCGTGACAAAATGGACGCCTGATAGGTTTTGTGTTGTAACGCCACCTGTCAGAAACCTATGAAAGTTTTTCTTTACTCAGCCAAATACTTTCACAGCTACCAGCGGTTATGGTGGTACAAACATCATGATATTCAATAAAAACACATAATAAAAAAAAATATTAAAAACAAGAATTGACTTTTTTCCTTCTCATGCAACTAACAAAGTTTTAAAATAAAGAATTTATTAACATTTTTATTTTTTGTAACATATACACTTTAATGGTGTATTTTTTCTCCGCGAGCTATCAAGACCGTTTCCATCCACACAGGCTTGTTGAGACTGATGTTAACTATTGATTGTTAGCTAAATTATACATTCTGCGGTTCACTAATAATTAGCAGCGGTAGAATTCTGAATTTTGTTGTCCGATCCAGTATGTACGAAATACGTTCTATGGGATTAGGTGATCCTTAACAATAATATTTTTATTGTTTGTTAAATTTGTATTGGCCTTTACTCTTTTAATTGATTAATAAAATAAAATATAAAAAAATAAAAAAAAATATCTGTATCATTCATCAATTTAAACGTGGCTGAACATTGTCCTGCACATAAACGAAATCATCGCCAATAATGCGTGTAGGGTACTACATGCGTTCTAAAATATCTGTTATAGCTATAGTAATCCGCAGTATAAGTACTTTCACTAATGACCACCAACTCTGTATGAGCATCCAAACGTATCTCCCCCCACATCATTACTGATCCCGCACTGTTTGCCACAACGTGGTTCCAAAATTGGACTGATAGTATCGTTCCTCTTTGCGTCTCCACAATCTTACCCTCGCATCAAGTTGATTTAAAAGAATTCTGCACTCATCGCTAAACAACACTTTATTACATTGATCCCTGTTTATTTTTAATTTATTATTTATTATATTAGACACATCAACATCATTTGTATTTGACAATCAACAAAAATAAGGCTAGGACTGATACATAATATGACAATTACAGACGTGCACAACATTCGTTATACACTGCACTATAATAATTATGTACATTCAATTTCACGACAACAACGCTGACATAATTACACAATGCTGTAAAAAAAATTACTTAATAATATATTGATTATACATAAATTGAAAATTAAAAACAAAACCGAAAAAACAATATAGTAATACACATTTAAGTACACCTACAATACTATATTCTACATGACACTACTATTGTAAATTTTATTATTATTTAAAAAGTGAAATTAGATTGTGCCTAAATGCAGACTAAGGGCAGCAAAATTAAATATATCCACATCACATGTACTTCTCAAATCATTGTAGCTCCTACATTATTCTATTGATACGTGAATTGAAGCCTACATTTGTTCTACACAAGGGCAAATACAAGATCATAGACGATGATTATTTCATAGACGATGATTCTGAGCAAAAATCTATTCCATGATGTACCCAAGTTTTAGAATTTTGGCAGGTATGAATAAACCTAAATCAATTTCTTTGTACTTTCTCCGTGCACACTTATTGGTACTCCATGAACTTCTTCAAGTTGATTTCGGGCTTAAACAGCCAATAGACGCGAGTTTCTACAATCAAAAAGTTGAATAAAGCGATCATCTCTTCTTGAATCCATGAAAAAGTGTACCTTTTTCATGGATAATCCTTTTCTTCTCACAAAAGAATCTGTTTCTGTGGTTGTTGACAAAGGACAGCGATAAATTTTAATGAACATTCTGAGAGTTTATTTCTTCCCTAATTAAGATAGAAGAATAAATAAACAAAGAAGATATTATTGAATAAATGCAATATCAGACTAAGACCAAAACACAACAGCAAGCAAAAAAAATACCAGAGCAAAAACATAATTCAAATATAATTCTAAAATATTCGCTAACAACTAATCCAAAGGCACAAATTATAAGAAATGTGCATCCCAAGATAGTTTTAATGAGGGTAAGTACTCTATGGTAGCAAAGTACCGTAACTAATATTCAGTTGCATTACGTGAGCAAAATAGCCTAATAATAGCTTACTTTTAAGAATACCGATGGTTCCTTCACTTCCAGCCAAAGAGACAAAATTTTACTTCACAAAAATGATTAATGAAAGAATTACGGAAACAATAACGAACAGGCGCCACAGAAAACGAAATAAAATTACAAGCAAACAAACAGAATCTTTACAAAAGCTTTTGTCAATAGATCCGGAATAATAACAATAAAAACAGAAGGTCGCGTTCATGCCGAAACAAATGAATTTCGTCTAATTTAATATAATTCCCGTTGAAGAATTTTTTTTTTTCAACTTTTCCTTTGATAGCTATAATTTTGTTGCCTAACTATTAACGTTTAATTTAATTATATCAAAATTATTTTATTTCTGTTGTTATCTTCCAGATGTGTATTTACTTTTGGACTCTGAAATTATATTTGTAATACCATTAGCAGGAGATAGAACGCTACGCTACCTGGGCTTATCCTGCCTGTCGACCGCTAGTCGCATCTCGCGGCTTGCAGCACTCAATGATTTTATCCGTTCAGACATAGTAAACGTGACCGTTATGCTCGAGGCCAATGGCATGTCGGGAGCCGATAACGAACGCCCGAATGGTATAACTTCATTGTGGCGTCCCACACGAGTGATACATTGGTCCCAAACTCCAGCAAGAAAGCTTTAAGAACTGACATCCTGATAGTTTTAGATTAAAAAGTCTAAAGTAACAGGATATTGACTCCGGGACAGGCAGATGACTCCACACCTGATGTTAAACGGAAAGTGGGATGCAAATGTGAAGGAGTTGTTACCTAGTGCAGTGTTGGTACAATGCCACCCTGAATGCCTACAAGATGCCTTTTCACGCCTCGTTTGAAGGATTCCATATCATAAGAGGCCGGGAATATATGCGCTGGAAGGAAGTTCCATATATTGTGTGACTGCCACCAAACCTTTTAGTTCGCGATGGAATACGACAAGTTGTAATATGAAGACTACAGAGGCTAACACGGGTGCTTCGGGGCAGAAAAGGGGAGAGTGAGATAAGGTTGAATAATTCTTCAGAGTACTCGCCATGGCATCGATAGAAAGCGCTGAGCAACGCCACATCTCTACGCAGTTTTGAGATGTGATGAGACTTCTTCATTGCCGATAGCTCGTGAGGCACGATGCTGCACTAACGCACGTAAATTGAAACCGAATTATGTGTGATCCGAAATTTATCAATAATAAGATATTCGGTTTCAATTAGATGATCTAACATATTTTATTTCCTCCGTGTTTTCACTGACAACACGAACTTTGTTGTTAAAGTCAATAACGATTGACGATCTCAGTGGTCCAATGGTTAGCGCTGGGTTCAATTTTCCTGTAGGATTAATAAAAAGAATAAACGTTGCTCTGGCACTCATGCTGGTGGTTGGTGATGGTTGGCACATTATATCATGAAGGCGCCACCATTTGTATAAAATAACCTAATGACTATTGAAATAAAGATCGAACAAATACAAAAAAATTCCTTCGACCCGGCTTGACTCAAACCAGCGACTTGTTGTCTCAACGTGGCTACCGCTCTGCCAATTGGATTATGGATTGAGCCAGCAGATCTTACCACTTTCTCCTTGTGGGCACAAGGAGAAAGCTGCGGATCCTAGTAACAAATTATTGGAGTATTTTCACAAACAATAAATGAATATGGTATAGTATTGTAGTAACACACATAACGCACACATTCAACATAGCCCCGCACTAGGGAAACCCTGTGTCGCGGGTGCCATGGACACACACATAGACAACCACCAATTACACCCAAACTCACGAGAGAAATAAATGTAAGCCATACAAACATTTCTCCCGGCCCGGGAATCGAACCTGGGACCTCTGCGTGGCAGTCCGGCATGGTAACCGTTCAGCCACGGAGGCAGTTGTAACCGTTCAGCCACGGAGGCAGTTTAACATCTTGATATTTAATAAAAATATAAATATTATAACATAATGACGTCATCCATTGCAAATATGATTACTTGTTAATGTAAGTTTTACTGTTGGTACGTCTATATATCTCTTGTAATTATTGTTTAAATAAAAAAGTTACGTAAACTAGCTAGATTTTAACTGACAAATAGAATCAGAAAACTGAGAAAAGACTTAGAAACTAAATGTTCCCATGCTTTACAAAACGATACGATAGTTAGTATTTCATTGTTGAATATAAACATAGCTTATTCTTTTTGCAGATTTACAACAACATAAAATACATTCAAATATTTTAAATGCGAAATTCTGTGTTGCATTTTCCAAATTTCGTAATTCGTAGAAACATCGAAACCCACTCACGTTAGTATGAGATGCGCATATAACCTACATGGAAAGAAAAGAAGGGGTATTTTACAAAAGTAGGCACATTACCTATACCAATACAAAAAGCTTCATACATTTCTCAATCTTGGTGTAATAAAGCTATATCTACGAAATAACAACTTATCCGGAGAGAGAGATTTAAAAATTCCGCAAATGAAATTAGTCGGTTTCTTTTTTATGCTTAAACAAAAAAGTTACAATTGTAAAATTATAGTTATAAAATTTTACATATACTTACATAATTTATATAAGTAGTAAATAGTAGCAATAGAGTTCCTCTTGAAAGAGGGGAATGAGGAAAGAGGGGGGCGCCCAGGGAAGTGCTGCCACATTACCTATTTCTGCCACCAAGCAGTATTGTGAGCATTATTGCGTTCCGGTTTTGAAGGATGCTGGTGAAGTTACAGGCACATCGGGTTTTTCAACTTATATCTCAGGGTGACAGGCAAAGGGGCAGTTCCCCTCAGATCTTTGCGATTTATATTTCATAAACAAAAAATTATGCTATGGTTTTTTTTTGGCACACACTTATAGCCCCGCACTAGGGAAACCATGTATGGCGGGTGCCATGGACACACACATGGACAACCATAAGTTACACCCAAACTCACGAGAGAAATAGAGATAGGCCTTATAAATATTTCTCTCGGCCCCGACCCCGAGACCTCTGCGTGACAGTCCAGCGTGGTAACCGTTCGGAGGTAGTTAAAGTTCGCATTTTTTTATGATTTTCATGTGTTAAAAGCACATTTGAAAAAGTCATCTCTAAATGGTAACGTCACACTAAACACTTGTAGCCTATACAGATTGGTCAAAATAAATCATAATATCACTGTTCACTTAAAGATGAAATACTCAAAGCACAGATATCCAAAACCTAACAATCCTATAGCGGAGCACAAAAGGCAATCAGGGGCATACAATGGGATTTTCCCTTACCAATATGACGGCCGGCCAATGGCTCTGCGGAATCGCATCATCTGTGCGAGCTATTGGAAATGCAATAAAGCTGCACCAACTTGCTTGTTGAGAATTCGGTTGCTCTTTGATTGTTGCGGAATTTCAGCGTTCAATACAAGTTTACAACAGCGCTGATTAGTTTTCGTTTTGAGATTAGAAGAAAAATACTTTTGTTTATTTTTTCTGAATAATTTTTTGCTTTTCTTTGCTGGGCAATACACAATTGAATTGAAAGATTTTTGTTGGGTTCTCGCGCTTTAGTATAGCACGGCACAGTTCTACCTCCCCAAATCAGTAAAGATCTTCTTAAATTCAACAGTGAGTGTAATTAAATCAAAGTACCTGTGAGGGTAATCAATAATAATAATAAATATTTCAGGTTCATTTCCTCTATCTTATTTCGGTGGCAATTTTCATTATTAAAATTTGGAATATTATCATGAACTATTTTTTAACATTCGAGTGAAATAGTATTTATTTATTAATATTTCACGATAATTTACTCGAATGCTTAAATAATAAAAATTGCCACGGAAATAAGGTAGAGAAAACTAACCCGAAAATTTCACGCGTAATTTTTTGTCCCAAAAGATTAAATCGACAAGCGTACAAAGGAAGTAGTTACTAAGGCTCCGAACGTAAGAAAACGGCAGCAAAGTACAAGGCTAATGAGAAAAAGATTTTTTCAAATTCAGCAACAAACAATAAATATTCTGTAGTTGCCCATAAAACAACTTCACAAAAACTAATTCCTCTTACAATTCCAAGCGAGTTAAAAACACTGAATATCACAAAGGAACCTGCAAACGCACTGGTAATCATCATGATGTTATCAGATTAATCTGGATTAATTGAAAAATAATAGAGCTAAATGTACCCTTAGTTTTGCTGACCCTCCGAAAAAGCACGCAAGCTGTCGACTTGTCACTCAATTGAATTTTGTATCACACGAAAGCTTTTTACTGTTATGCATGCAGTTTTGTGAAATCAAATGCATAGGCGCAAATGTAAAATGAAAGTTTGATTTTGAAGAGCCTTACATTGAATGTGAATCATAATTGTCCCTGCTTACAAATTATATCGTTATATCTACCATAATAATTACTTAATAGAAATGCATAATATTATGAAACTGAAGCGATTTCACAGTACGTTTCTCTTTATGCCCATAAAATAGGTCGCTTCGTAATGAAGAGGCAAGGTCACATTTATTCAAATTAATCAAACTTATCACTATACTAATAAATTTATCACTTATATCCATTCCAATAATATATTGACAGCTGATGATTGGACAGCGAATTGCAAAATGCATAATTCTTTAACAGCAGTTTACGTAAGCAATATGTTTATAGAAGAAGGTCAGACGTCTAACCTAGATTGGAATTTAATATTTCCAAAATGTGATTCTTTATTATAATATCAAGTGACGGGACGGACAATTCGTGCGCCTGACGGTAAGCTGTATGCCTGTTCATAGCAGTCGCAGTGCCACACAGAGCTTTAAAGCTTTTTGTTGTGACTTTGTTACGCCAAGTGTGCCAATTACAATACCAAATCGTATATTTGGAGTTTTTGAAATAACTATTATTACGACTGAGCATTGAGAAAGATTAGTATAAGCTTTTTATAAAAATTCAGGCAAAATTAAAGCATCCCAACATTCAAATTAAGCGTTAGCGATACAAGGGGCTAATTTATCACTGTTCAGTGGAAACGTTTCGCATGATAGCTGACGGGCGTTCTTCCTTATCTTCGTTTCAGGTAGCATTACGACCAAATTCGAAGAAATTAAATATAAAAAAAATCCATTTTAAATACGTAAACGCATGGAGTGGACGGAAATGCCAGGTTTAATTTTCCATTGTTCTCTATTTAAATTATACAGGAAGCAAAGTACTGCTATGTTTAAATTTTTATTGAATTGATATTCAATTATTTTTATGTCAAATTACTCCACTAGTTTGTTATAATTATTAGTACAAAGATCGAACACTCAGAAAAAATTCCTTCGATCCGACCGGATTCGAACCAACGTCTTCTAGCATACCGTGTCAGACGCTATACCAACTAAGCCACGGAACGAACCAGCGGACCTCACGAATTTTTCTATGTGCTGGCGTCGTATCTTTTGTATTTGGTTTTTCAAGGACTTTTTAGCCGTAGCACCATCTATGAGAAATCTATGATATTTCGTCTCCCAGTTAGATCGAAGGAATTTTTTCTGAGTGTTCGATCTTTGTATTAATAATTATAACAAACGAGAGAAAAATAAATATAGGCCATCCATATATATCTCCCGGCCTGGGAATCGAACCCAGGACCTCTAGTAACTGTTCGGCCACGGAGGCAGTTATACAACAACAGTTTAGAAAAACCGAAATGTTTAGTGAAACCGAATTGTATTTCTTCTTTTATTAGCACTTTATATTACACTACAAGGTAACTCGGAACCTACTACTAACTAGTACGTTAAAAGGTCAAAGTAGACCTATGACCACGAAAGCGGAAAAATTATGTTCCCCTTGGCTTCTCAAATAAAACAAGCAATAAAAAATGGTATCAATACCCATGAGTGTTTACGTGGCAGCAGTAAAGTTTTATCTTTCTATCTAGAAGTAGATAGCCAAATATATGGATGGAAACCGATATCGAGTCCATGAAAATGTTGACATTCTGCGTATTAAGTTAGATATCTAAAAAGGCTGAACCACTGTCCTATCTCTGAAATATGTATTGCCACGGCCACAATCACGGCCTCTGTGGTCGAGTGACTCACACACCGAGTTTCATGGTGTCGCCATCTCTGAGGTTCGATCCCCGGCCGGGTCTGTGTAACAAAATAACTTTTTTTTATATTCTCTCGGGTCTGGGTGTTTGTGGTGCCGTGGTCGTTATTCCGATTTCCATAACACAAGTGTTTTAGCTACTTCTTTAGGATCAGAGCAACGTATTTAATGTTGTCGAATATTTATTTATACATATATAAATAGAAATTTGTTCTTTCCATATTCACTGGATATGAAAAGACCATAATAATATTATGCCTAGACATATCTACATCCATCTTATTATAACATCTTTTTTTTAAAAATACCTTGGTATCCTTAGCGCCCAGTTACACTAGGAGAAACACAGATATATATATCTGTGAGGAGAAAGTTAGGTTAGTTAGGCGACGGCCCAGTTGCCACGCCTTCATGTACATTAATGGCGAATCTGAATTCTATTTACTAGGCAACAACATTTAAATTCCTCTGAATAATACAACCCGCGTAGACTAAATTCAAGCCAAGCTAGCCCGCGTTGTGAGACGCTTATTTAAGTTAAAACGTAAAAGCTAAGTAAATAGAGCGTACTTAGCCATGACAGTTAGACGCACATGGTCATTCTGCGGCGGCAACGCGGACTCCGCTCGGTGACCGCGCGGCCGGGCCGCCGCGCGAGGTTGGCGCGATGAAATTCGTGTCGAATAAATGCGCCCTAATGGTTTGAACTACCGCCTCTCAAGGCATGAGTTTGAATCCGGGCTCGCACCTCATAGTTTCTCGAAATTTATGTGCGAAATTTAATTTGAAATTTACCATGAGCTTGAGAAAACATTATGACGAAATCTGCGCATCGAAGAAGGTTCGCAACCCTCGGAAAACGTGAGAAGTCCCCAGTCAGAAAAGTCAATGTGGCGCACTGTGACCCTTGCCTGAGAGGAGAACCATGCCCAGCTGTGAGACACATGAAAGGGTTAAACTAATTACATATTTCATTACAAGGTACAAATCCCTGTAATTTCATTATTTATTCGATTCAAAATAAAAGTTTTGCAAATACTTTTAAAATTACGAATATTTATTTCGATAGGCTAATTAGGTATTCATTAATATTTAATTCCGTCAAAAACCATTTCGCGTTTTATTCATCTTAAAAAAAATGTGAGATCTCATATACCACATTATTTTACCCTTAGCTCTCCGTTCCATAAACCTAATGACTATAAATTTTTATTAATAAACAAAATTTTGCTCGGCAATCATAACCTGATATAAAACTTCAAAGTAATTTTTGATAATCATTAAGAGAGGAATTCTTTGCTTTTTACGTATGTGTATTATAACTATGATAATTAACACAGGTGGTGTTTTAAATGGCATTTTGTATAAGTTAAAGTATGCTTACATTTATCTACAATCACCCGATGTAACGTTAAAATGTAGAAAATGATAATAATAAATATGCTTGCTTAGAACATGTCAATGAAACGGTAGAGTAAAACTGTACAATAGGTTTGTTTAGGCTTAGTTTACACAGCCGCGGAAAGATACCTATATAACGTAACCATAACATAATGAACTAAAAAGTATTCCGCAGAATTCTCACGCAGTCTCGGGAATTTTCGCAGCACCATAGTAGGGGATGGTGCTTACCATATATCCGATAGTTGCCTAATTTCGAATAGTGGACTATCTCTTCTTTTACTATAGAGCCATCTATTTTTATTTCATATTATAATAGCCAACTGGGCGTTTTGGGGGCTCCACCTACATCTTGGAGCCCAAGCTAACCTCACCTGCAAGTGGTGCGCCTGCTGATAGACGGACGAGGCTCTAGCGAGGGGTTTTCCCTTTCGGGGGTTGGGAGGTCAGACGGCAGTCGCTCCCGTAAAAACCAACACCGCCACATCAACTTATGGAAGTCAACAGAAGGATATGGCATAGGGATAGGGCGCCGCCGCAAAACGGCGCGCAGGAGCCTCGCCCGACTTCTGTGGCAAGTGGACTAGGGCTACCGTGTCAAGGGTGGGCACGGTTAAAGAGGCGAGCCCCTACCCATCACAGGAAGCTCCGCTTTGCCACGTGGAACATTGGCACGCTGACTGGACGCGCGAGGGAGCTAGCAGACGTGCTTTCCAGGCGGAGGGTCGCCGTGGCGTTCCTGCAGGAGACTCGGTGGAAAGGCAGCAGATCCCGGCTCATTGGGAATGGCTACAAGCTGATCTACACCGGTGCTCCTGGGGGCGTGAACAGGGTGGCCGTGGTGCTCTCCGAGGAGTTTCACGATCACGTCCTGGAAGTGAAACGCTTTAGCGACCGGCTTATGGTAGTGAGGGTGCTTATCGAAGGGGTCGTGACTCACTTGATAGGCGCCTACGCACCTCAGGCCGGTTGCAGCGACACGGACAGGGCGAGTTTCTGGGATCAACTCGGGGAAGTGCTGAGTGCCATTCCTTTGTCTCAGGCAGTCGTCTTGGGTGGCGACCTGAACGGTCATGTGGGTGAGGCGTGTGAAGGGTTCGAGCGGGTCCACGGTGGCTACGGGTACGGCAGTCGCAACGCGGAGGGAGGAGACATCCTCACAACGTGTGCGGCGGCCGATCTCGCCATCGTGAACACGTTCTTTAAAAAGAACCCCGAGCATTTAATCACCTATAAGCGCGGCGGACACGCCACCCAAAACGATTTCCTACTCACCAGGAGACACCATATCAGCAAAGTGGCCAACTGCAAGGTCATACCAGGTGAGAGTCTCACTGCGCAACACCGTCTTCTTGTCATGGATCTCTGCGTAAAGCCGGCCGACAAGCCCGCTGAGCGCTGCCGACGCCAAATCAGATGGTGGCGGCTTGATAGTACCACGTCCCAGGAGTTCATCTCAGCGATCGGCGATAAATGCGCCGACACTGAAGGTGATCTAGTCCAGAACCACTGGGACAACATTCAGGCTGCCATATCTGAGGCGGCGAAAGCGGTGCTGGGCTTGTCCAAGGGTGGTCGCAAATGTGACAAAGAAACTTGGTGGTGGAACGACACAGTCCAGAGGGAGGTGAGGGTGAAGAAAGCCCTCTTCAAAACGTGGCAAGCGTCCGAATCTTCTGAAGACCGCGACGCATATAGGGATGCCAAACGTGCCGCTAAGAAAGCTGTAGCCAGAGCCAGACGGGACCACTTGCAGCCGTTGTATGACAAGTTGGAATCGTCTGAGGGGCAGAAGCTTATCTTTAAGCTGGCACGTTCGAGGGTCTTAGCGGCACAAGATATTTCCAAGTGTCGCTGCATTAAGGACCCTCATGGCAACCTTATATGCGAGGTCGACGCGGTGAAGGAGAGATGGCGCTCATATTTCCACGAGCTGCTGAATCAGCAGCACAGAGAGGTGCAGCCACCGGTCCTCCCTCCGAATCAGAGACTAGTGCGACCGGTAACGCCTGAGGAAGTCCACTTAGCTCTTCGTCGCATGAAGAATCGGAAAGCTGTCGGAGCCGATGGGGTTCCCATCGAGGCCTGGAAGGCAATGGGTCCCCGTGGTGTGGGCATCCTTACCGGCCTCTTTAGTCGCGTGCTCCTCACCGGTAAAATCCCTAACCAATGGAGACTGAGTATTATCACTCCAGTCTTCAAAGGGAAGGGATCGGTGCAGGAGTGTGGCGATTATCGGGGCATAAAGGTCATGTCCCACACCATGAAGCTCTTCGAGCGTATAATAGACTCTCGGATCCGACAGGAGAGTGCTGTCTCGGAGGGTCAATATGGGTTTCGGCCTGGTCTTGGGACCATGGATCCTGTTTTTGCCCTAAGGGTCATCATGGAGAAATACAGATTGAAGAATACGCCTCTGCATTTCATGTTTCTTGACATGCAGAAGGCCTTCGACTGTATCCCCCGTGTAATGATCTGGTGGGCACTGAGATCCAAAGGGGTACCAGAAGCTTATATTGACATCATCCGAGACATGTACCGCGATTCCGAATCCATGGTTAGGACTGCTGTTGGTGACACTAAACCCTTCCCTGTCACAGTCGGAGTTCACCAGGGCTCAGTTCTCAGTCCCTATCTGTTCAGCGTGATATTAGACGAGGTCTCAAGCTCCATCCGAGACACGCATGAGCAACCCCCGTGGATGCTTATGTACGCTGACGATATCGCGCTGGCGGATGCGGATAGAGGGAGACTGGTACGACGAGTGAATGTGTGGAAGGAGTCGCTTGAGAACGGCGGTTTGAGACTAAATGTGGCGAAGACTGAGTACATGGTCTGCAACGCTACAGATCCCCTACCCGTACGCATAGGCGAAGACGCGGTCGAGCCTACGGGCCAGTTTAAATACTTGGGATCTGTACTTAGCGCGTCCGGAGACATCGACTGCGACGTCAGAGCCCGAATCGCAGCCGCTTGGGCAAAGTGGCGTGAGGTGACTGGTGTAATTTGTGACCCCAAGATTTAAGCTGCTGCCGGCTAAGCTGAAAGGACAGGTCTATAAATCCATCATTAGGCCTGTCCTTTTATATGGCAGTGAAACGTGGCCCGTACTTGAGCGTCATAAGCAGGAGCTGCGTGTCACGGAAATGAAGATGCTGCGCTGGATGTGTGGAGTTTCACGGAAAGACCGTGTCAGAAACTCCCGCATCCGCGGCAGCCTTCATGTCCGTGACATTGCAGATAAACTGCAAGAAAGCCGCCTACGTTGGTACGGCCACATCTTACGGAAACCGGCATGTTACGTGGGAAACAAATGTCTGGCTATGCCACCTCCGCCGGGCCCCGGTAGAAGGGGCAGACCCAAGAAGTGCTGGCTTGACGTCGCCAAGGGTGATATGCGTGCCAATGGTCTCACCACTAAGGATGCCGAAGACCGTGCAAAGTGGAGGAGAAAAAGTAGGAAAGCGGACCCCGGGCTCCGCAGCAACCCTGCTGAGGACGCAACCGGGACAACGCTAAGATGAGAGAGAGATTATAATAGCCAACTATAAAATGGCGCCACTGTAAAAAAAATCAGCCGACTTGTTTAGAAAATGGCAGAACCGTGAGACCACGTTACATTTTTCCAATACAAAATAATATATTATTCTATGACAAAGTGTTGTTTTCGTCGGGGTAAATACAAATTATCATTACAAATGCTATGTTTTATTAAGTCTAGCATCTATTAATACAAATAAAGGCATAAATATTTTCAAACCGATTATGTTTACTAAGTTGTAGTGAGTTCTTTTTGGGCTTTATGAAATCTTAATATCGGATACCTACGCGAGCCTTATATTGGATATCTGATATTAGGATACTTTTTTAAATAAGAACTTCAAAGGTTTTCATGCATGCAATGAATTTTTTTTTATGTTCTATAAAAAAATGTAACATATATAATTAAAAATTGTTTTCCTTATGTTTGAGTTTATTATTTTTTTTGAAGAATATTGAAGTTTCTTTAGTGTCTCCAATAGATGTAAGTGTTTTTTTTTATGATTAAGATTAATTACAAGTCTGATAATTGCTAATAAATAGAAATTAACAAATTATTTGATTAGTATCATATATTATAATTATTGTCACTTAATATCGTATTCACAAAAAATTTTTTTGGGACCGTATAGCCGTAAAACCGAATAGCCGGTTTTAGTCAACCTTTTGAAATTCAATGATTTTTTCCTTTTTTTATAAAACGTACTGTAGCTTAAAATATGTATCGAGTTCTTAGGTTTTCGCGATTGTTACACATAGGAAATGAAACTATTTTTCTGGATTTAAATCGCGTATATTTGTTTTTTCAAACAAACCGACGTTTCGGGCCCTTTACAGGTCCCATGGTCACGGTTGACTCCATTCCGGTTGACCATGGGACCTGTAAAGGGCCCAAAACGTCGGTTTGTTTGAAAAAACAAATATACGCGATTTAAATCCGGAAAAATAGTTTCATTTCCTATTAAAATATGTAGTTAGAATATGAAGAATTTGTATTATTTGTAATAGATTTTTTTAGAAAACTACTTTAAGGTTAAATTTAAAGTTCTTAAAAGAGTTGATTAGTATTGTTAAAAACTTTTCAAACAAAAGTATCCGATATTTGGTGTTTCTCCCCTATCGTATCGAGTTTGTACGTTACCCGATTGACATAAAAATCATTATTCTACGTATAATTTCGTTGCAAAAACTCGCTTCTATTTCGTTCCGCGGCAATATAAATTGGTCCTTACCCACCCAATACAAAAGAGATAATCCGTGCCCTATTTATCCACCTACAGAATATTCCTGAACAGGAAATGAAATAGATTCACAAGCATCGATGTTCAATAATCGTGTCATCTCATTTAGAGTTGCCTCTGCCGAGTGGACGCAACGCACGCGAGAGTGGTAATCGCGTGATCACTAGCCCTGCACTATGCGGCACGTTGGTAAAGTATGGAAGCTGCCCTTACAATAATATTTAATAAATCAAACAACTAAAGCAGTTGCTAATTACCAATAATCGTATCATCTCGTTTACAGTTTCTCATCATAAGTTACAGAGTGGCTATGAAATGCGAGCGGGGTGCAATCGCGTCATCACTGCACTATGTGACTGTGCACTCCAGTAATAAAAATGAGTATTCATATCAATAAAAAAAAAGTAATGAGTAAAAACATACATATAATAAAATAGTTCTAATAATAGCTAATCAGTAACAAGGATAATCGTGTTATCTCTTTTAGAGTTACTTCTATCGAGTAAACGCAACAAACGCGAGAGGATTAATCGCGGAATCACTAGCCCTGTCAAAGTTAGAAAGAATAAAGAAAGCCAGTAGTTTTGCAATAATCATATCATCGTTTCTGAAGAACAATCAATAACTCTTAAAGCAATTTTTAAATTAAGAACTAGAAACAAATGATGCTGAAAGGTTCGTTGATTTGTTTAACAAATAACTTGCATATACTTTTACTTAAGTACGTACTCCAGTTAAAGACAAATACAAAATGACACAATTTAGTAAAACAATATTAAAAGATCCAAAACCATTGTTACAAATGCAATACAGTTTTAATATCGGCAGCGCAAACTGCACAAACAGTTAGCCAGATAGAAAGCACCGATGTGTCACAAATGCAGGCCGCTGCATCGAACAGTCCACTCGCTTTGTTGCCCCGAATCAAAAACAAACTGCGCTCATATCGTCATAATATTTTCCTATACCTACCTAGTAGTGATTTGTTCGACTAACTGAATAATACAATTATGATAATCGAAAACCGACTTCGTATTTCGTATTGTAACTGTTCCAACCACGGTCACAGACAAGATTGTGAGTGATGTTTCTTTGTTAATTATTATTATTATTACCATTATTTTATTCCAGGTTTAAAAGTGTTATATTTTGATATTCTGCGGATTAAGCTGAACTCAACCCATGCTATAGGATTATCGTGATTATACATTTTGTCCATACACTGAGTCGGTAACTTAGTAGTCTTTATTTATCCTATTAGATTAAGCACGCCTACTTGTCTGTCTATTTGTGCGCGGGTGCGTGTGTGTCTGTGTGTGCAGAGTAGTGTTCGTCGTGACGCTTCAGAAGTTCATTTGAAATTCTACTGTAAGTAAAATAAGGGTAATGTATAATATCATCATGATCAATCCATTTATACGTCCCACTGCTGGACACGAGTCACGGTGTGGCTCGTGTCCAGCGAGTCACGCTGGCCACTCTGGCCCAATGTGGGTTGGGCACTTCACACGTTTTCAGAGGTTTGGGAACCTTCTTCAACGTGCAGGTTTCATCACGATGTTTTCCTTCACCCAAAAGCTCATGATAAACTTCTAATATAAATTTTATTTAATGTATAATATATATATATACATATTGTGTATGACAAATAAATATATATACGTAGTCACTTTCATCTGACTCCGACTTTTCGACTCCGACTTTCCGACTATCGGTATGGATATATCCATACCGATAGCCCACCTTTTCCAGCTACTTGGAGTTGACCTGTCGTCCATTCTCAACTTCGGCAGATACATTAAATTCATGACCAAAAATGCAACCAGGAAGCTTGGCATCCTTTCCAAGGTGAGGCATTAATTCACACCGGGACAGTTGCTTCACCTGTACCAAGCACAAGTCCGGTCGTGTATGGAGTATTGCTGTCACTTCTGGGATGGCTCTGCTAAATACCAACTGACACCTTGGACTCAATCGACAAACGTGGCAAGAGGAGAAGCTGCAGAATCTTGAACGTCGCTGTAAAGTTGCCTGCTTATCGGTATTCTACAGGATATATCACGGAAAGTGTGCGATGGAATTGCATAATTTGATTCCGCCTTCCGCTTTAAATCATCGGGGGACTACCCCTATGTATACCACTATGGATTCCACCCCTATGTTGTGAATATTCCAATGATTCGCACGAAGCGTTTCGCTTCCACAATTATTTGGCGAACGGCTATGGGATGGAATTCCCTGCCTGCAGACTTGTTCCCTGAACGTTATAACTTTGACCTTTTCAAGGCGAGAGAGAATAAGCATTATTCAGGTGTGCATGCTACATCGTCGACCTCATCGTCACTTTCCTTCAGGTGAGATGGAGGTTATTTGCGCACTTATTTTTTCTAAAAAAAATTATAATTTATACTACGTATTTTCTAAATTAATTTGGATCATCAGACAGTAGACACAATTAAAACGTTTTTTATTTTATTTATTTATTTATTTATTACATAAAATTATACAAACTATGTTTAAAAACAATGTAACATAAACTGTAGGTTTTCCCGTACATCGTTATATTCGTCGGCGGTAGTCTGGCTGTGTTAATAGTAAAGCGGGTAGATTTTTGTTTTGCTCATACCTATGTTTCTTTTGTATTAAGTGCGAATGGTTGGTGGTGTGCGTAGTGTGATTCAACTTGAGTGTGAATGAATAGGCTACTTTTTTGTGAGTGGAGTCGGTTAGTACAGTGTGTTCTTTTTTTTATTGTGTGTGGGTTAGTATGGTAATTCTATTTACTTTTTTTTTTTTTAAATAATAATATTATTGTAAGTTATATAAATAATAAATAAGTACTATAAATGCTCATATAATAATAAATAGTGCAATAATCGGATTAGTTTAGCATTTTACATTATATCTGCAGTTTTTGTTATTTATTTGTTTTATTTTATTTTTTTTTTTGAAACGAAAAATTATATAATTTTTAACTTATTTTTTCAAGATAGTACTCTTTGATCTTGGTTTTTATGTTTTGATGGTTGATTTCCTGTTTTAGAGTAATTGGTAATTCATTAATTAGGTATGGTATTTTGTAAGTAAGTTGATTATAACCGTATTGATTTTGACATCTGGGTAATATAAGCTTCGGTTGTGTATTAGTTCTGGCTGGGTTTTTCCTTATTTGCTGTAACTGTAAATCTTTATTGAAGAATTGCTCGACTAACAAGGCATACTTAACTTTTTCATAGATCGGAAGTATTTCACAGAATGTAAACAATTTGGTGAAATCGTCCATATACTTTTGTTTTATTTTATGTGGCACAATTTTTTTAAGTATTCTTAATTGTAAGTCGTATATAAGATCAAGATGAGATTTGAATGTTCGTCCGTAGCTACTGAGACCATATTCTATGATAGATTCACCAAGTGCTTTGTAGAGTGATAGTCTGATTTGAAAGGGAATTTTATTTCTAATAATTGAAAATTTTGCAAGAATTGCACGAAGCTTATCACAGACACCATGGATATGGGAAGTCCATTTCATCCTATCGTCAATTACTAGCCCTAGGTATGTTTGTTTTTCTACTACTTCTAAAGGAGGACAGTTACAAGCTATGCGTCTGTCTGTGTGCATACAACAATGTGAGTGAGCTATTAACTTAAGATCTGTTTGTAATCTGTTTTGGGAGGAACTTATATACAAAAGTTTGGTTTTCTTTGCATTTAAGACCAGTCCACAGTCATGAGACCACATATTCAATAGATTGAAGTCATTTTGTAGACGTTTGAGCGCTATTTTGACATCAACATCTGCTGCTAAAAGACAGGTGTCGTCGGCAAATTGAAATATTTCGCATTTTGATATTAGATTTGGAAGGGCATTCACATAGGTCAGATAATGCAATGGTCCTAGTACTGAACCTTGAGCCGTGCCATCAGTAACAGAAACCCGATCACTGAACGATTCTCCAATTTTCGTATAGAATGAACGATCATAGAGATAGTCCTTACACCAATCAAACAAAGGACCTCTGATACCGCTATCGTCTAGAGCTTCGAGGAGTATGTTATGTTTAAGAGTATCAAAAGCCTTGCTATAATCAATAAAAACCACTAGAATTTGCTTTCTACTATCCAAATGTTTGTATATTACGTCTGTAAAAGAAGAGAGTAGCTGTGTAGTGCTTTTACCTCTTTGAAAACCGTATTGCTTGTTCGAAAGTATTTGATTATCATTATAAAATTTATGAATCTGGTTACTAATGAATTTTTCTATTATTTTATCAAGTGTAGGTAAGATCGTTATAGGTCTATAATTGTCGTAATCTTTTTTAGCACCTGTTTTATGTATTGGTCGTACAATTCCTGTTTTGAGCTCTGCCGGGTATTGTCCCCTTTCTATAGAAGCGTTTATTAATTTTGAGATCGCCAAAGTCATTTTATCACATATCAATTTAACATCTATAGCTCTTATACGGTCCAGGCCCGGCGCTTTTCTTATGTTTAATCTATCAATGATAGGTTTCACATTATATATTGTTGCCTTTTTGAAGCGAATCGATACGTTTACAGATTTTTTGTATAAGTTTCTATTTAGGATTAAATTGTTACATGTAGGTATAATGTTTTTAACGTTGTTGATAAATGTTGTTGAAAATTTGTTAGCAATTTCTTGTAGTGTTATGGATTGTTTTTTGAACGCGTTTATGATTATGCTATCTATTGAAGGTTTAATACGCCCAGTTAATTTATTTAGTATGTTCCATAGAATTTTATGATTATTCTTATTACTATGTATTTGATTTTTTAAGTTTGTATTTTTAGTGTTTTCTATTATCTTGTTGGCAAAATTTCTAGCTTTATTGTATTTTTGTTTAAGAATCATATTATTTGTATCACTTATCCATTGCATGAAAAGGTTGTCGCGATATTCACAAGCTTTAATGATCTTGTCGTTCACCCAGTAATTACTCGAGCGCAAGGGGTTTGATTTAATGTTTAATTCCATTTTTGATTCTTCGTAGCATCTATTGAAGTTTTGTGTTATAAATTCATATATTTTTTGCGGACAACTCATTGTATTAACTTCATGCCAATCTATTTGGTCCATAAGTGTTTTTAATTTTTCATAATTATATTTTGTCTTTTTACGTGGAACATGCTGTATGTGGTTTGTATTGGTGCCGCAGAGTGCGAGAACGACAGCTCGGTGGTCTGCCAGTTTTGTACCTATCGCCGCGGTGAACAGGTCTTGCGTTCGGGATCTCGCATAAATGTGGTCGATACACGACTTTGTTAATATATATTTGTTATGTTTATTTTTGCGTAACTCAATACGTGTATACTCTGTGATCCCGCACGCAACACCGCACCCGTAAAGAATGTTATTGTATCTATGTTTTATAGGTGATTCTGTTTTTAGGTCAATATTGATGTCACCTGTGAAGCAAACATCGGATTGCGGGTTAATTTTATTTAGTATAGATTTTAGCTCTGCGAGAAATAGATGTTTGCTATTTTTGGGGGGACGGTAAATTGCACATATAGTTAGGGAGTACGTATTAGGCGTTGTGATTTCGAATAGCATGCATTCAAAGTTTTTTGTAGTAGTATTTATGGTGGTAAGTTTGTGTTTTTTGTTGTAATAAATTATTATACCGCCACCTGTACGATTTTTCCGTAATTCTGTGTGCATACCGTAACCCTTGATTTTAAAGAGGGAACTGACGTCATCTTTTATGTTTGCTTCGGTTAGTATAATGATATCGATACATCTATCGCATGAGTATATGCATTGCTCAAGTGCAGCGAAGTTTTTTATTAGGGACCTAATATTTATATGCATACACAATAGATTCGTACACTTATAGGGAATATTAGAAAGAATATTATTTATATTTATGCAGTCTTTTAGTTCTATGATATCGATTAGTTCGTTACTTATGATAGCCATTTTTTATGTATTGGTATGTTAGTTTAATGTTGTGTAGGTATTTACCAGTGTGTATTAACTTATGATTTTAGTAGTTTGTCGACATCTTCTTCGGATCTTATTATTATAATTTTTCCATTATCTTCCTTCCTGGCTCTGATGATTCCTTGTTTACACCATACGTATTTATAGGTATCTCCAGCTTTTAGCTTTTGTTTTGCATACCATAACAATTTTTTATTATATGGAGTTAATGCTTCTCGAATGAATATTTTTTCGAAGGCTTTGGGTTTGTTTATACCTGGACAGGCGTCAGCAATAATTAAGCTGGTAGTTTTGGCTGCTGAAGTCCAGGTGATACAATCAGCGTCATCCGCGAAGCGAATCATGATGTTCCCAGGGCGGTCCTTACCCGTTCCTTGTCTTTGGATGGCTTTGATATTAGTTGTCGGGGTGTTTAGCTTAATTGCTACTGTCTTTACTATCTCTTTTATATTCTCATTCGCCTCCTGCGGTATGTTCGATAATTCTATAACTGAAGAAAGACGTTCCTGTTCCAGAGATTGTACACGTTGTTCTAGAGCTCCGACACGAGTTTGGAGGTGGGTATTTTGTTGAGATAGCTGTGTGTTCTTCTTTTGAAGGTCCTTCACAACTGTTTTGAACTCTTGGATGGTCCTTTGGAGTTCATCCATTTGGTCAGAGTGATATTGAAGAGATTCTGACAGTTCACCTACCGTTTTTCTTACAGTTTTCTCCATTTCTTTTGAGATATCTTTCAATAACTGTTTGACGTCAATTTGGAGGGTCTGCGAGTCTGCGATTTCCTCAGCTTCCTCTTCTTCTTCATTAGGGATGATGACCGAGTTACGTTTAGGTACTGTTTTTTCGCATTCTTGACACCTCCATTGTAGGTTACTAGACTGGATAGCCTCGCGCTGTTTAGTGCTTAGTCCTGAGCACACTGTATTAAGATGCACGAGCTTTTCACAAGCACTGCATGCCACTCCCGGAGTTTTTCTGGTGATTAGTTTTTCACAATTATCACACTTCCGCATATTGAGGGTAGAATATAATTACGTTAATAATCGAGCGCAACACGTCTATTCGCTCAGACAGCCGACGACGAGATAATTTTCTATTAAAATTTTTTTTAAAAAAATATAATAACCAATTAAATTTTATGAATTGTTTAAGAGATCTTTACAAAAGTCTGCACATTTTAATTTCGAAAATATC
>NW_020653851.1:13887990-13931484 GCF_003589595.1 Hyposmocoma kahamanoa
AAAAAAAAAAAAAAAAAAAAAAAAAAAAAAAAATTAAAAAAAAAAAATAAAAAAAAAATTAAAAAAAAATAAAAAATAAAAAAAAATAAATAAAAAATTAAAATTTTTAGTTTAATTAATATATTTAACAGTAAATGTGTAATGACTCTGTTACCAACACCGTTAACTGTTAATTGCTACAACAAAACTGAGAAATGATGAGAAGTGGTGAGAGATGATGCATTATCAAAAATATCAAACCAAAAAAATTTAAAATGAATTACCTACCGTTCAAACGAATAAAACGTTCCATACAAAAAAATACTACACACACCTGCATTACACATACAACAATTGATATTGTCAGACATAAGGTATTCCAAGGCTTATAAAAAATAGTAAATGAGTCTAACGTAAATTTTTTTAAGCACACCAATACATTATAATATTATAAAAATAATTAGATTAAATATTCGAATACATTTACCGATAAATATATTCATATAATAAGCCCTAAAGAGTAACTAAAGCTAACTGCTTCATTATTACAGTCCAATAAACTTAATTCGGCTTATATATTTCATAATAAACGACGACGTAGCAATAAACACCCAACTAAGACTCACTCAAGGCGCTACAGTCGCAACAATGCATAGAATTTAAAAATGGCCGGCACGCGATGTGGCAAACGAAGCAGAAGTAACAATTACTTGGTCATGCGACTCGGCCATCCATCACAGACCAGGCCGAAGCAATAGCCACTCGCGTCTACTCTAAGGCAATTTCCGGAACCCTTATCTACTCTAACCTGCTACTCGAAGCGTTTGTTTAACAGAATTAATCCAGTTGACAAGAATCTTGAGGCCGTTCGCGCTTTTCGTGGTTTTGTTTGTATTTCTGGTAAGTGGCAAATGTTGTTAAAGCAGATTGCTTCGTAGATTAGTAATGGCTGTCTACGTTTTCTGTAGATTATTCCAACTGTGTAGACTGTGTTACGAGCTCGTGTTTCCGCTTTTTCAAGAAGGGAGCATTGTTTAATTGTAGGTCAACTTTATGATGTTAACAATTTCTTATCTCAAAATAAAAGAAAATAAAAGAAATGAACGTTATGTTTTTATTGCATGCTAAAAATTACAATGGTAATAATATTGGATATTAAAGTAAACTAACACACGACAGGTTACATTGTTTTATATCGTTATAAAATACAGAGATACCCTCTTGATCTCGGACCATTGATATTATTATAATTAAGTATATATCTTTACTTTAACTTCTGAATAAAACATACCTTCCTGCTGAATACGGAAATTAAGCAATAAGGAAAATGAACCGTCGTTCTCAGATAAGAGAAATAATTATTCACTTTAAGAAGCACTCGTGTTAAAATAAGCTTGAACATTAAGCAAATCACACTCCGACGATTTTCTAGTTACAAAATTATAATAAGAGTGAAAAAAAGTGGATAACAAAAGCGTAAATAATGCGTCAACCGCCACCAACACTCGAATAAAAAGGCCACATTATTATTAAAATTCGTTTCATAAGTACGACTTATGCCGCCTTAAGCTCCCCACACTGTGTGCATAATTCTTCAATAAGTAATAGCCTTTTGAAATACGGCGACAGTGTTCATATTTTCAGTACGATTTATTGGAACACTGCATAAACGAGCATCGGGTCGTTTAATTATTTTCTCTTGTTTACACAAGATCTAGATTGCGTTAGTTGTGAGTTATTGCTAATGGAAAGCAGTTTCTAGCAAGCGCGAGTATTAAAGAAAAGTGTAACCTTGTTCAGCACGTTCAAGAAAATACCCGTTCCGTACAACAGATGCGACGAAACAAGAGAAAATCGAGGAGCAATGGGAGCAACCGAATAAAAGCTGTAAAATCGACACTCCATTTTTTTATCATTGATTGTTCTATTACTATCTACTTCAAACTTAGGCATTCGAAAACAAAATACGATCGTACTCGAATAAGACGAATAAAGGTGCCCAATATCCTTGTAATTTATGTGTATAATAACTCACAAATTCATGCACTTAAACGTGTAGGTAACAGCAAACTTGACTCACTTAAATCTCCATTGAACAACGACCATTACTTACCTTTATACGTTTTCAAAGTTTCACGTTATGACATCCACGGGGAAGTTCGAACCCTGAGCCATTGAACTTTAGCGATCGAAAACAATAACAAACGCAAACGACTTTGAAACATTCATTGAAAAGGAAAGTTGTGCCATAGAGGATGGCACAGGTGTCATTTTAAACAGTCGGATAGGACGGTAAGGCCCGGCATTTGATATTTTACCTCTAAAAGGGTTTGAAATATTCTCGAGGGGTAAAATCGATTAGACGGTTCTTCTTTGGATTTAAGGATTTCATTGAATTTTCGTAACAATCATTATACAATAATTTCAATCTAACGAAGAAACAATTGGTAAAGTAATACGTACGTTTATAGATTATGGTTAATGTTGAATTGTTACTAAAAAATTCACATAGACTAAAACGTAAAAATCCTCTATAAATTTAGATAACTTTTATGTAGTTTCCTAAGTTTCACGAACAACTTGGTCGAAATAACGAATTCGTCGTTCTTAATTATACGAGTAGATTCATTATCTATTTTCATTTAAATGAAATCACATTCCTACTCACTGAAAATTGTAAACGAAAAAGACATTTTATACACAACAGATGATCTCTTGTTTTATCACAGAAAACGTAGAATATTATAAAAATGTCACAAATAAAGAAACATATGTACATATTCTTAACGAAGTTTTAGCAACTTTGCTTCTTATAGTCGACCGTTAAAGTTGAGAATTATTTGGCACATAATACTGAAGGAGCTTTCGTGACAAATATTATGAAAACAAATTCACGGTGAGCACGTACTGTGCAAGTAATAAATAAGAGAGCAAAAGCACCTACTAGAAAGAGGTAACGGGACGCAAAAGGCATTTGTTGAAACTGTTATTGGAGTTACCCGTTTTAATACTTTATTATGTGGTCGAATTTATAAAATATTATTTTACGCACCACCGCTACCACCACTAGATCAGTAAGTATTCAATGAGTAGGCATCAGAAATGTTAGTGTAGCAATTTCTACAGGCACATACAAAAATAGGAGATACTAACAAAGAAGTGGTACAAAGTCAGAGTGCATATTAATGCTACATATTAATGGTGAAGAACCTATAACGTTAAAAGAGTGCGGCGTACATTTAAATACAAGACGGTTGTGCAACAGTATGTATGTATAAATGACGCGTACAATAACGTAGCCACAAAAATAACCAAAGAAAATCAAATACTGATAAAATTATTGTTAAAAAGAAAATATGTCCCATCAAGCATGATCGCCCGGAAGTTTCAACATAGCGAAAAAATGTCAGAAAAATAAACTATTGAATTAAAATTACAATCTAATTTGTTTTTAATGAAAAAAAGATAGAAATTAAGTTTTGAACAACGTGTATTTTACTTAAGAGATTCCACAGACAAGCTAAAAAGTAGAACAGAGTGTCCTTATGGTTCTAGAGCTGCGTGTCCAAACTAGAGCTGTCACTTACTAGTTCAAAAGGTTCCATATTTTTAATTAATACAACACTTAGCCTGTCCTGAAGTACGACAAATTTTACTACCCAATTCGCCCGCCATTGATATTTTCAACAAAAATAAATAGTAAATAAAAATAAAATGTTTATTTCAGTAATACAATCAACTTTACATTACAATTGGATAGTACCTCCTATTAAACAAACATCGTCAAAACAAACAATTTTTTTTAACAATTTTCAATATTCTTAACTTCTTAATAAATAGTGTGTGACATCCTGCAATTAGTACTATACTAATTGTAGGATGTCACACTTAAGTTTCTCAACAAACTCTTTCATAACTCTATCTTTATCGAGTTGATCTGCCATATGAACTCTCGTAATTGAAACGGTACGGAACATGGTCGTTTATTCGTAGGAGTGAAAGAGACAACTGTTCAGTGGACAGAAATTTACTATGACAAGCGAAATCGACGATGAGCAGTTTGCCTTGTCGGACAAAACAGTCAGGCGTTTCGTACGGAAAACAAGGTGTTGCAAGATTCTGGGATAAAATAGTCCGGTGTTTCTTTTATTCAAAATTAAGTTCAATTGTTTTTAACTTACATTCGTGTTTTGTATTGTGTAAGACAATGGGAATTATGTTACAATGACTCTTCACCAGTGCTTTTAATAAAGAAATTAATAAAAGAATAGAGAAAAAAGAGGAACATAAGCAGTTGTGAAAAGTGTTCTTTGATAGCGAAGTTTTCAGGAAAAAATATTTATAGTATATACTTTAGAATTCACCATATCACAAAGGTCTCGAGAACAATGTTTTAATTAGAACGACGAGCTAAAGGAAGTATCGTTCTAACTGAAGTACTCTTGAAACTTGATAGTGAAAAAACAGATTTTGTATAATAATTCAAGTAGTGACGCGTAATAGGCAGAACACTTACCTAGTATATAGGTAGATTCTAATTTCTACCAGGGAGTCTACTCCACTAAGTTTTTAAATCGAAATCAAATCAAATCGAAAGCAACTGTTGTCTAATTTTGTAATATAGGTACTTTATTTTTCATTAAGGAATTGGTATCTAAAAATCTAACGTGTAATTTTTCTATATTAGGTGACCAGTCGATAAAGGAATTTATGACTACGAATAATTACGAGTCTTACTTTGATTTCGTCCCGATGTTCACTGCCGAAAAGTTAGATCCTGATAAATGGGCAGAGCTTTTTGCCAATTTTTTTTTTTTTTTATACATGACAGGCAAATGACTCCACTCCACCTGATGTTAAGTGGAAAGTGGTATCCAAACGCGAAGGAACCTAGTGCAGCGATGAAACCCGGAGCAAAGTTAGTGTTACTTGTTATGCTTATTTCAACACTATTGTACTTCCCGATTAAGAACATGTGACGTTATAATATCATGTGACGGGGCGAATAAGTCGTGCGCCTGATAGTAAGCTACACACCTATCCATTACAGTTGCAGTGCCACTCATCTTTAAATCGCATAGATCTGAGGGGTACTGCCACTGTGCCCGTCACCCTGAGACATAAGTTGACAAGTCCTAAATATAAACTGTAACTAATTATCACTTCGACATCTCAGATCAGACTCTGGTAAAGGTACCGGCTAAATGAGAAGCTTCATAGATCTCTCACAGATTTCGTTTACGTCGATGAAAGCCGAAAAAATATATACAAAAGATCAATACAAGAAATTTATTCGCTGAAAAATGTAGTTAATAATGCAGATCATAAAGTATATACTTTATGATCGTATATTTCACAAAACCTTGGCATACGAATATTTTACACAATTCTTAATTTATTTTTGATGTAGCATGCGTTACTTGGTACTTGGTGTGACTGGTTTGGTGTCCGCAACTCGACGTCAAGGCGTCTATAGTAGCATGCGTCAAAGTTAAATTAATACAATAACATAAACAAACAATAACAATTAAAATTTAATCAGAAAATAGGAAGTCAAAAATATAACGTACTCGTACAATAGTAAAGTTTTACATTTTATGTTATCAAGTAAAAAATCATCAATATTGTAGTAGCTTTGAGTACCTAACGAATTACTCATTTTCATTTTAAATTGTCTACAATTTATTTCTTTAACAGCAGCCGGTAATTTATTAAATAATTTGGATGCTAATACGAACATCGTTCTACGGTAAAATTCCAAATTAGGGCGTCGTGTGGGCCGTATTTCTAATTTAATCCTTGTGTTTCTAGGATATCTAGTTTTTACTATATTAAAGTTGCTTAGATTTTGTTTCACATAAATACAGGCCTCGTAAATATACATCGATGGTAGGGTAGGGTACACAACTCTCTCGCTGACCAGCACCACACATGGCCCTGACATATTTACTTCTAGGTCCTAAATAGTGGCGTAATATTATGTGTTGCTGAAGCATTTTCCCTGAGCAGTAGCCCATATCGCAAACAAGATGCTACATAAGTGTGATAAGCACAAAGAGCAGTTTCTTGTAATGTTATTCTTATCGAGTTTTTAAGCGCCGTGTGAAACTACCAACAGTCGAGCGAAGACCTACCATTTTACCTTACGTGTGAGGTGTTACAGACAAGATGGGAAGAATCCTCAGGCGTGCATCTATCAAGACCTATTTGAAGCCCCTGAGGAATATTTCTCAGTTCCTGCGACCCGTGAAATGTAACATCTCCTAACAGGATGCAGGAGTTTACACGCTGGACTGTGAGGGCGAGCTCTCTTATAATGGACAAACGAAGCGAAGTATTTGTACCCCCGTCAAAGAACATATAGTTGATGTCAAACACCGTCGCGTAAACGAGTCTGCAGTCTGCAAGCATGTCAAGCATAAACCTACACATTCAATGAAGTTTGACAAACCCCAGGTCCTTGCAAAAAGTCCATTATCTACCCAGGATGCTGCGAGAGGCCATTAAAATTAAAAAACATCCTAATTGCAACAGGGAAGATGGTTTCTACATATTACAAGTTTGTGCTCCAGTATTTCCTCTGATGAAAAATCCCAAGCAGACAAGACTGCAGTACTAATTAATATGTTTTAATTTATTCTAATTTTTATTATTAATTAATAATAAATTTAAGGTAATAAAAAAACCGTGACAGAGGGACCTGAAATGGCCCGAAACGTTGGTTTGTTTGAAAAAACAAATGTGCGCGATTTAAATCCGGAAAAATAGTTTCATTTTCTAGTCCAATTATTTTTTTAACAAGTTTTATATCTAATCGTATTGTATAACTTTGTTTTAAATCATAAAGTGAGTATGCACTGTGCTGTAATTGTTTTACGGAATAAACATTTTTCTTTCTTTCTTTCAAACTATAGAGTTTTTTACTCAATCATCTCAGAGGAATCTGCCTAACAAATAAGTAATAGTGTTTTATCCTTTAGATGATTTCAAGTTTTTTTTAAGGTACCAACTGATGGAGCGAACAAGGTGTGCGCCTGGTGGTAGAGCTTTAAATCGCAAAAATCTGAAGAGTACTGCCATCGCGCCCGTCTCGCCCTGAGATATAAGTTGAAAAGTCCCAAATGCCTCTAATTTCACCAGGAACGTTACCTTTCAAAACTGAAAGGCAATGGTCACATTACTGCTTGGCGGCAGAAATTGGTAGGCAGTACTTCTCTGGACGAATCCTTTTACAAGCTCTACTGCTACAGTCAAGTGTAAGTAAGGTATAAAATTTAATTATCGAAATAGACCATAAGACAGAAGCAGTAATAAATGTCTACAATCTTATGTAACGCTATCAAACCAGTATACGAGCGTAATACCTATATAAAGCAATAGATTTTCCACTCGCAATCAGCAAAATTCAAACAGTGAAACGCGCGAAGTCGTTACGTCCGATGTATAAACGAGACAAAGGAAAAAATATGCTAAACAAGCAATTCACGCGAATCGGGGAGCACCTGACGAGGCAGCAACGAGGTTTATTCTTGGAATCGCTCGATATTTTGGAAAAACCTTAGAAACAAAATAGTTCGCTTTGCCAGCTGTTGGTAATAATTTTGCAACGGTAAGTAACGTAAAACCTTTATTCACTTAGGCTAATGAAATAACTGAGATATAATATTAAAAGCTTCATATTTTCAAATCTCCGACTTTTCGTGGTATATCCATACCGATAGCCGACCGTCTCCAGCTACTTGGAATGGACCTGTCGTCCAATCTGAACTTCGGCAGATACATTGAATCCATGGCCAAAAATGCAGCCAGGAATCTTGGCATCCTTTCCAGGGTGAAGCGTTACTTCACATTTGCTCCAGCTGTATCAAGCACAAGTCCAGTCGTGTATGGAGTACTGTTGCCACCTTTGGGATGGCTCTACTACATACCAACTGGCCAACTTGGATTCAATTAACAACCGTGTCAAGGGGCTTATAGGTGACTCGGAATTAGTAGAGGCGAAGCTGCAGAGCCTTGAATACCGACGTAAAGTTGCCTGCTCATCGGTATTTTACAGGACATATATCACGGAGAGTGTGCGATGGAATTACACGATTTAATTCCGCCTGCCCCTTTCCATCATCGGGGGACTAGGCGTAGGCTTGGCTTCCACCACTATGTTGTAGATATTCCAAAGATTCGCACGAAGCGTTACACTTCCACATTTATATGGCAAACGGCTATGGGGTGGAATTGGGTGCCTGCAGACTTGTTCCCTGAACATTATAATTTGGACCTCTTCAAGGCGAGAGTGAATAAGCATTATCTAGGTGTGCATGCTCCATCGTCGCCCTCATCGTCACTTTCCTTCAGGTGAGATGGAGGTCAAATGCACACTTACATTGGAATAAAAAAAATTCATATATTTCTTGACCAACAAGCAATTAATCAAAATTTACAACCTTTTTCTTCATATTTCAAATTGAAAAGAACCCTTTCCTCGGATTATAAAATGAGACATGTAAATAACGAATGTTGATTTCATTAATTATTAAATTCATTTATACACGACTGTGTTACTAACAACAAATGTGACAAAGGTACAGACAGATAGTGCTTTTATGTAACGATGAGGCCAAAGAGTACTCGAGTGGCGACCGTTTACCGGAAGATGCAAGGTGGATAAATGACCTGTTGTAGGTTTCGCTGGATGGAAGCACCGTATCACCGGTAGTGTAGCGATCTTTGGGTAAGGCTTTTGTACAACAGTAGACGTATGTTAATTTATTCTGCTTTCTCCGCTTCTGAAAATTTTTAATGTTTTTTATCTTTTTCTTTATAAACAAAATTACGTACAAAATCATTAGCATAAAAATATTATAATAAATAGTATAAGATGAAGATACAAAACTACTGATATGAGAATCGACCTCTCGACCGTCATAACACGTTCACGTGATGTCGTATACATGTTTTCGCGAATTTTGTCGCACAGGTGATCGGGGAGGGATTGTCGACATTGTCTTGGTCGGAACAACACGCAGTTCATTGCATTCTTCGAATAAACGTGTTTTGTTGACGCTTTTATTTTGGTTTGTGACTTTCGTAAGTTTAATGACGTAATATCATTACTATTTCGCACCCTTAAGGCCACATACTCAAAATATAACTTTTCAGGAGACGCTGAAAGATTCTGGAAGAGAAAGAGATAAGTCGATTATTATTTATGCTGTAATAGAAGAGTTATAAAATTTCATACATATATAATGATTTTTCATATAAGTCGTGTTATTTTTATGACATTTACGTGATAAAAGTACTTTTGACGTATGATTACATTTGGGTTTATAATACGGTACCAATGGTACGACTACGGTACCAAGGGTACGATTTTAAAGTAAGTAAGGGCGCGTTCCCATTATGTCGTTACGTTTTTTTATCATTGGACGACTGTCGCATCTAGCCTGTTCCCATATCACGACTATCTGTCGTGACTATGTAGTGGACGTTTATTGTATCGTTGGACGACTGTCGTGTGTAGCTATTCCCACAAGAATAAGACGACAATTTATCGGTTCACGGCAGCCGCCTTGTCGCACGACAGAATCGTTTGAAGTTGCGATTATCTGTCGTCACATTTTTATAGTGACGTGTTATTTATCGTCTGACTACTGTCATTCTAGCTTTCCCATTGTCACGACACTATCTGTCGTCGTAACGTCAAAAAAGGTACGAACGACAGTTAATCGTGTTGTTCTATATGTAAACAACTTCATTTAAAATACAAGTCACGACACTTTAAACTGCACGACTGTCTGTCGTCATGACATAATCGGAACGCGCCCTGATTGTTGTTTACGCCATCCAATTGATATTTATTAGTAATTCGCGGACTATAACATAGACAAAATACACTGTGTAAGCTTTATAGCGTCGCCTTGCCAGAAAAAATATTCTGAAACCTGATTGCAGGAAAATTTCCCATTTGAAAACAATTTTTAATGAACGCTAAAGCATGATGAAGCGGTGGGAGCCCAGATGAGAATGTTTGCTTCTCGGTTATTTTTTTTTATAATGTCATGTGACGGGACGAACAAGTCGTGCGCCTGGTGGTAAGCTACACGCCTGTGCATAGCAGTTGCAGTGCCCATCAGAACTTTAAATCGCAAAGATTCGGAGGGTACTGCCACTGCACCCTTCACCCTGAGACATGAGTGAAATTACAGGCACATGACACTTCTAAACCTATGTCTCAGGGTTACAGGCGCAGTGGCAGTGTCCCCGAGACCTTTGCAACTTAAAGTTCTGAGTGGCACCGCAACTCTTATAGATAGACGTGTCACTTAACACCAGGCGTACAACTTGTCCGTTCTGTCACTTGGTATCATAAAAGAAAGGAAAGCGCGGTTGACTACGGCCTGAACACGGTTCTTAAGACCCGTGCCCAACAATGGAATGCATAAAATCCACGTTAGTAGGAAAATAATACCAGCGTACATTCCCATAACCGTAGAAGTTAATTATGCCAGTTTCATTTATTTCCCAACATGGAATGCTATTTATTTTGCATTAACGCCACTGGGAGGGGACTGGTTCCCCTCGTTTTATTTACTTATAAGTATAGCCTTCATGTATAGTTGAGTATAGGTATACATCCGGAAAAACATTACCAAACTGAGAGAGGTCCATGCGTGTCGGTAGCTGTCTGATGATGGGTACTTAATTAATCGTTGCGTAACGAACCTATTGCCATTTGCAGCTTGGACCCTCCCAGCTGCAAATGGCAATGGATTCGTTCAGTAAAATGTGAGATTCAGAATGACGAGTGTACCTTAACGGATTCTGACAAATTTGGTACCTAATTTGTACTATTTAGTACCTCTGTTTAAAAAAGTTGTACCTTCATCAGAACGAAGTTATAGCAATATCAAAGGTACACCCGCCGTATTGACTGTCTATATAGCGGGTATTTATGTAATACCAGTATTTATTTAATAACTACAAAAACTTCTTATTACAAAAAATTGTACCTTAACAGTACTCAAGAGTACTCCAAACTAAAGGAAACTCCGGCTCTCGCTTCTGATCTGCTAGTTAGTTCTGAGAAATAAGACACAATATATTGGGATTTCAGAGTGCCGTGTGCATCTTAACGAATCCTGACATATTTAGTACCAAAATTGTACTATTTAATACTTATTCTTAAAAATTTGTACCTCTATCATAACGAAGTTATAGCAAAATCAAAATTGGAAATATTTCCGAAATTTTTTTAAATAAATTTCCGCCATTTATTTGGGTACCTAGGCAAAGGTTCCACCATACAGCCTCTTCATATGTCAGTATTTTACCTTGTTTTGATGGAAAAGGTGACAAGCGCGTCTCCTTAATATAGTTTATTTCATGCAATATTCGGAAAAAGGTGTTCCACAAATATAAATACCTATATAAATACAAGAAGCGACATATCGTTGTTAAAACCACCAAAAATTAATTGATTACTTTTCGAATTCGGGATTTCCGGAAATAGTTTTACTGCATCGTCGAACAAAACTGACCTAGGAAATCGAAGTTGGATTTTAAACTAATTCTAATGGTGCCATGTAAAAATGCAGTAGATAATCAGTTATCTACTGCATTTTCATGCACTATTTATTTATTTTTACATTAACTTTTTTATTCTCTGCTTTGGTAAAAGGTCAGGCTTTTACCAAAGCAGAGAATAAAAAGTAACGATTATGGTCACTCTCCGCCCCTCTCTAGCTTTATTTATGATTAATATAATAACATGTTGAAATATGTTTTCTAGTGAGAATATTTAAATATATAATATTAATGTTAATGAAACTACTAAATCAATAAAAGACCTGTTTATTGAAAAACATAGACGCTTACCCTGTCCTACACAATTAAATGGCATCAACCCTTCATTACATATGAAATAAACTATATAAGAACAGGCGCTTGTACTATTTATAGTACAAATTAGGTACATTTTTTGATACTATTTTTGTCAGGATCCGTTAAGGTACACCCGCCATTCTGACTCTCACGTTGATGATATTTACCTCAGTAGTTATACAAATATACGAAACATGCTTAGTATGACATTTATAAATTACAATAAGTAAGACTACTACAATCTTTCGTGTTACCTACATATTACCATTACTGCTTAATAAATTGCCAAGTAACGTTCTTGATAAACTTCTAGGTAAACCAGAAGAATGTAAAACAATTCTTAAATCAATGCATTTGTCGAATTGTGAAATTTGTGCATAAGTATTTTATATTAATTCTCTTGTTAGACGCCTGACAGCTTGTGATGACAGCGATGCAGCGATACATAAATATTTTAGTGGTTTTTGTTCGCTGGTTTTTGTGTTTCTTTTATGTACATTTTTTACTTGTGAATAAAAATATTAAAAAAAATCTTTTCTAATAGCTGCAGCGACGCCATCGATCGTTAACAAAATACTGTCCATCGGTCGTTGTTTTGTTTTAAATTTGATTTTAGAACAGAAAAAATGTGTCAGGAACAAATTGACGTTTAAATGTTTTTGATTATGATCAGTACTTATAAATTCTAATAAACGTCAAATATCCCTAGACAGTATTGATGTGTGTATATTTGTATCAATTACACTATAAAAATATTATATAATAATATTTATTTTATTGAATGTCGTAAGGTTAAAACCTTACGACAAGTAAACAAACGAAAAGTAAATTACCATTACTATCATTTTTTCGATGTTATTATTATTGATATAAAGATCGAACAAATACAAAGAACAATTCCTTCGATCCTGCTGTATTCGAACTACCAGTCTAGCAAACAATCACTGGTCCAGCATACACGAATCCAGCCGGATCGAAGGAATTTTTCTTTGTGTTTGTTCAATCTTTGTATCAATAATAACACAAAACACACTGCCGTTAACGCTTAAAGCTCAATTTATATTGCAGCGGAACGGAATGGAAGCGATTGTTTGTAACGAAATTGTATTATTTTGTAAGATTTTGGCTCGTATCTACTTTGTATGTTACACAATTGATTACAAATTTAATTATACTGTGTACAAATTCGTTACAAAAATTCGCTTCCGTCCCGTCCCGCCGCAATGTAATTTGATCCTTAGGTGCTAGATGAGGAAGAACCAGTTTCGATTTTCAATTTGTTTGAAATGGAAAATAGAAATCTTTCTTTTCTTTTTTATCGCATCGCTGACATGACGTGTAATGCTTGATATCGTAGTAAAAGAATTTGCTAATCGGCGTAATAAGGTAGTGGCTGATTGTTGCCTAGGGGGCGTCAAACATACAGGAAAAGTAATGATACGTTCGTGTGAGAAAGCTCGTGCACCCCAAAAACGAAAAGATATCGTTTATAGCAACACCCCAATAAAAAAAATTAATTTAAATACATTGACTTACAGTCAATGTTTAAATATAATAAAAAATAACACAAAAACAGCATGGCAAACCTTTGAACTACAATTTTTATAATATAACTTGATAGTATTGATTAATTATAATCATGTAACAAGTGTCTTTGCGATTATATCGTTATTCTGGTAGTTATGAAAGATAATTCCCTACTATCAAATTAATTATTAAAATATTCTTAATTTTTTGCTAAAAATACATTTGTTTATACAGTTTTTCGCGAATCGTGTAAAAAATATACTTATGAATATTTTGTTATAAGTTTATTGCCCGAGAAAATTCTACAACGACTCAACGAAGTCCACAACAACTAGTTATTGTACAATAAAATAATCAATTCACTGCAGAGGTCATAAAAATTAAATCCACCGTCAGCATACTAAATAGGCATCCGAGGATGACGAGATATCTCAGAGGTAATAAATATAAAATAAGAAGCGTGCCGTAATGAATACTACCCAGGGCACTACTTAATATAAATAAGGTAACTCTAGAATTTTGATTACAAAAAATTAGAATAGAAATAATTAATTTATCCACGTAAATAAAACAGATTGAACACATTTTACTATTTTTATTACATTGTTATACTGACGATTGAGGTGGTTTGCACACGCCGCCTTTTAGCAGCGATGCAAACGCGCGTTCATGAAACGAGCGATTGCATCGCTACACTTGCGATTTGTAGGTGACTGCATCGACACAAACGCGCGATTGCATATGCAATCGCCTATAAATCCCAATTGTAGCGATGCAATCTCTCATTTGTATCAATGCAGTCGTGCGTTTGCATCGCTGCTTAAAATCGCGCGTGTGTGAAAAAGGTAGACGATTAGCGATTGCATCTCGTTGGCATCGCTGCCAAACGTCGCCGTGTGTAACGGGTCATAAGTTACAAGTTAGTTATTAAAAATAAAATTGTCACTGAATCAGACTAATTGTCGTTTACTTTCTCAAGTGACGTAAAAAACTAAAAACACTAATCTTGTATCATCCAAAATGACATTGCTCAAACACCAGAAGATAAAAGAAGAACATTGCGAAGAGTAATATATTGTATGCCCTTGGTATATTAAAGCCACATGTGACCCGTAAGTCAAAAGTGCTTTTACCATGATGAAAGTCAATAAAACAATACGAAACAAATTAGGTATATGTGATGTATCGACTAATTTTGTTCTTAGACTCTTTAAACCTCTCTCCTGAAAAGTTATCATTTTGCAAATGTGCAGTTATTACGCCAAAGATGCGATATTAAACAAAATCATGCGAACCCTAGATAGCAAAAGTTGTGAATAATATTAAATAGTTTATCCCATGCCACCACATCCAATTCAAATTTTTCATAAAATTTACTTAAGTACTTTCTGATACTACCCACTAATTTTAGTACATAAATATAAATTTATTTCACCTACGTATTACTTAGCCGTTTACCTTTCAACCGATAATAATAGTAGTCGATATAAATAATAATATAGTATTTCGTATATATCCCCGTGTCATCAAAATGACCAAGACAATATTATGCCCTTGGTTACGTAAACGCCCAGTGTACAACACAATAGTGAAAACATCTTATTATGAAAACTAACACGGTTATCACACATTATAATATAAGAGTAACGGGATTTACTCGCGTAGTATTTTAGTCGGAAGCGGTCCGACTAGTTTCGACCATAATCGATGATCTTCTTCAGGAGTTGAGTGCAACGTTCTCGACCGCGTCACGTCTTGCACTGCACGCTGCGGCTCTCTGCGCGCGCGCCGATGACGCAGTCAGCAGTGGGGAACTCGGGAGGCTGATACGTTGCGTCAGCGCATCCTGGAACTCTTCTTCGCAACGTAGGATTGTTGTTGGGAACAGTCCAGCGCACAGAGCTCACCACGTCGTTAACCACTAACATCAACGAGGCCTCGACCAGCATCGCGGTAGCGTACTTACCTTATGTCAGAGGGGTGACGGAGGTGATTGGAAACTTGTTACGTCGAAGATACAGCATCAAGACAATATTCCGTCCTCTCACACAGCTGCGACAACTGCTTCGCTCTCCAAAGGACAGACACCCTCTGGGGGTCCCCGGTGTCTATATGGTTCCCTGTGACTGCGGCAAGTGTTACGTCGGCGAAACGAGACGGAACGTGGCTACTAGGCTAGCTGAGCATATCCGATCCATGAAGAACCAAGATGTCAATGGATCTGCGGTGGCAGACCACTTTCTGAGCTCCGGTGCTGGTTACTACATTCGGTTTGATAAAGCTAAGGTTTAAGCGCTGGAGAAGTAGTGCCCCGCAAAATCCGAGAGGCTATTGAAATAAGTAGGCGACCAAATTTTAATAGAGACGGAGGCTGGAGCTTGCCACCGACCTGGAAGCCGTGTCTTTATGGTGCTCGGTATGCAGCTGGAGATGTTAGTGGTAACGACGTGGTGAACTCTGTGAGCTGGACTGTTCCCGACAACAATCCTATGGACAGCAGTAGCAAAGAAGACTTCCAGGACGCGCTGACGCAACGTATCAACCTCCCGAGTACCCCACTGCGGACTGCGTCATCGGCGCGCACGCAAAGAGCCGTAGCGCGCAGTGCTAGACGTGACGCGTTCGCGAACGTTGCACTCAACCCCTGATGGTCGGAACTAGTCGGACCGCTTCTGACTAAAATACGTAAGTAAGTCCCGTTACTTTTATATTATAACCGCTCACGCGATACATGCAGCCGTAGACGCATACCACACCTAGAGGTGCTGGTGATGATTTTATACCGATTTATCGGATATCGAAGTTATAACAGGTAAAAGAAGTAATATTAATTGCTATTTCGGTAACTACTCTAGTAAACCATAAAGTTTTTAATGCCTGGGTCATTTAAAAAAAATAAACAACTTTAAAAATACGTCACGACAATTATGTGTGTTATTGTTTGAGCTGGTGATTTCGGTGTTTATTTAGTGAAAACATACCGTAAGTAGCGTTTTTTAAGTTTACCCTGAATATAAATGTTTATAAACTATACTTTAAGGAATAATTTCATGGTAAACGTTAGAACCACTCAAACGGAATATTATCATATTTATCCAAGTACACCAAAAGTTTCATTAGTGCTTTTTAAGTGCACGATTTGCGGTGTATTACTGCATTTTATTTGAGATATTTTTGTTGGTAGTACGGAGGGTATTTATTTAGCAATGCAGAATAATAAAAACTTGTATTTAAACTGAATGCTTTTCTAATTTGCGAAACCAAATAGCCGCCATTTTGCGGTAGGAGGAGCGCATCGCGTGAGCGGTTATTGAAAACATCGCATTCAAATTTAACACTTTACACAACAATTCAAATTTAATTTAAATGTTCTACTGAACCATAGGGTATCTAGAAAAATTAGTTTTTCATATAAAACTGAAGGCATTCTTGCGTGGGTCTGTAACATGTAATTGTAACGAACATTGGGCGTTTAGAGCTTGTCCCATTGTAGTTTGCTGGGGCTTAGGAGGATATTTTATTAATTTATTAGTTACAAAATGTTAAATAACAAGAACATACTATTAGGCGTTTCATTGGGTGTAAACCTGAACGCTGAAAGCTAACTTACGTGTACGCCTTTTGTGTCTAGTGTTGTACGCGTTGAAGTGGTATAACGGCTACTTGAAACGCTCATAACAGTCAACTCTTTCCGACCCTGACATCAAAAAGCTCTTTTTAGGTAAGTTGAAATGTCAGGCACATTATTCGGCCTATGCAATCTACAGCTTGCGTCTCTTCTTATGTTTTTACGTGTAGCTACTTTATTTTATGTGTAGAGCTCCTTGTGAAAGAGTTCGTCTAGGAAAGTACTGGCACCTTACCTATTTCTGCCGCCAAGCTGTAATGTGAGCATTACTGCGTTCCGGTTTTGAAGGGTAAGTGAGCTGGTGAAATTACAAGCAAGTGGAACATTTCCAGTTATGTCTCAAAGTGACGGGCGGAGTAGCAGTGTCCCTCAGATCTTTGCGATTTAGAGATTTGACCGACACTACATCTGTATTGCTTCCCACCAGGCGCACGACATTTTCGTCCCGTCACATGTTATCATTAAAAAAACTTAATCGAAATGTATAAAACATTTGAAATTGTTTGATTTTTCTGTGGGAATCCAATGTAATAAAGATTACATTTATTTATAATACATATAATCTCTGAAATTTTTTTGGTGAGTCAAATTTTCATGCTGTAATTTATGAGAAAAATATCGCCAATATTTATTATTAATTCCGTAACTTAAAATAAATAATTCCGAATTGTATAGCGAATAACATTATTCATCATTTCCAAGAAAATTTGCGAACAGCAATAATTAATCATCATTTTGCACGATATCGTGTTGATTTAAGAGAACATCTAGTAGAGTTTGCTTGGGGAAGTTACCGTATGTAATTAGTCAAAATTATCGCCCACCCAAAATATCTTAGCGATAATTTTGCATGTTACCCGACTGCAGCGGAATCCAAAAGAAAGGTAATATTTTTTTACCAGTTTATAATGTTCGTTTCATAGTTTAACAAAATAGACGTCAAATATTATTCTAAGTAAGGTAATATTTAGCCAGTAGGTAGCAAAATATTCATTTGTTCACTCATCTCGTTTATCAAAGTACAATTGATTTCGTGACCTCTGATTCTACCGAGTGATAAATTAGGACTACTGCACCTTCCTCACCGTTTTGTCACTCACATCTGTGCCCTTGTTTATATTTAAATACGATTATTTACAAGTTTTAGTATAGGGTTACCAAATAATAAGGCATTGAAATTACAAAAAATCATTAATTAATTGCCCTATCACCGAAAGCAGCAGTATTATGCGTTTTTAGTAGGTAAACAATTTATGAAGACATAATAATGCGTATGGTTTAAATTTACAGTGATTTTTAAAGCGGCCTCTCATGGACCACAATTTTACAGATTTACTCGCATGGCTTATGATCACCGACAGCCACACACCGGCTCCGCCCATTTCACGTTAATAATTAACTCATTACAGGATGTCAACTCATCGCCGTGCACCGGCTCCTCATATTTCGGTATTCATTGATAATGACACGAGTCACAGCGGCAGTAAGCCACCATAATATCTACTGCAATGCTCTGTAATTTCAGTCAAGATAGTGACATGTAGAGTAAATTTAAGGTCAACATTTTGCCACATCTCCATCTCTACTACCTTCAACGGTATAGGTATACTTATCGGAAGATTCTGCTTTTATCAAAAATTTTTTATATTCAACATACGCCATGTTTTGTCAACATTTCTCTAGTGTAACGTTTTCTCTTTAGCACTAGAATCGTGTATTCTCCCTAGTATATTCTCTCCTCGAGAATAGAGACTACTAGATAGTGCGCAAGACCTAAGTGACAAAAACAATGAAGGACATATTATTAACCCAATCACGCATCTAGGACGTGTCAACGTGTGTCTCAGGGTGACGAGCGCATGGCAATGCCCCGCAAATCTTTGCGATTTAAAACTCTGATTGACACTGCAACTGCTATGGGCAGGCGTGTCGCTTACCACAAGGCATACAATAAAATGAAATTGCGAAAATAAGACCTACTATGAGACTTGTTTTTATACTATGTACACATTGTTTATTTTATTAATATATGGATGACTGATTTTACTTATCATACTATATTATTACATTTTCTCTAATGAAAACAAATACTTAAAACAATGAGCACAAACATGAGTCAGTTAATTACTCAAACAATTACAGCAAACTATAAATTACACCGTCTAAAATGTAAACGCTATTCAGCATAAAGCGTTAATTGAAAACAAGTTTCATTTTAGTGGACCCTTGTATACGGCAACGACATCTGGCGTAACCCGTTGTCTACCCCAAACTGTCTACCTTAATGCGCCATTAGGTATGAGAGCTGTATACTCTAGTGTTGTTAGGTGTTTCTACATACGGGACATACATCCCCAACCGAGTATTAGAAATATAGAACAAAAAACTGGTTTATTGTAGTTAACACTAATCACGGACACTAACTGTTAGTACACTGTAAATCAGTTAAGACACAAAATACTTTGAAAATATTGAGTAGTACTTCAAATCTGGATATTTAAAAACGTGATTTCTTAACTAAAAATTATATTTCAATTTCACACAGATTCGCTAATTATTATTACATACCAAAATAATATCATTGTTGTCCCGCGTTTTCGTGATCCTGTCCCGCTGTTTAAAACGTCAGATGTGGCTACAATTTGTAACTGATGCAGGTGCCGACCCTTATCTCAAGCGCAAATATTTGAGAACTTTCCCGGAAAAAGTGGGGAACTAGGGATGAAGGGACTGCAACATCTGTAATGTAGCTGCCAAGTTTGGGGCATGCAAATGATTATTTGAGTAATTTTCTCGGTAATAATGTTTTTGGTCTGGACGAGTGTGAACGGAGTTCAACCAACTCTGGTGACGGATTATTTGTTTATGTATATTTCTCGTACGGTCGCTGTTAGCACAAAAAACATGCGACATGCCTAGCTAAATGTTATTCTAAAAGGAACTGGTCTGAACACGATCAAAAGGAACCTATATATCGTACATGAAAACAAATATTGTCGTAACGTAACTAAAAATTGTGGAATTGAGTAAACACAATTTTAAAATAAAAAAGAATACTGAATGAATCTTATTGCGAATAACGTGATTATTTTTTACATAATGCTTAATTTCGTTTAACTGCCTCAGCTGAACGGTTACCATCCTGGACTGTCACGCAGGGGTCTCGGGTTCGATTCCCGGGCTGGGAGAAATATTTATATGGCCTACATCTATTTATCTCGTGTTACGAAGCTACATTACTCCGTATTACCAAGGATAAGTTACGACTATACGATTATCATTGAATATAAGTTTTTTAAGTGGTGGGGTATGCGCGCTGTCTAGTGCAGTCGTGTGGAAAATTTTAGGCAAGCCGGTGGGAGTTAAGTTATATGGACGCCTCGCCGCTGTAGTCTATAAACCTTTTTAGTAAAATTTTGGAAAAATGAAGGGCACGGGGATCAGGTAGTTGGAGCCGAGCCTTTTATTCTCATGAATGCTTTTAATAAAGCAGTACTACTATGCCCGGTCAAACCGTCTAGGACATCTGCTCGTCGACACGACAGCGTCGTATTATTAACTCTGATAAATTAATTCTCACCCGTGACACGCTGACGTCTTACATAACGCGGATTTAGTGATAATGAGCATCTTACATGACACGCTTATCAAGTAATTAAAGAAAGAAACAAAAGAAATTTCTAATATTTTTCACATCCCATCCCTCCAACATCCACTAACAGAAAAAATCAAAAACAATTTTTTACATCTAAATTTATCTAATATCATTATATCGAGTTCTTAAACTTTCCCGATTGCTACTTATTATAAATAAAATTATTATTTTTTTAGATACGTCGTCGGCTTGTTTCAAAATCGTACATTGTGTATTAAGAGCGCTAAATAAAAAAATACTAACGATATTCGGCTTGGCCTTAGTGACTCGAGGTTTGTAATTGTTTACCACTTATGCTACATACAATGTTTTCTATCACATTTGCCAGGAAACAAAATTTATTTCTCGTACAATATATGTACATAAATATCATTTCACAACGGATTCTGTAAATGGAGGATTTTTTGTTTTTTTTTTTTGAATAAAGACAGATGGCCCGCTATTCTTGCATTGATAATACAATTCGAACTATGTTGTAAAGGGCAACAACGCATACAGCCATGATGATTAAATATAAAATAAATAATTTCAAAGTACTAAAAATACTGCAAAATTTGAATTTATGAAATTAATTTAGTAGAATATTTAGTTTATTTCTATACTTCAAGCTTATACTTCAAGCATATATATCAGAAAACTTTTTGCTTAATTTTGACGCGTATGAGAAGTAAAGTGTAATCAAATTAAAAAAGAACCATTACCGCCCTAAGACGGTAATGTAATGTAAAATTCCATGGGCATAATATAGGACATTACGGCCGACTTTGCCTGTACATCATGACATTGTTTATGAGCAAGTGCGATAAAAAACAATTACAAGCGACTAAGGGCGTTGCGTCGTCGCAACGCTATGATTTCAACTTACTAAGTTACTGGCGGCGACGCGCCGTTTCAACACACTATGTGATACATCGTTCAGATTCATATGCAACGCAAACGCATCGCGTCGTGTGGCATCGTTCTTAGAATCGAAAAAGTACTTTCATTTCCATTATTGAATATATTTTTCACTTACGAAAAACTATCCAATGAACAAGAACGCTTACATTATGCGAAGAAAATTCATAATGCCTAAAACATTACCCAAAAACACATTCAACCCTTAGCCTGATCTCTCACGTCATCAATGAAAGCCATACGTATAACATTAACCCCCTGTATATAGGTGATGTCGTTAAGGCAAACGCATTACTCAGCTACGGAGCGGTTCGGAAATCTACAGGATGTCCCGATATCTGGGGCATCAATTCCAGGACACCCGCAGTATACGCAAGACATTTATTGACCGTTAATACGTAGGATATATAAATCAGGTATAAGTGGTCATTTTGGTGCGATTGGACGCAAATTTGAATAGTTATTGGATTGTTCGCAATTTGCTAATTAAATTGTGAAGTCCAAATGCAGTTCATAATCGTTAGCGGTCTATTAAATTATGGCTGTTAAACTAGTTAGTGGAAAAGTTTTCAATAGGAACGATTATATAATGTGGATGAATGAACTCTGAATTAACATATTTTTTTTATAATTTCAAGTGACGGGACGAACAAGTCGTGCGCCTGGTGGTAAGCTACACGCCTGTCCATAACAGTTGAAGTGAAACTCAGAGTTTTCAATAGCAAAGATCTGAGGGACCCTGCCACTGCGCCCGACAACCTGAGACATAAGTTGACAAGTCCCATATGCCTGTAATTTCACCAGCAACCTTACCCTTCAAAACCGGAACACAGTAATGCTAACATTACTGCTTGGCGACCATTGACCTACTTGGCGACAGAAATAGGTAAGGTGGCAATACTTCCCTTGACGAACTCTCTCACAAGGAGCTCTACTGCTACCACTGCTTTTGATTGATAACATCATCATCACCATCGTCCTATCGCAGTCCGCTGTTGGACATAGGCGTCTCCCAATGTACGCCATTTCGCACGGTCCTCAGCTTGTCGCATTAATGTGCTGCAGCAGCCTTTCGCAAATTGCACTCCATCTGGTCAGAAGGCGTACTACACTACGTTTGCCGTGCCGCAGTCTTCAGTGGCTTCACCCATCGGTTATCGGTTCTTCGACAGATATTGTTGATAATTATGATTGATATTTACAATAAATTACCTAAATTATTAAAGGAAGAAAAAATCAAAACGAAATTTATAAAAGCTTTAAAAACACTTTTAATAGCTAAATATTACTACACACTGCATGCATTTTTAGAAGATAAGAATAAGACAATTTAATAAATACATAAATATAAATACTAAATAAATTGTACAGATATATTTAACAAAGTATTTATTACATTACGTAATTTAAATGATGTAATTGTAAAATGTTGTAAAATTAATAAGAACTGGTATTTAATTTTTATAAGCCTTTATATGTGTTTCCTATTGACGAAGTTGTGCATAAAGCCTGAAATTTCGACTGAAAAATCATTTACGCTGTAACTAGCGACAAGGTGAAATTGTCTATTTGTTATTTCATCCCTGTACAGAACAGAACACAGAAATGTCTTAACATCTAATAAATTTCCGGAAACTGCACCTGCACTTGTACGTGACAAACCGTTCTGTATTTAACTAGGGGCATTAACGGAATATTACAACATTCATCTAGCTATAAGGATAGATAAAGTGTTTGCCGATATAGAGGAACCTGGAACTATTGAAATAGTCCGCCGGTCGTTAGATCGTAGACGCGCGAGATTTCGGACCATCGTTACGACGACGAGATAAAATGCTCTGTGTACTACAATGGCTATGGTTTTCTTGTTCAATTATGTTCGTTAGTGGTTCTAAACTTAAGCTATAAGTATTCTTTTTAGAAAGTAAACAGTGTGGATAACAAAAAATTTTTTTTCAACATGAAACTCCTTCTTACGAAGAAGTTAATCCTGAGTAAGTAGGAAGTTGATTAAAAAGCAGAGTTCGAAGTGACAAATATCATTGATAATTTTCACGATAATGACGTTAATGTGTATATATATATAATAATGTATATATATATATATATATATATATATATATATATATATACAAAACTATGAATCAGCGTAGATAATTATCAAATAATTATCATGATAATTATGAAAGAAATTAAACAGTTTAATAATTTCCAACTCTGTTAAAAATTGTGAAAAATTCTAATTTCGAAAAGCACTAACAGCTTTTTTACTAAGTGTAATTCAAAACTTAATTAAAAATTTATTTTATGTCACGATTGGAACTGTAGTTCAAGTTTGAATGGATGGATGAATGTTTTCACCGAACGAAGATGAAGTTTAGTAGACAAACAGTTCATTATTTACTTTTTAATCAAGGTTGTGAACAGAATCAAGATAGCCCCGGGCAACAGCTGAATGATAGTATCAATAAAATTGTTTACAAAATGAAAACCCTAATAAAGAAACACATGTGTAAGAAATTTCATTTATAAGGTGATTACATTGTTTCTGAAGGTGCCGAACTAGCGCCGCCTTTGTTAAGATAATCTCTATGTGGTTCCCTTGAGACGTCAACAAAGAAAATTGGATGGGCAGTGAGCCAGAACGGCAATAGCTTTTAATTCGCCTTTCTTTTTACACTGCTTATCTGTTTGAGCATTATTATCACGCTGGTCTTTCAGAATTCTTTCGGATGCTTAATAACATCCACGCATTTTGTTTAGATTATATACTTTCTTATCAAACCTTTTCAGACCCATTAATGTGATAAAAAGTTCTTTAGTTCTCACTATTGTTACACATTGGGAATGAAACTATTTTTCAGATCTAAATCGCGTATGTTTATTTTTTAAACCAACCAACGGACCCTTTACATGCCGCATGGTCGCGGCTGCCTGATATACTCAGTAACTAAACTATGATATTTTTAATAGGAAAGTTCATTTTATTTCAATGCAGCTCAAAGGAAACGCCATATCCACTCCGAGCCTCGTGATAATGCGTAGTTTCAACTCAGTATTTGTCCATCAGCCTGATTCGCTGAATCGCACAATGAACACGTCACAGTACCTTTTTCTGGGTGTGGGCTTTTTCTTGACTAAAGGAATTTAGACTACATCCATAGAAGTTAGGAGCGTTGCGCCGAAAAGTGACTTGTGATTCATACATAAAATAATAATTTTGCGGTCCTGTTGTAATTGCACGGTGTGCATGTTTCCGTTGTGAATGCAAGTGCGTTGACCTGATGCATCATCATGCATCAGGTCCATCCAGGTGTACCATCGTACAAAATGTTCGCATAGGTATCTGGATATATAGCACGTGTTTTGATTCAGTTTTTAATTTATTTTTTTATATTTTCTTTCTTCTTATCTTGTGTAGTATCATTTGTGGAAGTCAAATAAATGTATTTTATTTCTTTGTTCTTTCTTTTTTCGAAAGATTAATTTCATACCCTTTATCTTGCGCTCCATAGCTCTGCAATAAGGCTTGAGTGTTATGCTGTCAACGACCATGCAGCACTCCTTACACCACGACATGCCGGTAACCAAGAGGTTAAAGAGTCACCATAGTTTTATTATATTCCCTCTTGACAGGAAACTAACTAAGTTCGAATAAGTCTCTGGAAGGAGAGATACCCCACGACATCACTCATTCCGCTTTTGGAGCACCTCCCTCCAGGGCATGACCTACCTTGGCAAACTTGGAAATCTTTGAAGAGATTGCGGAGTCAAGTCGGCCGAAGCAAGGAGAATTTGCACAGGTGGGGTTATACCTCGGAGAGCTTATGTATGTGTGGTGTCTTTCCCCAATAGCATATCTTTTGTCATGTCTTGCATATTTACTCCACATGAGGACCTTATACAACGCCACTGACAATGCTGTGTCAGTCGCTAAGTACTGGTCCACACAAATATAAACGTCAGAGTCGACACGCTAACAAGAAAGACGAATATGCCTGAACGCTAAGGTGCGAGGGTTAGGAACGTAGACAACAACAAGGCAGGTAGAATACAACATTATTTTTGAAGTAAAAATAAACTTGCTCTTAACCACTACCTAGCCCCGGAACAAAGCTCTACGATGGAACGAGCTCGCTCAGAAAATACCTATTCAGTCGCAACCTTAAAGATACTTGAGTTGCACGTGATCGGCAACTGTTACAGGTAATAATAATAACGCACACACTCAACATAGTCCCGCGCTAGGGAAACCCTGTGTCGCGGGTGCCAGGACACACACATAGACAACCACAAATTACACCCAAACTCACGAGAGAAATAAATGTAGGCCATACAAATATTTCTCCCGACCCGGTAATCGAACCTCGGACCTCCGCGTGGCAGTCCGGCATGGTAACCGTTCGGCCACAGAGGCAGTTAGTTAGTAATAGTCACAGACCACATATTCCGTGGTAATACTGTATCCAATTTGTCAATAAGTTTTTGGATTTAGCAATACCGACTCTTTTCTTGTATGTTTTTGTGACTCTGTGGTACGAAAACAATAAATTGTGTTTGGGTTTGCAATTTAAGTAAATTTTACACTGTATTAGTTTAAAATAAAGTCAGTCTTAATCCAGCACTCGCGGTCTTTTCGGTGTCTGAAACACCCATCCTCACATGACGACCCTGACAGGATTGTCTGTGAACTGAATATTACGTATTACGAATTTTGGGCCAAGATGTCGCGGAGTTTACGCTTCAAGTAGGGGTTAAGTTTTAGTAACATTATAAAGAAGTATAATATTTGAGTTGGTTTATGAGCACCATTTCCTTAAAATTAAGGAGCAATAAAGCAACGCACAGCGCATCGTAAATTTAAATACGGCGCTGGCACATACACCCTAAACTGCAAATGCGAAAAGTCATTAGCACCTAACTGTATACTTGTATGGAGTTGTTTTGCATGTTGTAATGCTTCAACACTAAATTACCCAACATTTTTCGTTGTAGAAGTAAAGAAAAATAGTTTTCAGTTTTTATTACTCCTATTTAATTTTTATTTTCCAAATAACCGTAACTAGTGAGTTCCTTATGAAAGAGTTGGTCCAGTGAAGTACTGCCACCTTACCTATTTCAGCCGCCACGCAGTAATGTCAACGTTACTAGGTCTTTGCGATTTCAAGCTCTGAGTGGCACTGCTACTGTTATGGATAGACGTGTCGCTTACCACCAGACGCACGACTTGTTTGTGCCGTCACTTGGCCTTATAAAAAAAATCCCAAATGACATTACCACATTACCACTATAACATACGTATTTAACACTTTAAGGGCAGTAGAGCTCCTTGTGAAAGAGTCCGTCTAGGGAAGACTGCCACCTTACCTATTTCTGCCGCCAAGCAGTAATGTCAGCATTATTGCGTTGCGATTTTGAAAGGTAAGAGTGCTGATGAAAGTTTTGACACATGGGACTTGTTAACTTGTGTCTCAGGGTGACGGGCGCAGTGACAGTCCTCCTCAAATCTTTGCGATTTGTCGCTCTGAGTGGCACCGTAACTGTTATGGACAGGCGTGTAGCTTACCATCATGTGTACAACTTGTTCGTCCCATCATTTATAAAAAGCCTATATAATAAGGCAAACTACACACTCCGACACCAGACCAAAAAAAAATAAGAATATAAAATAGTAACGTTTATATTAAAATAAATAAGAATTAGACATAAGGTAGCACATAAATTAACATCTTTGACATCGACTTTATAAAGCCTTACTTTTTACTTAAGTAAACTTCAACTTTGTTTAAAAAAAAACCCTTTGTTGAATGAAAATCAAAATTAAAGAAAATGCGTTTTTTTAAATTTAGTGTCAAAAGTGAAAAGGAAAATTTTAAATTTTATTGATTTTTTTTTATTATTTACTAATTGTTACATTGATTTTTTTCTTTAACGCACACATTCCTAGCCACGCGCTAGGGAAACCCTGAATCGCGGGTGCTATGGACACACACTTACACAACCACAAATAGCACCCAAACTCAAGAAAGAAATAAATGTAGGCCATACAAATATTAGTTCCGGCCCGGGAAATGTAACCGTTCGGCCACTGAGGGCAATTAAACTTTAACAAATAAAAAATCTTTTCGAACTAAAATTTCATGAAATTTATAACAACGTAACATAAACCTCAAACCACTACACAAATCCATATTACCATATTTAGTATTTACGTGGAAATTAAAACAAATAAATGAAAACAATAAAACTCGACTCATTTTTTGTTATGACCTACAATATATACCTACAATAAAAATAAAATAAGATAAAAATAAAATAGTAAAAATAATTAGATTTTGCTAGTATTCTGCTTAATGTGCTGATGTCTATTTTGGTCTTGAAGTAAGATTATAGTTACGAAACGAAAATAAAGTCGTTAATAAAAAAATGCGACAAGAAATCAATCTTAAATAGGAATTTCGAAAACAAAAGACAATGAGCAACCAAAATTAATGTCACGCACAATTCGATATACTCAAGTTAGTTTTCAACTTAGGAATACCGATGTAATCGTCGCTGCCAAACTGGCATTACGTAGATAGCAATAACTGTCTTCGAGCCATGAGTGCACGCTTATCTCGTTGACGGGGCGTCGAATTGATGCGTTTAATAACGGAAACGCTTCTTAACGTTGATATAGAATTAACTCTAGATATGCTCACCTACTTTAAATAGATCGTGGTTTATCTAACATTTCAAAACGGGAATAAACGCGATTAAATAATTTAAAAATATTTTTATACAAATCTGTTATCCCAAAGTTACGGTCAGGTTGCACTAGCCGTAGTCATAAGCTGACTGATAATAATAATAATAATAATAATAATAATAAAAAAATAAATACGATAATAATAATAATAATAATAATAATCGGGATACTTGTAATAAGTAGGCAAGTATGTATCTATTAATATGATTGCTAGCGTTTATTCCCATTTTCAAATGTTAGTATTTTTTATAACACCAAGTCATGGGAGGGACAAGTCGTGTGTCTGGTGGTAAGTGACACGCCTATCCATAACAATTGCAGTGCCACTCAGAGCTATAAATCGCAAAGAACTTAAGGGCACTACCACTGCACCCGTCATCCTGAGACATAAGTTGACAAGTCACATGTGCCTGTCATTTCACCAGCATCCTTACCTTTAAAAACAGGAACGCAGTAATGCTCACATTATTGCTTGGCGGCAGAAATAAGTAAGGTGGTAGTACTTTTCTGGACGAACTCACTCTGGAGGAGCTCTACTGCTAGCATCATATCTGTAGTATAAGGCAACGCGCGTTTACCTGTTGGAATTTGTTATACAGTGGTAATGATATTGCTACAGGATCGAAAGAGACTTTAGAATAATTTATTAATATACTGAAAATTTGCAAAAGAAAGGGCTCGTCCGGGATTTGAACCCGGGACCACTCACACCCAAAGCGAGTATCATACCACTAGACCAACGGGCCGCTTATAAAATTGAACAGACATATGGTTCACTTAAAATTATAATTGATTATGTCCATTATTTATTGTCTTCCATTGTTCATGACCACACTCTGTTAAAAGTAGATATTAAACAAGCATCACTTTGTATGCACAGTTGTTATTTTATTAGCCCTCCAGTAACAAAACCATACAAGCTGTAAATTGTGTTTCTCAAAATTTTAAAATAACTACTTATCCACGTAATTTTATTAAATAGGTTTTAAAATGTTTTAAAGCAACATTTCTCATCCAGCGCCGTAATCGAATACCTGCTCAATAGAGCAACGTTTTCATTTTCACCTTATTTTCGAAATCTAATTTGAATACAAACTTCGACTTTGTTACGTGGAGGTAAAGATCTTTTTACACTTATGAATATTCATAAATTTCCAAGCGCCAAACTCCGTATTTAACACGTATTTCATTTAAAAGTATCCCTTTACTAGTGTAATACGAAATTGTAGCTAGTTAATACATAGAGTAAACAATAAATGCATGTTAAATTAAGTTTAAAATAGTACATTTGTAGGTAGCAAATATGACTATGTATAAATGCATGCCGTGGCAACTTGTAAGTGAAACAATACAATATCTCGAGCCATAATGTTTATTGTTTTCAAAATTTGTTTGTGTATGTTTGGTAAGTTATCCTAAATAATAATGTCCTTTTTAAAATCTGTATATCCATGTTTAAAGCAACCATCGAACTCTATTAGAATGCCTGCGGCAACGTTAACAGTGGAGTGAGCACTTCTCTAATGTCCTTTCGACGTAACGCTCAGCGGTTTGTATAAAAAATCGACAGTTATCACAGAGCAATATCGATAGGTAATATTGTGCCGGGACGGGAGAAGTCAACGTTATTGGATTTCAAAAAATCCATTGTGAAGCTATGTGAGTATCCCAAAGCTCATTGCTTTATGTAATTTATAGGTTTTAACACGTACACAACAGAACAAAAAACTCGTAAATTTTTTTTTTCATACAGTGACATTTTGTACGGAAGTATGCACCAGCCTGTTACCCTGTACACTCTTAACAAGCCGCAATGTTACGTTGCAGCCCAGGCAAAGACCTCAACTATTTCCTTCCACTCTTCCATAATAATAGTTACGTAAAATTCATATTTTATATCAGTTGTAGAGATCGATGCGATTTCTCCTACGGCGCCATCTTGGACATCACGTACCATTCTGTAGAAGCCACGCTAAGGCAATCAGGATTAGTGCAGAAAGTCATTAAGTGCTATAAATAATATCTCGACCCCTAAAACCTTTTCACTTCATAAACTAACTGTTACAAAGTTCTCCAAAAAAAGAATGCAACATAGGAACAAATATGGAACCACATTTTACGGTCTCAAAAAAGCAATTTGCTTTCTAATATTGAATCCTTACTTTGCTGAATTTTTCATCCAACATTTTAAGCGTACTTATAAACAACGTCATAGGTAATTACTGCGGCTTATAAAAAGATTTATTGCAGGTTATGGTAATAAAAACTTTGGTAAATGGTCTGTTTTATAAGCATTTTTGTGAATAACAGTTTAATTGCTTAATTCCGTTGTTATAACACAATAATGGTTGTGCGTAAGTAAGAAACTTTAAAATATTATACAGTATCACGACTTTATTTATTACAAATAAAAAAAGTCCTACCGAGAACTCACTACCACTCACTTCCAAAGAAATACTGCTACACTTTAGGGTTGCTCGCATGTTCTTAACCCGAAAAGGGCATCCAGTAACTATACAGAAATAGTCACTTTTTACAATAAGAAAAATTTTAAATCAAAAGAAGGGCCCGTCCGGGATTTGAACCCGGGACCACTCACACCCAAAGCGAGTATCATACCACTAGACCAACGGGCCGCTCGGAAAATGCTCAAAAATTATTCATCCGATTATCATTTACTTAAACATACACATAAGGTGTTCATACAGTGATGAACACATATAATACAAATCCTTTTGGCAATGATGATATTATCTATCGTTTAATACAGGTGTTTTAACACAGGTGTTATCTAATCTGGCCTAGGTTTTAATCTATATTAACTTATTAATTTGAAAAGGACGTCAAGCGGCCCGTTGGTCTAGTGGTATGATACTCGCTTTGGGTGTGAGTGGCCCCGGGTTCAAATCCCGGACGGGCCCATCTTTTGTTATTCACCTTCTTTCAATCTTTTGTTATGTGCCTAAATACACATAAACCTAACTAATTGTTTATTTACAATTTGCTAAAAATTGTTGAGTTGTAATAATTACAATATTATTTACATTATTTAATCGTAGATATAAATATTGTTGAAAACCGCTTTGCACTCGCAATCTAGCGAGCTATAACAAAAGAGGGAATTCCAAAATTGACGGCTCGTTTCTGCGCCGGTCGACTTCCCATAATCTATCCCACATTTCATTTTTCTAGCTCAAATTTGATAAAAAAAATCTGTAACTATATAATATTTTGTGCCCTTTGTATTATAATAAAACCACATGTGATCGTACGTTAAAAGTGCTTTTATCACAACTACTTGAAACAAATTATGTATACCGTCGGTGTTTTGTAGAAAGAGCGACAAGTGATATTTCGTAGATTTTTCAGGGGAGCAGGTTTTACATTTTAATGACTGTTTTAAAATATTTACGTCCTACTTTAAAATAATCAAGAAAAGCATCATGCCTAATAATTTAAAAAGGGCTATAATAAAATCAATACCCAAGAAAAATGAGAAAAATAACATAAGTAACTCTATCGTCCTACAGTCTTTATACTCACAGCTTTAAATATTTTTGAAAAACTTATGAGTGACCAAGTGTAAAATTTTTGTGAAAAATATAAAATATTCCATGACTGTCAAAACGGTTTCCGTAAAAAACTTTAACGGTCTATAAAACATCCAAGAAATTCTTGACATTCTAAATAAAAAAATAGTACAACGTATACATCCTGCTGGACATGACCAAGGCAAAATCTTATTAAATAAATCACACGGAATAGGAACACTCACTCCTGTAAAGTTGTCGTTTTGCAGATGTGGCCTTATTACCAACACCAAAGGTGCGACTTCTATCGTTCAAAGACAAAGAACGTAGCCTTAAAAGGCTATTTCCGGGAAAAAATCTACCTTTTCAGCAAAGCTAAGCTTCATTGCAATTGTGATCGATCGATGTGGGACATTATTTAGACGCTCATTTCGATACCAAGACCACCCCAGCTTTGTTCAGTGGCTTTTTTCCAAAGGATGAACAGTGAATTGCAAATCTCGACCATTCCATTGGCTGCCCTGGGACTCAGTAAATATTTAATGCATATTTCATGGAGAGACGTTTACTTTGTAAGAGTTTGGATGGAACAACTTCTCTTGTGATGCAGTGCTTAACAGTATTGATTCCGGGAAAATTGAATACAGTGGCGCTGTGAAGGCTTCGAGTGGTAACAGATCTTTTTCACTTAACTTTACTCTGCTGTGTTCTAAAATACAATATAAAATAATCAGATAGCATTTCTTTGCAGGCAAAAATAGCGCCATATTTTTGTCCGACAATGTTTTGGAAATAGTGCTACATGTAAATGTAACTTTTGCGTATAATATTTGTTTATCAAACCAAGGTTTTGAACCCTTTACAGGTCCCATGGTCTCGGGATCTGTAAAGGGTTCAAAGCCTTGGTTTGTTTGAAAAAAACATATATACGCGATTTAGATCCAAAAAAAATTGTTTCATTGTAAATTGTAAAATGTTTTCAACAGATTTGTTTTTTAAAAAATTTTTTAATGTTCATACTTTACATCATTGTGATATACCTTATACTATAGATAATAAAGCTTTACGGAAACGTGATGATCCTATATTGCAGTTAGTCAAGTCACTGTCTCCGCAACAAATAACAAAACAATAAATACTAAGAAAGTAGTCGTTTTCTTCACACTTCCGTCGTTGAAATGAAATAAAACCAGTTTCTAACTTTGTTATATCCTTAAACAAAACTCATTTCACACTGCAACTTTATGACTAAGGTTTTCGTAGAATCATTTAAAAAGGCAGGTGTACATCCATTTTCCGGGTGAGTAATAAAGGTGGCCGTAAATTTTTTCCTTCCTATACATCACCGTCGTATAATGGATGGTATGAAGCTGACCGTTTTATTTTAGAGCCCGCAGAGGGTGGGTGGTGCATTCTTAATAAACTGCACCCGCGGTATGCATATAAATTCGTTGGCAATGAATTAAATTTTTCACATAGCCACGTTCGGGAACTAAGCCGATGGGTAGTCGCTCAAATGGTTTTGAATAAAATGCTCCAATCAACTTTTTTCAATAAACACGAACGAGGTACGTTTTTAGCACTACTTTTAAGTATTATTTTCTAAATCTATAAAGGGGAAAAAAATAGCTTAAGTTAGCTATAAAGAATATATGTGTTTCTGTTTTGGTTAACAATTTCAAAGCGTGACGGACCAGTGATTATAATCACCATTATCATTAGTGATGCAACAGACCTATGCTACTGCTTCCGTAACTAAGGAAGTTGTGGTGAGGTGCGCGTTTTTTAGCTGTTTCTGCAATTATGTAACCAAAAGCGAGTCCAGTTTGGAATTACTTCGTTGAGATCTTTATGGTATTTATAGATCCGTTTTTTTCTTTTTTTTATGACGGGATCAACAATAAAGTGTTAAACAACGCGCCTGTCCATAGCAGTTGCAGAGCTACTCAAAGCTTTACATCGCTTACATTTGAGGGACACTGCCACTGCGCCTGTCACTTTATCATCGTCGCAGCAATTTCATCAGAACCCTTACCCTTCAAAATCGGAACGCAGTAACGCTGATATTACTGCTTGGCGGTAGAAATAGGTAAGGTGCAGTACTTCCCTGGATGAACTCTTTCACAAGGAGCTCTACACGTAAAATAAAGTAGCTACAAATATAAGAACAGACGCAAAGCTATAGATTGTATAGCCATAATAATATGCCTGATATTTCAACTTACCTAAAAATAGCTTTTCTCATGTCAGAGTCGGAAAGAGGTAACTGTTAAAAGCATTTCAGGTAGCTGTTATATCACTTTCAACGCGTGCAAGACTAGACACAAAAGGCATGCACATAAGGTAGAGTTCACAAAGTACCGGTTACAGGTTTTTATACAGGTAACTTAAAGCACTCTCTCTACTGCTGCTTCCGCAATCGTTAAGATTTATTTTTGACATCTGTTTCTATTTCCATTATGACACTTCCATTGCACTCCTAATTATCATCATCAACAACCCACTATACGTCAGTGACACTAGTCACTGCAAGTCTTTTATTTGAAGGCCAACTCACAACACTCAGTTTTTCTGAAATTAACCAGCATTTCAAACTATGTCGTCCCATTTCTTTTCATTTTAATTACAATATAATCACTAATTTCAAGACAACAACTTCGTAATCGTAACAATTAAATACGCGGGCATCAGACTCCAACAATGTCAAGTTGTCAAGCGTTTCGAGATTTTATGTTTCTTTTATTCTCGCGAGTAAAAATGAAATATAAATATGTTATTTCATAAAAACTATAACCCCACTAAATTGAGTAGAACTCATGACACAGATCAAAGGATAGATAAAATCATATTTCTAATTTAGTTGTATTAATACCATAGCTGGCAAGTTACAGGAATTAACTTTGAGTTTTTTTCCTGTAAGTTGGCGATTATCGCCAAAGTCATCTGTGTTTAAAACTAAGCCGTATGTGAGTGAAAATAAGAATTAAATTTACGTGAACGCTATTCGATGTTAACCCGATTATCTTCGGGTTGTGGGCCGCCATTATTAGGTCGTATTCCACTATGTTTTTTTGCAAATGTGTGTGTGTATTTTGATGTGAGCGAATTGATTTCATGAAACGAAATAAATGTCGGGACGATGGCGGCTTATTCGTGCTGTCATTGGTTAAGATCCACCGAGAAGGCTACATACAATACATCGTAATATATTATTAAGGACTTGACGCACGCGTTTATTAATGAATTATTCGAAATTTGGAATTAACGATTTTTAAGTGGTGGGATACGCGCGCTGTCTTTTGAAATATACGTGGAAAATTTTAGGCAAGCCAGTGGGAATCTAGTTATATGGACGCCTCGCCACTGGTACCTCCCTACTTTTTACCTAAATACTGAGCTTAGGATGATAGTGTTGTCACTATTTGCATGTGCAAAGGGCGCGCAGGGCGTTGGCAGTCCAAGGGAAGATTCTGGCTCGCAGATTTGCGTAATGCACAGGTGAAGTAAAAGTGTCTTTATTTAAATCATACAGTCAAACGTTTTACTGTAGCCTACTGTGGACTAAGTATACCCAAAAGACTTAGTACTGTAGACAACGAGCTACGCGTCCTATATAATGACATGGTCTGGGTGCTCTTGGGGCTGCACTGCGACTGGTGTAATAATAATAATAATAATTTTATTTAATTTAAGCCTTTTACAAGTAATGGTGTATTATAACTAAATAAGAGCTATTTTACCATGTTTGGCTTGCTAGTAATTGACTCAAGGTTATCTGTCCCCTGACTTTCAAGCTAGGCTAACCTGTGTTATGAAAGACAGTGGTTCGGTTATTTAACAAGTTTACAAGCATATTATGGTGCAGTATAGAGAATATTACAGAAAGAAAAAGAAAACAAACAAAAGACTTAAGGTTAATGATTAAAGTTATACATAATGGATACAATAAGGTGAATGTGAGAGAGTAAAAATGCGTATGTACATGCGTTGGGAGTGTGTGTGTGTGTGAGAGCGCGCTCGTGCGCGCATTTGTGTGTGTGTGTGTGTGTGTGTGTGTGTGTGTGTGTGTGTGCGTGCGTGTGTGTGTGTGTGTGTGTGCGTGTGCGTATGTGCATGAGCGAGTGAGTGTGTATGTGTGCGTGTTTGTGTGTGTGCATGCGTGTTTGTGTGAGCGTTTGTGCGTTTCTTCGTGAGTAATAATGAGATTTGGAGCGGACAAGAGTGTTACCTGTCTAGAGTTACAATTGGATACGATTGACTTAAAACGAGCTATACCAATATTTGTTCTGTTTCATCATATTCAAGTGCTAATAGCCAAATACTTATTTTATTTTTACACTCAAATTTATTGACTCTATGAAATTGTGGAGTATTATTTAGGTTGTTGTAAAGTCTAGCACTCAATGAAGGAAACTGTCTCTTGGCAAAGGTAGTACGGCAGTGTACTGCAGGACAAACTGGGCTAAGTCGTCTGGTGGGTGGGAAATCAGCTCTCAATGGGAGACACGAATGTTGACGTAAACAGGATCGAAGGATAAATGTCTTTCTTACAGTGAGTGCATTAGCGTCCACATAAAGTTGTGATGTGGGATATCTGTACGGTTTCCTGAGCATCACCTTGAGCACCGCCCTTTGCGCTCTCTCTAAATTTATAAATGACGTTTTATAGGTACCTCCCCAAATTGGAATACAATAAGACAGGAGAGGAGTACATAGAGCCGTGTATACAGTATCTAAAATTTTTCGGTCCGCTTAATTACGTAATTTTTTAAAAACGAAGATAAGCCTACGTATTCTGCCAGCTACAGATTGCACTTGATCATACCAATTGAAGCTCTCATCCAAAAAGACACCCAGATACTTAATGCAATTGGTTCTAGTCAGGGAGGGGCAGTTACAAACAGACGACTCCCTGGTGCAGGTATGAGCACGGATTTCAATAGAGCCTTCAGCGGGATGGGCAGAGCGTCTTGTAGCCAGTGTAATAAATTGCGATTTCTCTACGTTCAGTGTAAGCAGGTTATTATTAAGCCATTCCATAACCAACCTGAATGCAGATTCTGCAGAAGCAACCGTGTCGGCCCAGCGACTCTCAGAGACGATTAATGCCGTATCATCAGCGTGAGCAAAGATACGACATTGTGGAATAGTCAAACTGCACAATTCGTTAAGGTAAACCTGGAACAACGTAGGACCGAGAATACTCCCTTGCGGCACTCCGTACTCTATAGTTTCTTGCTGGCAAATTTGACAAATAATCGGCAAATATACTGTGAGCTTTCCCCCTAACACCCACAGCTTCTAGTTTATTTAGTAGTAGTGGGACAGAGACGGTGTCAAACGCCTTTGAGAGATCCAAGAAAATGCCAAGGCATTTTTGCTTTTCATCGATTTCCTTAACAGCATGTTCTACTAGAGAACCTATGGCATCCTCGGTGCATCGACCCCTTCTAAAGCCAAATTGGTTATTGGAGATGATGTTGTTGGTCTCTAGGAAGCTAACCAGATTACGGTTCAAAATTTTCTCTAGAATTTTAGAAAGGGCCGGTAACACCGAGATAGGTCTGAAATTATCGATATTGTCTCTGTCTCCACTTTTATATATAGGGTGTACTACAGCTTTTTTAAGGGCGTTAGGAAATGCGCCTGTAGTTATTGCCAGATTGCAAATGTATGTTATTATATATGGCATATATATATATATATGGTATGTTTGCGGATCCACTCAGTGACTGTTTCTATTCACTAATGCGTAAAGAAAGTGTTAGTAAGTCGCAGAATGCTGGCGAGCCCTAACAGTATACAGAGGACACTAGCCGAGAGACCGAAAGTGCTTTGTAAAGGTATTGAGTATCGACTTCGATAAATCCTCACCCAGAACGTGTATATTACATTAATTAATTATTTGTGACATTTGATTTGTCATGGAATTTGAATTTGAATAACTTACAAATTATATAAATTGCCACAGGAGATTCGAAACGGCGATCTCTCAAATGAGAAGCCACTGTTTTCCCACTGGCTGCCAGTGCTACAAATTATACGAACCCCGAATTGTAATTGGTTCGTAATCGCACTTAACAAATTGTTGAATAGCTTATATAAGCATACCTATTTTGTATTACCAGTAATTTACATACGTATATAACACAAAAATACGTCAAACAAAAGAAACTCACAAAAATTCTCTCTTTAAAAATAATTTGACGTCCATTAAATAAAACCGTTTAAAAATCGCATTTCGAAAATAATCTCATCGTCCGTTACCAGGCAGAAAGTTAAAGAGTGTTATTTAAAACGAGCGAGTCCGCTCGTTTCATGGAAAAATTGCCCCGCTTTGAAAAATTTGTCCAAATGACGTAAAACTCATATGTGAGGACGAGCTATGAATAAATCCTTGGTGTAGAATATTGAATTGCTGCCGAAATTAACATCGTGAGGCAGTCCGCATCAGTAACTTCATTCGGCAATGTCCCTTGAGGTACACCTTAGCGGCTGGTTAAGAAACCATCTCGTACATAATAAATTATTTCCCTATCTGTGTTCTTTATTATTATTCGTAAAAAATAACATGTAATAATACGTAAAAGTGCTTTTATCACATGCAACTCATAAAAATAATAAACGAACATGAAAAAATACACATAATTTATGTGAAATTTTACGTCTCCTAATTTAAAAGTTATCGACTAATTTCGTTAGTAGCTCCCGAAAAGTTGTAATTTTCCATTATGTAGGTAGTCTTATTACAAGCTATGGGTGCGAATTTTTTCCATCATATCTTTGGCTAAAAATTAAGTTAAGTTATTGTTATAACTCAAAGCAGCAACAGTCGTAATATCTCAAAGACGAACTCATGATTTAGTTAGTTATAAGCTCGACTATCTTGCTAGTGACCGTCTCCACCGACTCAGCGCCGTTTGTTGAAAGGGCGTACGTGACACGTTTTTTCAAAAAATGAGCCTGCCACTATTTTAATTTTTTCCTAGGTACATAAGGTATGAAGTTACCGTAAAAGTAGATATTTTTTCATTTCACTTCTATAAATATTATTCTCTCAATTTCGAGGTTTTTGTCACAAGTGCCCTTTCAACTAACGGTGGCAGTATTACATCATTGCATCAACCCCTCAAGTGCAGAACTTAGTGGTTGGAGTATTGACGCAAGTCCATACTACTTTCGCTGAAAGATGATTTACTGCATAAGTTCCTACTACAAACCTTTTCTCTAGAGATTTTATTAAGCTCCTGCATCTGCCTGCGACTGGTTAATTGCAAAGTTTTACAGCGAGTTATGACTTTAGGTTGCTATTTTTATTTATCTTTTAGAATATTATAAATGTCAACTTATTATTTAGTACTACAAGGAGTGTTGACAGCAAATTACCAACTATAATATTGTAAAATCTGAGGAAACACAGCACACTTATACATATATTATTATCTACTTATAATGTGAAATTTAACAAGGAAACATTTATTTTTACATTTAACTACTGATATTTAATTGGACATTACCAAAGATGAGTAAGCACCCGGGAATTACTTAAACTGCCCTAGGTTTAAATCGAGTTAAAACCCATTAATACTCAAAATCTAAGGCAAAAACTATTTACGCCTAAATATTTGTTGTAAATCGAGTTTTGCTCGAATTTAATCATATTATTACAAAATGTTTATTGTTTTCTGGTCTAGACGATTTGATTTACCTTTATATTGAATCGATTCGCTTGAAAATCGCATTGAAATAAATCGATACAAAAAACGTTAGATCATATACACTTGAATCGATATAATAATATCGATTATAATAATATCGATTCAAGTGTATAAGGTAGTTCATTGCAAGGTAGATATTGTGTGGAGTTGTAGTGGCAGAAATGGATAAAAAACCCGGTTAAAATCCGGCCGGGTTGATTGGGTTTGCATTGCCCAATTCTGTGCATTACTGATTCACGAACATTTTTTTCTAATATATACCTGCCTAATATTTCAATGACATTGCTTTCCCATTTCGCACCATTTTACGGTCACCAAAAAAGCACAATTCGCAAAGTGACACTAAAATATTAACATCATTGACCCCTGTCCTATTTCTCTTACTCCAGCGAAAACCCTAAGAATTGTTGTGAATTATGGCTAAACATAACACTAAATCTAAATTTGGACATGAGTGTGGGGTATAAATCTATGAGATGTTATGCGTGACTCGCGTGCGGGCCTTATGTACAATTTATTGTAGGGGAAAAGGGAAAAACCGCGAGCCGCAAGTCCGAATCTAAGCCAATCCAGCCATTTGTTTCAATGATATTTCTATTTGTTGTATAATAGTTTATTCTTCCCCATCGTTGAGATAAAATAAGCAAAATATTTCTAATCTTCATAGCAGCAGAGCTCCTTGTAAAAGAATTCTTCCAAGGAAATATCGCCTCCTTATATATTTCTGACGCCAAGCAGTAAGAGTTTTTGCACACGGCGTATTTTAAAAGCGTCGTAAACGCACGTATACGCGCTGCAGACGCGCTGTAGTATCACACATCAACACAACATCGCGTTACAAGCAACGGGCTTATACAGAATTTCGTGTAGTTGCTTCATTTCAAAAATTAACTGAAAACAACAAACAAAACTAAAATTAAAACTATGTCTTAGCAAAATGCGCAATACATACGCGAGTTTACAGCGCGTCTACGGCACGTACAAGTGCAGATGATGCACATTTACTGCGCATATACAATACAATACAAAACAATAGTATACAATATAATGACAATAAAATACGCCGTGTGCATAGACTCTGACGTGAGCATTACAGCTTTCCGGTTTTGAAGCGTAAAAGTGTAGTGAAATTACAGTCATACGGGACTTGTTCACTTATATCTATGGGTGACGGGCACATTAGCACTGGCCATCAGATCCTTGCAATTTAAAGCTCTGAGCGACAATGCAACAGTTATAGATGGACGTGTCGCTTACCACCAGGCAGTGTTGGTCGTTAATCAATTAAATTTCAATCAGATTAAAAAATCAATTCAGTTGAAATCAATTGCAATTAAAATCAATTGAAATTCAGTCAATTGCGACACATCACAACTGATTGAATTGCAATTGACTACAATAGAATTGATTTTAATTGCAATGAAATTAATTGCAATTTTTTTTTAGTTGTTCTAAGAAACAATTGCAACCAACAATTAAAACCGAAAGTACCAAATAAAAGTGTCATTACGAATATGTTAGGGGATGTGTTAGGGAGTGGGTTAGGGGGCCGGTTAATGGGTCGGTTAGGGGATCGATTTGGGGGTCGGTTAGGGGGTCGGTTAGGGGTCGGTTAAGAGGTCGGTTAGGGGGTCGGTTAGGGGATCGGTTAAGAGGTCGGTTAGGGTGTCGGTTAGGGGGTCGGTTAGGGTCGGTTGGGGTGTCGATTAGGGTCGATTAGGGGGTCGGTTAGGGGGCCGGTTAATGGGTCGGTTAGGGGATCGATTAGGGGGTCGGTTAGTGGGTCGGTTAGTGAGTCGGTTAGGGGGTCGGTTAGGGGGTCGATTAGGGGGTCGGTTAGGGGTTGGTTGGGGGTTCTGTTAGGGGATTAGTTAGGGGGTCGTTTAGGCGGCCGGTTAAGGGACCGGTTAGGCTAGGTTAGGTTAATTGCAGGTCTCGCAACTAACAATAGATCAATCGTTAATTGCTGTTTCGCAATTGACAATTAATTAATTGTCAAAATTTAATTGCTAGAACAATTAAATTTTGCCCAATACTCTATTCTACTTTCTCGATTTTACTACGCACTTACCTAGACTGAAAATTCCCTTGTTTGAGTGCAATTTACAAAGCTGACAATTTATTTTGGTAATTTTAAAGTGTATTCTAACCTGATATCATTGATAATTTTGATAATTTCAAACCTGATATCATTGTGAACTTGACAACTGTTACAGAATTCAGAAATAATTTTTATATAGTTAATAGATTCAAACTTTGCGGAAATCCATATCAATAATCCAGTGTGTGTTGCCAGTGATGACTTACGGCACTGTGACGTGGTTGCTCACTATGGGCTCAAGGTCACTCAAAGGGCAATGGAAAGGCTATGCTTGGAGTTTCGTTGCGAGATCCAATGAGTAATGAGAATATCCGCAAGGGAACCAGAGGAACTGACATAGCCCTAAGAATTGCAAAACTTAAGTGGCAATGGGCAGGATACATTCCTCGCAGAACAGATGGCTGATGAGGCCGAAGAGTTCTCGAGTAGCGACCGCGTACCGGAAGACGCGGTGTGGGCAGACCACACATACGTGACACACGTAAGAAAGTATAATATAGGCCTAATAGGCCATATAGCATGTTTCTTCATTTAGGTATAAGCACTCAAAAAGGTTGAATTTCCCTAAACAATTAATAGAAACTAATAACGGTTTATCGATTCCCATTTGTATAAAATTACATTTTTGCGAAAAAGGAAGTCTGGGTGTTTTAGAACAAATGGAAATTTGCAACAAGAGGGGAAGCGTAATAAATGAACAATTAAAAGTTGCGTATTGCGGGTATTTTCATATGATTGGCAGGGTAATAAAGGGGGGTGGGTTATATAGCATATACATATGTAAGTATATGGCCAACCGTTCAGAACGAGCTCATTCTTCGACTCAGCGTCAAACAATCTACAACACTTGAGAATGCCTAGTAGAGAGGGTATACTTTTGGTGTTGCTGTTTGAGACTCTAGTTGCACTTATATTATTTATTTTGTTAATTTTATATGGAAGAAGTGTAGGACATAAAGTATTTATTACAGAATCTTGTCCATAGTGTCAGTTAAAAAATATCTTAGAACTAGTGTTAGTAGGTGTGACAATAAAAAATAAAATTATGTCCTGGTGTAGAGCTGCACCTAATGCTGTAATATTGGAGAGTCCAACCGGTTTATAAACATACTCAGGAGTCTGTTGGTGCTACCGCCGAGGCGGGCTAGCTTTATGGCGCAGCGTCTTCTCATCATAGCACAGAAATCATCTGCTTGTGCAAGTCATCCCCAAAGTGCTGCAATGTCACTGTAGCCTCAACAGGACCTTCAATGCGTTGTTATACTGGATCACTTGTATGCACTCGCTGCAAAGTAGACCCAAAGGTGTAGAGTGATTGGCAGTATAGATTCGCTTTCAAAAGCAAAATTTAGCTGGTGTTGTACACCTTGCATATCTTCGGGCCCGCATTATACAGCGGTTAGCCAACGACTTCCGTCCCCTCTCTATGTTGAATAAATTGCATAAAAAAAATCCAATAGCGCAGTCATGCATTTGCATGATGTAACCTTCACTGGGTTCCCAGAGAAGCAAAGTAATTTACCTCCATTTTTAATAAATTTCATTACTCACTTTTTTATAAATCAAAGAAAATCCTTTTAAACACCTCCTTTGCCCGTCGTATATATAAGTTATAATCTCCGAGGCGACGTTGTGGACAATTAATCTTGATAAAACCAAGGAGCAAGCAACGTCGTCACGTAAGCCAGAATGGCTGAAATCACTAACGACTTGGCACCAGCATCTTGCTTCCTTGAGATAGATGCCTAATGTTCATGTTGTGGTATCGACTTACACTTCCACTAGGACTTTAAAACGTCTTATTTGTTATTAACGTAGACGATGACATTGC
>NW_020653851.1:13931494-13982044 GCF_003589595.1 Hyposmocoma kahamanoa
GCTTTTTCATCATGAGAGGGTCTTCTAGGTAATGTTAAATAATGTCAATGTAGTTAAAGTTGTTTCAGGTTTACGATGTAAATTGTTACGACTTTAAATGTATTTTTCAGTGACTTAAAGTGGAGTTTAAAAAGAGTTACGCCGATGACTAAGGAGCGCAGTAACTGACTGATTTGAAGAATAAATTTCTTAGGCAAGCCTCTTCGCAAGGAGACGTACGTAATTTATAATACGGTCCTAGCCTGCAACATCTATATTTATTAGTAAGTATAAAGGCGCCAACAAACCAAACGCTTGTAGAAGCGCTGCAGTGGCGTGTCTGAGGCGATATAGCCGCACCGCTACTATTTTTTACACGATATCTAGTCTGCAAAAGTGACGCGCGCGTGGCCCTGTGCTGTGGCACTACAGTTGCGCTTCTAAATATTGTATGAAAGTTAGTAGCGGCACGGCTGCTGCGCTACAATAGCGCCACTGCCCCACTTATTTTTATAATACTAAGTGACGGAACGAACAAGTCGTGCGCCTGGTGGTAACGCCACTCAAAGCTTTAAATCACAAAGATCTGAGATGCACTGTCACTGGCCCTGACACCCTGAGACATAAGTTGACAAGAACAGTGTGCCTGTAATTTCACTAGCACCCTTACCCTTTCAAACCGGAACGCAATAATGTTCACATTACTGCTTGGTGGCAGAAATAGGTAAAGTGGCAGTACTTGCCTGGACGAACTCTTTCACAAGGAGCTCTGCTGCTACTAAAGATCCGAATTATAACCTTTTTATAAAAAAACAAAATCAAGAGTTTGTGAAATTACATCTTATTGCGAAGTTTTATTGAAATCGGTTAGCGGAAAGTGAGTGAAAACCAATAAACCGGATTCGACTCCTAACGTGCCACCCTTAGAAATTGAATATTTTCTACAAATTTGAATAGGACCACTTCTGAGGTACTTCGTTTCCAACAAAAACAAAAAAGAATCATTGAAATTGGTTTACAAATATCAAAAAAATCGCTTAACATACACACAAAAAAATAGTAGAATAGAGAAACTCTTCCTTATATTTCAAGCAGTTAAAACCAGTTTCATTTCCAATGAGTAAAATCACGACAACATATTCAATCCTAGAATAATTCCTATTATTGTGGATATCGTAGTATGCAATCCAAATGATTGGCCTTTCACATCAGATAGTACGAGCAGAATACTATATTTTAAGCTGAATAAGATAAGGTACTACTTCGCTTGGCAAGTACCATATATTGCCCGGTAGCAGCAAAATCACTGCACCGCAGAAATGCATCCAGACCTCGCGTGCAAATTCTGCGCTAACCACCGGCTTACACCACTTGAATAAATAAATTGTATTAACAGCAACGTCGAGCCAATTAATCTGTATAGGTGGGTGGCGAATGAATTGCTACAGAACTGAGTATGCTCTGGCTGTTGACAAAAGTACCCAATTCTGTTTTTAGCATAATTAGTGGCCACTAAATAAATTTCCTTTTTTTATGATACCAGATGATGGGACGAACAAGTCGTGCGTCTGGTGGAAAACTACATGCCTGCCCGCCCATAACAGTTGCAGAATTTTAAATCGCAAAGATGTGAGGGGCCCTCTCTTTGCGACTCCCTAACACATAAAGTTAAGAAGTCCCATGTGCCTATACTTTCGCCAGCACCCTTACCCTTCGAAACTGGATCGCAGTAATGCTCACATTACTACTTGGTGGCAGAAATACATAAAGTAGCAGTACTTCCCTGGACGAACTCTTTCACAAGGAGCTCTACTGCTACTATTTCCCAGGACGAATTATCGCTCATTTTTTATCAAAGTCAGAAAGAGAAATATTTTAGTTAGTTCCTGACTCCACGGCATGTCTACATTTTATTTACACTAAAATTGTGTAAAAAAGAAATGATGCTGTAGATTGACACTAAAGTAGCATTTATCTACACACATATCATAAACCCTCCATGATGTGTTCAAAAACCGCAAATTACGACCAGCATAAAGATAAACTGTTTTGTTAGAACAAATTTCTTATCTGTGAAAATTTTATTGTTGTTGTTATTAACATCAAATTCGATTTTATTATTACATTCAACTTTCGAACATCTCTGAATAATAAAACAATTTGATTCGACCTCAATACCAATATCAGTCAAGATGAAGTTTCATTCGAAATGAAAAGTCAATAGCAAACAATTTTGACAAATCTCACACGTACTTGACATGGAACGATATTTTGGGGCCGACTCTGTGTGTCTATGAATTTAAAAAAAACTACGGTTGCGTGACATGCGTGAAAAAAGTTTTTATTTGCCGCCATTTCGCCAGTCGTAACATACGGTTCCTGAATACATTCCTAAGAGCTTATAACATGTGTATATATAAAGCAGTGTATGTAACTGTATGCAATTAGACATTAAAACACTCGTGTGATGTTTCATAAACTCACACCCGTATTTTAATGCCTTTCATCATTGACTTACAATTATATGGACGTCGGGTCCGCGCTAAAAAGTGTCCGCACTTGTAAGGCGCTAAAATCGTATAAAGAGCGCGACACTCCGCTTTAGTCTTCATTTGTTCTACTGACAGCGCGATACTGCGATGACATTACAATTTAAATTTCGAATAGGTTGACTTGGGACATTTTTTTCGTGGTTTTTGTATTAGACCCGTCGTCCATTTATTTGTAAGTGAATGCCTTTCATTATGTAACAGTCACATTGACTACTATTAAATAATTGTATAAAAGTAAACAAATCACTTCAAACCTGTGTGTACTTATGTACTTTGCAAAGACAAAAGTAATTACAGTTCCTACAAACATTAAGTACGAAATTCGTAGATAGGACCAACAATTTCCTATTCTTCCGGAACAAACTCGTATAAAACAGAACTTGTACGAGCGTGCTAGCGTCTGTCCTAATGAAGCGCGAGCGTTTCCACTAACGCACCTGATGTCGACGATTCTTCTTCGCAGTACAAGAAATGGACTTTTACTTAAATGCCTTTTGGTTTTAGTTTATCTGATACGATACTTGTCTTGAACACAGGTTGCAAGACACGTCAGGTAAACTAGTTGAGATTTTTTTTATGTTACCAAATGATAGTCGTGCGCCTGGTGTTAAGTGACACGCCTGTCCATAGCAGTTGCAGTGCCACTCAGAGCTTTAAATCGTAAATATCTTAGGGCCACTGCTTCTGCGCCAGTCATCCTGAGACATAAATTAGCAAGTCCCACGAGCCACCAGCACCCTTATCGTTCAAAACGAGAACGCAGTAATGCTCATGTTATTGCGCGAAGGCAGATCTAGGTAAGGTGGCAATACTTCCTTATACGAATTATTTTACAAGGAGATCTGCTGGCACTAAACTACTATGTTTATAATAGTATTCCTCTGCAAAATCTAAAAATAGTATATAACATTTTTACAGTGTGGTCGGAACATAAAAATTAACTTCGTTCATTTTGTAAGTAATACTTTTAAAACGTAAAGAGAAAAACAGTAGCTGTAGCTCCTTGTAAAAAGGTTCATCCAGGAAAGTACTGCCATCTTACCTATTTCTGCCGCCAAGCATAATGTGAGCATTACTGCGTTGCAGTTTTGAAGTGTAAGGGTCTTAATGAAATTACAGGCACATGGAACTTGTCAAATAATGTGTCAAAGTGACAAGGCTCACGACTAGTTAGTCCCACCACTTGGCATAATAAAAAAAACAACAACAACACATTGAAATGAAACCATTGAAACATTGCAGAAAACTCTAATATGTTCGTTCGAATACTGTGTTCATTGCGTCACATTGACAATTTCAATCTAAATCCAAATAACGGAAAAGATCGATACTTTTAAAACATGGCAATCCTCTAAATGTAACGATGAACGTCCGTCTTTGGTTTACGTATAAAATCATGTGTTCCCAAAAACGCATTACTCGTGAAAACATACAAGTCGAAAGGAAAAGTTGAGGGTAGTGGCCGTGTGATAGATCGCTCCCCTGGGCGCCCACTGAGTCGTATTCACTCACTGAACGAACATTGCTGGAGGAATAAATACGGAGATCGACTTTTTACGAGTATCTACTGAACCCGAGAGCAGACATTAAAGATCTATAAATTTTTAAAGGTGCTTTAGTTTTGTATTAGTATCTAGCAAGCAGATACAATCGATATATGTATATGTCAACAAAACTTATTTTGTACTATCTGCTTGTCTCGTTATTAGTACAAAAAGGCAGAAGATTTCATCGTAATTTAGAGCTGTAATAAATCGTGATACATAATTATAGATAAATGCCGTCTAGCTATGGAGTGATCTACAAGCGTCGCTTAACTTGGGTACTTTAAATTAAAATAAATTCTTCTGTGTTTTAACTGATTAAGAACTGAAATTTAGTTCATATATGCGCGAATCGAACCCATTGTGTAAATGTTCAATAGTCGCTATTTTTTTTAACTTTATAAACAAACAAGTTTGTAAAAGCAAAGAATCAATTTTCTTACAACTTTTTATCGAGCTAAAGTGACACAGTTATAGTGTGTATATACCTTGTTAAGGTGTGCAAAGTTCAAAAAGTCTGCTAGCACTTCTGTAAATTTTATAATTGTTATGGAAATAAATAACCTAGGTTATGTAAAAAGGTGCCTAATGATAAAAATTAGAACTTTGTAAAAATAAATAATAGTAAAAGATTTCATCCGTAGCTGCAAGAAGAGTAAACGCCGTAGCATTGTCACGAAATGGAGATTTCCGCGTAGTAAATTAATTGTGAAGACAAAGTCGACTCAGAGCTGAAGCTACAAGGGAAATGGACCCTTAACGGGGTAAAATTAAACTTGTGATTTTCGTGCAAATTAAGTTGACCTGAAATATTTGGACCCTTTTATTCCAAGTGTAGTTACGTCGTGAATGCTAATAATGTGGGGGTCGACTGTTTAAATTTATGGAATAATTAAAGTTAATTCTCGCGACTAAATTATACAATAGCACAATTTCGCTTATTGCGTAAGCCTTTTGGATATTTGTTAATCATTTTTTACGCCTCTCAAAATACTGCAATTTATATTCATGGGTTGTTCCGTAAAATCGGTGGAGAGAGACTGAAAATAATGACATAATGAAAAAAGAATTAAACTCTTTTGACAAATTTGTCCGGAATGTTAGGTTTACGCCTACATGCATCATATTTTATACAAAATATATACGAATTTAATTAATATTTTAAGAACAAAATAGAACTTATCAAGACAAAAAAAACTGCAAACGCGCAACAACTCACATTATGAAGAGACACTGATTGAACAAAATAGGATCTCAGAACTTGATAATTCCAAATCGGCAGTGCTCTGAGAGTACAACAACGATCTGAGATCGGGTATACAAAACAATCGATCTAATGCATCAAGCAAACCGCAAAGTCCTCGTCTGAAAGGGGAACGTTGTATGTTCCACCACACATGTTTGAATTGTTGTTGAAAACTTTTAGTCGAGGCTCAACTCGTATTCTTCTATTGGATTCGAGTATCTTTAAAACATTGAATAAATGAATTTGTTCAAAAGCTTTGACGTTTCGTAAAAAGATTCTGTCCGATGTACATACTAACGTAGGTACATTGCTACAAAAACATATATAACGTACGAAAAGCTTTCTTAGATTTCTCACAGATGGCGTTACGGCAAAAAAGTCGTTTAAAACCAAAAAACGAAGATCTACGACAAGCACATAGGAAAATTCATCAGCTCTGCTGGTTCGTGTAAGAGCTTCAGACACGGTACGCTGAAGGCGCTGGTGCGAAGTGTTCGCTCTTTGTATTAATAATTATAACGTACATAAATATTTACTTAAACACTATGTAACCTAACCTAAACTTTTTACATTCATATCCAGTTTTCAAATCTTAATTTAGAAAATAGAAACAAATATTTGGTGAAAGCATCTTCACTGTATACTCTAGAAGTTATGTACTCAAAGTACAAATATATACTAACCTAACCTAAATTTTTATATTCATATCTAGTTTTAAAATCTTAATTTTGAAAATAGAAACAAATATTTAGTGAAAGCATCTTCACTGTATACTCTAGACGTTATGTACTCAAAGTACAAATGTATACTAACCTAACCTAAATATTTATATTCATATCTAGTTTTAAAATCTTAATTTGGAAAATAGAAAGAAATATTTGTTGAAAGCATCTTCACTGTATAGTCTACAAGTTATGTACTCAAAGTATTTAATTTAATTTATCGTAATGAACTTAAAATGAACTAGTTCATCTCGAAATCAGTAGAAACAAGTGTACATTTCCACAACTAACGGTTGGTTTGTTAGACTCTTCAGAGGTAAATAAATAGAGTACTCATTCCCGTCCACTCACTCCGGCTGCAATCAACGAAACAGATCAAATGTAGAACGAGACATTAGATTTACTGGAAGAGTTACCTAAAGACAAAAAACGTACTTGAAAGAAATTGAAACTGTACTTGCTCATAAACAAACTATAAGTTTTGAACATAAAGTTTTTCTTTTCGATTTATTTTAATAGTACATTGTATCACAAGGGCGGTAAGTAAGCGATTAATTCAAATCGTTTGTATTGAATGCTGTTTCGCCTGTGTGCCGTGTGGCTCAATGTTTTTCATCACACTTACGAAGAAGTTTAAAAAAGGAAAATTAGACTTGAAAACGTTATAGTTTATTCATATTATATATTTATAAAATATGTATTTCAGAAAAAAGTTATAATTATAAAGAATCATTTACTAGGAATTTTACCTATTTTTACTTGAAAGTAACGGTTTTGTAGCAGTAAGACTAAGAATCCGCTTCGATCTCAAGCAAGAAACATTGTTTGTAATGTTTATCACTAAACTTACAGCGAAGAATTAGGTGCATCCAAGTCACAATCCACGATTTAGGAGCGGGTCTCAAATCTTAAACGTCTATTACACTGCCCAATTTCAAAGGACCCTTACTCTAACTGAGGGAGGTGTAACAAAAGTATGGGAGATATAATTACTACCACGGGCGGAGTAGGGCGATCCGATCTGCAGCTTGGGCAGCGTAATAAAACTTAGGGCAGCTGAAGAGTTCAGTCGACACGCGACGAACGCGGAGAGCAGTCGTATACTTTCGTCCCTCAAGTTCGCGCATCCATTTTGTTTTGCTTTCACCATGCCGTGCATGAAAGATTAAGAAGTTTTGTTGAGCTTGAAAGGTATGTACAAAGACTTGCCCTAATTATGGACAAAATATCACAAAGACAAAATAATAAGGATGGACGGGCCGAGGCCGGGCCTTAAAGTTTTACTTGAAATTACAAAAATTTCGATGAGAAACAACAACAACAAGAACAAATGGGAAGTAAAGTACCAGTAGTCCTGCCAACAAAACTATACAACAGAACTAGGGGAAATATAAGCTTAGATTCGAGGACATCGAAGTCGCGCTCAGTATGAGATAGAGCCTGGTTAGCATAATAGTGCAATAAGCGGCTCACTAACTAGGGACCACGCCCTTGACGCAGGGCCCTAGACACTGGGTAGTGCAGTATGCGTTTTACCCTAGTATTTATTTGGTCTGTGGTTTTACCCATTAGTGGGAGTAAATAAACTTAAGCCTTAAAATATCAACAAAGATTGTGTATAATTTTTGTTGGTACTGGTGATGATCAACAACACTACAGTACTATTATTGATAAAAAAAGATAAATAGCGTAAATGCTTGAAGCCGTAAAAGTAAATGAATCTGTCACGTAGTGATGTGATTGAAGATTATAAAATCGCAATGGAATAATGATGTTTCATTCAGAAGATAGCAAGGAAAAACGTGAACTAGCCTGCCGGTAATATAAAGAGTATAACAGAAGATACGTTCTCTAAAATTATAGCAAAAAACTCGAGTAAATGCTGCACCAAATATAGTAATTGAAAATAAATTTATTAAACAAGACAAGTTAATAGAAGCACTATAAGAGCGATTTATACTAACACCTTCTCATCATCCAATTCATCTGAGAAACAAGAGAAGAATTAGAAAGACTGGAATTGTCTTCCCCAGAATAAAACTGTCAATAGTCACAATTTAAACTTTTTTATTGTGCCCTGGAGAGTGAATGAATAATATATTAATATCGTCAACAGGCACAATGTTTTGTTACGTATCTCTCTCACACACACACATATACACACACTATTCATACAGATCTTAAAAGTGGACAAAGAAAGATCAATTTCGGCATCTAGCATAATATTGATCACTACAAATTTAAATTTACCTAAGTGCAATCAGATTCTACTGCACCTCTAATAAAATCCCGCTGTATTTAGATCAGTTTTAATAGATAAAATCAAAAAGTCCACAAGTTTTTGGAGTCCGGCACGAATTGGCGCGAGGCGGCGGCAGTGGTGGTTTATCTGCGCTCCTGGCGGGACCCGGCGTGAGCATAGACATTAAAAAAAAATACCGCCCTAGGGCCGTATAATGAGAACACCGCCTAGTTTTACTGCACGTTATATTATTACTTACGACCAATTGTAATTATAAATATACATTTGGAAATTTAAATTCATAATTATATTTATTAGCAGTAGAGTTTCTTGTGAAAGAGATCGTCCAGAGAAATACTGCCACCTTACCTATGTCTGCCGCCAAGCAGTAATGTAAGCATACTATGTTCCGGTTTTGAAGGGTAAAGGTGCTGGTGAAATTACAGGCACATGGGACTCGTCAACATACGTCTCAGGGTGACGGGCGCAGTGGTAGTGTCGCTCAAATCTTTGCGATTCGAAGTGTGAGTGGCACTGAGTGGAACTGCAATTGTTATGGTCAGGCGTGAAGCTTACCATCAGGCGCACGAGTTGTTCGACCTGTTACTTGATATTGTAATATTAAAAAATATTTTTTTTTTTTTCAATGTATGGACATAACACAATTCTTCAACAATACAATAATGTTTGTCTTAAATTTAACTATGACACCAGAATATTTTCCTGTAAAACAGAAATCTTTAATCTACTTTTTATTTTTAGTGCTTAAAATATTGATTTAAGTGCCAAAATCTTTTGAAATTTTAAATAACTTTTCTGAGATCAGAAAATTGTAAAGAGCTTTTCTGGCAACAGTTTTGTATACCCATGTATTAAGCTCACAGGACTAGTCAGTCAGCAGAAAGTCCCGGACGCGTGACCACAGTCGACCACTCGTGGCTAATCAGTGTTTGCGCCATGACGACTAGATCGATTCAGAACCCTTCCGTTTAATTTTGTTTACTTCATTCTCGATCAGATTTTTTTATTACACATAATTAGGCATTTGATCGCATTTTGTTTGAAGTCAGTGTCAGTTAGGTGTAAAAGGTTGTAGAGAGGACCTATGACAGTCGATTGAGATTGCGAGTGCCGCCCAACTGTTTAGTCTCGCCAGGTATGGGAACAGATATACTAAGCTTCAAAAACATCCAACCTTCAATAATTGACGAGGCACTTTAAAAAGAAGTCAAGTTGTATTTCAGAGTAGCCCAACAGGCAGACAATTCTAGTTTTTAGCTAGCTATTGTAATTGAAGAAACTATATTTCTATCTATAGTGGACAAGTGCCATGTGCTACAGGCACAAGAGATTTGTCAACTGATCTCCTCAGATCTTTGTGATGTAAAGCACTGAGTGACACTGCGATTACTATCGACAGGCGTGTTGTTTAACACCAGGTGCACGACTTCTTCGTCCAGTCGCTTGGTATCATAAAATTATTACGTGGTTCGTAATACTATTGGTTGCTGAAACAAAGTTCTTCTCAGCTCTGATTTGGTAGACGTTAGACTTAATGATGATGGCGTACATGTAGAGAAAAAAACAAAATTAACTATAGAACCTCTAACATAGCTCTTAAGCAAACTCCCGAATACGAATAAAGCAAACATGCGTCCATAGAAACTTTTTTTCACAATGAAGCCCAGCAGGTAAATTAATTTATAAAATGGCTAATGTACCCAAGTTTGCTAGGCTAATTTGCTCGGCTTAAAGCAAAGACGTGTTTCCACATAGAGAGCGAGAAGTCCTTGGGAGTTATTTAACTAATTTTACATGCGGGGCAAGTTTTAACCCTACTACCATCTGTTTGTATTACCGCCGTCGCGAGAGCGTTCTTCAGTACGAATTTTTACGTACAGTTTCGCAACTCAGTTCTAAGGAGTTTGATGTAATGCAAGATAACCCTATTCCTATTTCTTTAACCAAGGACAATATATTGCCATGAATGTCATCCTCTTGAAACTAAAGCACTTTTCTGCGAAGGACGCTACCACATATTTGTGTAACTTAGAATTAGATGAAACAAGCTGACAACTGTTATGAGAATTGGCGACTTTTATAGAACCGCACCCTCGTTCCAGAAATATAATTCTCAAGAGGAGGTTCCAAGAAATTTGGAAGATATTTGGAATGAAATTCCATGGACCCAGTGAATTTAACCGTTATTCGCATAGCAGTAAACGTAATGTTGTAAATCAATTAACTTAATGTAAATTTAATTTGTTAACCTTAACCAAACTTATTTTTAATTTTTTCAGGTTGTTTTAAATTTAATACTATCCTGTAAAGGGCCCGAAACGTCGGTTTGTGTGAAAAAACAATTTAAATCCGGAAAAATAGTTTCAATTCCTATGTGTAACAATCGACAAAACCTAAGAACTCGATATTAATACTATCCTATTTCCATAAAAATATATTTCAGTGTCCCTTTCTTCAATAAATTTACAATATTTTACGCAAAACCAAGTGACAATGTACTATAAATAATGCTAGTGCAATAAGTGAGTCAGCGAAAGAACAGTACCAACAAGGCGAGTATTATTCAGTGTCAGAAGCGTGCCGCGTCGTAATATATGTTTTAATAAAAGGCTTTCAATTCGTGCCCGGACATAGATCACGTGAAGAAAACCCAAAGTATCAATAATACCGAAATCTTCAATTTATTATTCATTGAAGTCGCCGGGAGGAGCAGCTTGGTCTATAAATCTAAGGATCGCCACTAAATCATCGTTCAAATACGGAAGAACGCGTACACTGTAATTTTTATCCTTCTTTTTTGTCGCTGGAAACAGAAAGTTGTTGATTGACGTTTTTGTCTCTTGGTTGGTTTACAAAAACAAAGGTTCAGAGATGCTCGCTAAATGAACAACAAATTACCGAGGGTAGGTTTCAACCGTAGATTGTGAATATCCGCCTGACTAAGCCGCACCACCATGCTGCTTGCACTAACTTTCGATATCTGGAAAAGTTGTTCTCTATAAACGCCGTGCTCCGAAAACAGGTTTAGAGATCATTTTGTTTGCTCATTCTTGCTTTACTTTGTATGTAACTGGTTCTGGAAACGAACCCGAAACTAAAAATGTAACACGATGCACTGACCGCTGATCGAGTGAGTTCCGGGTCCAAGTATCAATTTAACAAACTGTGAAAGGCTTACACATTCAAGAAAAAAAAGTTCCGGAATTTGGGCATCTGACTTAAAACCAACTTTTTCTATGACTATAATGTCATCTGGTGTATTTATCTTGTACTTCATAACGGACACCAGCTAAAAACACAACGACCATTTTTGTATGAAAATCTTGTTAGCCACTCAACAGGATTTCACACCTCTTTGTGGAACTATGTTTACCTGAAGGATTTGTCCTACCCACAGCTCTTTTTCTGGTACACGTAAATGATCTGCGTACATACTACTGACATACATATATTAAAAAATAACATTATTAAAATAACACTGAAAATAAATGTCATTATTATACCTTTGGGTCCTCAAACGACGACAGAATAATTAAAAGTATATTTGGCGCAAAGCTTCTTGGAAGGAAATTGTAATTAATTCCGGCAGTTAATGCGTGCAAACGTGATCAACTGCACGTAGTTGAGACTTCGTATAATACTTACGCAGGAAGCACTTTGCTTCCTTCTTCAGACAGCTAAGCACCTGCGGACAGCTAAGGAGGTAAATTTTATGCCACATCAAGGCTATAGTGAAAACGTAAGCATGGTCTATTGTAGAATACATCGATATTTACCATCCATAGAGATTATAGCCAGAATTTGCCAATAACAAATAAATAATAAAATTAACAACTAACTAGCTTTACGACAATGTCTATCTTCTAATAATTGAACATAAGTAGTTTCGCCCCTCAAAATTGACAATTTTTTGCGTTGATACCATAATTCTTTTACCTAAGGTATATTCTAAATTGTCTTTAACTATAATTATAGTAAAATTAAGCATAATAAGTTCAGATCTCGATCGAACGAAAGCGAGAAGCATTCTCCGAATGAAATATCTTCGTATTTAGAGTAAAATAATTTAGTTTACTCTATTTAAAGTGTAACTAATTAGTATTAGAAAAAATATTCGACATAATCCAGTTTTATTAATAAAACTGGATTACGTCGAATATATTTTTCTAATTTTTTCTAAATTATTCAAATATATTTTTATGCAAAAGATTTACATAAATCCATTTCAAATAATATTATACAAGATCAGTAAAAACCATATTATCTTTTTGTTTCGAACGTCGCTGACAATATGAGTGCCTACGCAAATGTTTTTCCGGAACCTTTCAGGGAAAACGTCCTAACTATAAATTGCGCACAATCCCGCTATTTGCTTTCAAGACGTCGAGAACTGTCGCAAAACCGTGACCTTACCGGATTGTTGGGACATGCATTAACAATGTATTCAGCCCTAAACAAAGAGAAGCAGGTGGATCGTGGCCGCGACGCTACACCCGCTGAAAGATTCCATAAAAACCGTGCTAGGACCCTCGTCACGTTCGGACATCTTATTTATCTAGTCACGGCCAAAATCATTGTTTCGTTTTCGGGGTTCTGCTGGAATGTTTACAGGTGTTACAGTAACCTCAAAATCGCATATACTAACCAGTTGAATCTTTATGAGCACAAATATTGCTTAAAATACATTGCATTTCACCCGTTGAATAATGATTTTAGTTGTATCATTTTGTACTAAACAGTGTGGATGTTCTTTAAAATTAATATTTAGAAAAATGTTATTCGCAAAAACGTAATTTTATTTTCTTGCAATACGCATAGACTGCTTTCTTAAAAATTGTACTTATTATGTTTGGATTTGTTTTTTCTTTATTATACAGAATCATTGTGATTTCACCAGTATTGTTCTTTACAGTTTTCCGTTGCGTTAGCGCAAAAACACGCCTTATTACCGCCACCGGCTAACAGATGAACTGCTGAGCGGACCTATTGTCCCCGATCTTTGTATGTGACGTTTGTTCTTGCGTAGGAAAAAAAACATTTCCTATACTCGGCGCTATTGTTTTACTTACGTCATTAATTTACTGATTCAACAGTGAGATCCCGAGAACCTTATCATATACATTAACAATAATCATCAATAACGAAAATATCGTATTCAAATTTAGCGCTATTTAATCTTATGACTATAAGGTATCTAGAAAATTAAGATATTTGCTTGGGCCTGAAGCATGTATATTTAGTACATTTTAAAGTACGTTTAGCGGTTTTTCCATTGTACACACATCAAAAATGCCTAGGGAACAGGCACGTGTTTTCCAATTACTGAAAATTTTATTTTTACTTATTTTTTTTTAACACCACCTGTTTTTTTGTCAGTTTCGTAATATAGAAAATATGTAACTAAATAAATAATTTAAAAAAAATATATGGATGTTTTTATTTAACTTTAGTAGAGTAATCAAATATTTTACAAAAATACTTTGATCCGAGACACTGTAGATGTGTGTAGTTTGCTGGATCTTAGGAGGTTAGTCGACTGGAACTTTTTGAGCTATTTTAAACCATGCTGTGCTTATTTAGATAAATTGTATTTATTTTATAAATATACTATTAGACGTACATGAATCTTAAATAGCAAAAAGTGATTTATTTATATACTGTGTATATTATTTATTAACAACGTGAAACTTTAAATAATAAAGTCCTCCATTCTTTCATTACAAGAAAAGCCGCACGCGTTTCTCATGCTCGAAGAAATAATTTAGAAACTTTTCGAAACAAATTCGCCTTCTCATCTGAATTTCGTTAATTTCATCTTAGCTTCATCAATCATAAATTAATTTCAATCTGGTGTTCAGTTTCAGTCGCGTAATTAAGGTACGTTGACTTGTTAAAATTAAAACTTCTGAAGAACTATCCACCGTTGCATCAATGTTAGTTTTGATTACTAGGGCTATTTGTTATGCTATTAAAATATCGTTTAAAAATAGTTTAAGCAATGGAAATTTTGTGCAACAAAGGCATTTCTTAGAGACATCTTTCATTTACAGTGCAAAAGAACAAGAAGAAGAGAAATCTTTAAAATTAATTACAGACGATTCCGCATGTGACAAAGTAGAGTGAAAAAAGAGTACGCGGTTTGTAATATCTGTAACAACAATAAAAACAAAATAAATTATAGATAGACACATAAACACTTTATTATTGTAGTATTGCCTTGAAGGAATTATAAGCTTTCAACTCTGTGATACTTATTATGAAAATACTGATTGTTTACCGCCAAAAAATCAATTACATAAAGTAACTTTATTGTCTTGGGACTGGGTATTTGTGGTACCGTCGCTGTTTCCGATTTCCATAAAACAATAGTGATTTAGTTACTTTGGGATCAGGAGGCCTACCATGAGCTCTTAGAGCTTAAGCCGATACGACCTCACAAAAACAATTCACTGTCCGTGTAGTTTACATTCCCCATTCGAAATCCGTTCACCTTTTCTTTCATAGCAAAATCGTATCATGACGTGCCATTTGCCATGCAAATCGTCTCATCTGTAAAAATAAGCAATTCAAACATAGTTACTCCGTGACTAACTTTTTTTAGATTTTGTTACATTTTTTAGAAATTTCGTTTAAGTTTATATTATATTTTCAGTTTCATAATTATTTGTTATCTTTATCACTATATAGCCAATTGTCAATAAATAAATACAATTAACTATTGAGCTTTTTTGAAAATTTTAGTTCGAGTTCCCAATCTTTAGAGTATCGTTGATAAATTATTAGCATGAATGTTATTGCAATTTTTAAATGGAATTTTAATCATTTTAATAATTTTATTGCCCGAAAATCGATATAATAAATAACTGTTAAATAGTGCCAAATTTGACTTCAAATGCAATCAAAGAAAATTTACTAATACAAGATACGTTCCAGTTGTGTTATCAAATTACAAACTCACCTTATTAATTTTAATGATATTGACTAGACATAACATGTATTTTGGTCGTACGACAAATTGTAAAGTATGATTGAAACGTTGCCGATATTACAAAACAAGGTAGTAAGTATAAACAATAAAAATTAATTAAACAATATAATTATTCTCATTTTGAACACAATCGGTTAATAATGAACACCAGGAAAGTACATCTGTCTATTTCTTTCATATGATTTAGTATGTAGTTCCATCTCGCTCTTGTTAGATGTCAGCTAGCCAGCCAGAGACAATAATTAACGTTTAAGAAGTAAAACTCATCCTCCTGTCATGCCATTCCCGTTCAACTTTGTGTAGGTCACTTATGCTATTATTTTTTTCCATCCTCTAAGATTCGAATTTAAGCGATTCAGTTTTACCACGTCAAGTGAATTGCATGGAACTTTGCAGGCTGCTTATAAACTCATAGTAGGCCGCCAGAGCAGCGTATGTGATATTTATTTTAATTTCTTATATCCACTTTTTACGGTTTTTTTGGATGTCACTCCTTACTTTGTATTCATTGACTTACAATTATATGGACGTCGGGTCCGCGCTAAAAAGTGTCCGCACTTGTAAGGCGCTAAAATCGTATACAGAGCGCCAAACTCCGCTTTAGTCTTCATTTGTTCGACTGACAGCGCGATACTGCGATGACATTACAATTTAAATTTCGAATAGGTTGACTTGGGACATTTTTTTCGTGGTTTTTGTATTAGACCCGTCGTTCATTTATTTGTAAGTCAATGTTTGTATTTATACAATTATACGTAATTTTATAGCATTGCGATTGTAATAAAATAAGAAATACTTACGGAAGTAAAAGTTATCAACGACAGTGAAAACATTTTCCCTCCCGTTATAGTCAGTGGTCTACAGGCTCTTACCATGAAAATTCGTACGCTGCTTTTGAATATTCGGGATTTCGACGTCCATTTGCAACAATATAATGCATGGCAAAGCTCGTAGCTCTGAAATACGTAACATTGGTGGTGCACTTTTAATAAGTATTTTAGTAGGCTTAACAGGGGCAACAGAAAAATCTAGCGTATTCGCGTGATGATACGCACGCAAGACGTCATGTTTTTATCATCATCATCAACTCATTCAAACGTCACATTGCTGTCTCCTCAGGCAAACATCGTCGTAAAATTATCGTGAAAAAATAATGAATTCATCGCGATGAGCTTTTGCTGATGGTAAAATCATTGCAAATAAAATTGCGCACATAAATTCCTAGAAGCCATGGCCTGTGCTTGAAAGGTCAAACCATTAGACTACTATGGCTTAAGGCTTATGTTTTTATAACAAGCAAATGAACTTTAAAGGCGTTAAATTGCAAAACTACCAACACCCAAGCTCACACAATAATTGTATAGAATAATAATAAGATGGCTACCTATAGGCCCGTAGCACAATCCAATTACGTGTATCGTGTTATGCTGCGCCTAACCTTTGCGGTGAAGTGCGTCTCGGCATATGTACCGTGAATAGAGTAGATTACTTTTTCGCCATAATGCGTAACAGACATTGGTCTTTTATTACGAGAGTGAGCGAATAGACCAATAGTATTGTAAGGAAAGTATGTGCTAGATACTACTTTAGGGGCGATGCGGCGGCCACGCCTTATTAAAATAATCTCAGTACACAGTACTAAAAGACTGACCACAAAGGTTCAAGGAATTATTCACACCGGGACAGTTGCTTCAACTGTATCAAGCACAATTCCGGTCATGTATGGAGTACTGCTGCCACCTTTGGGATAACTCTGCTACATACCAATTGGCCACCTTGGATTTAATTGACAAGCATGGCAAGAGGCTTATAGGTGGAGTAAAGTTGCCTACTTATCGGTATTTTACAGGATATATCACGGAGAGTGTGCGATGGAAATAAACGATTTAATTCCGCCTTCCTCTTTCAATCATCAGGCGACCAGACATAGGCTTGGATTCCACTCCTATGTTGTGGATAATCCAAAGATTGGCACGCAGAGTTACGCTTCCACATTTATATGGCGAACGGCTATGTAGTGAAATTCCCTGCCTGCAGGCTTGTTTCCTAAACGTTATAACTTGGACCTTTTCAAGGCGATAGTGATATATATAGATAATATAATTATAGATAATATAATTAATTTACCTTGTCCATAATACGATTTCCGAACCAGCAAGGCACCATGATTTGGATAATCCTAACACTCGTATAAGTTACCAGAAAGATATAGTATTGTACTGACCCAGGCTGAAAATAAACGGTTTTTATAACATTCCCTATTACTTCTACTTAAGAAATTCATTAAAAACATATTTACCAAGATAAATCTAAATGCACAGATGCAAATAATACACGAAGCCATGCTGAATTGAATAAATAGAGTAACACTAAATGTGTCTTGAATCAATTCGCAGAACCTAAAATAACAATTAAGTGTAAATATTTGAAACTAAATTGTTCTAAAAAGTAATGAATAGACTTCTGATCATCATTACTTACTTGCTTACTTCATCATAGTGAACAATCGCTTTGTTTAATCTCGAAATTAACTCTTTGTCATCATTGCCAATATGCCTACAATTTCCATTTCTTTCATCTGTTTCTTCAAATCGGTGTCCATCAGTTATATTACGGAATTTTTCCGCAAGAATATCCAACTGCGCTATTGTAAAAATTAGAACCCCCAAGAAAAATATATCTATGTTCATATTGTACAACATATGGAAAAACATCCCAAAGCACTGATAACAATAAATAGGATATATAAAATTTTTCTTTATCTCTTCCGACAAGAACGAGTAACTACACACTGGTAAAACTAACTCCACTGACATTAACAGATGCGCTATGATTGGCGTCAGCAAAAGTGCCACACTAGATATAAAACATACGACAGCTAAAATTTTCCTGTATCTTACGTTGAATTTCACAGCATTCTCTATAACTTTGACCCCGTACTCATTCGTTGGTTGAAAAATATCACTCTGCAGCTTTATAAAAATCTCGACAATTTTATCATGCATAAAGAAAAAGGTCAAAACTTTCGACATAACTGCGATTTCGGTAAAATAAAATATCGTCTCTTCAATAAAGATATCCAACTGCCGCGGCAAGTAATAAAAATTTAGCGAAAAAAGCAAATTGTAGAATATTTGAAAGGTCATCACGAACACTCTAGAATAGTACTTGTAGTAATGACCAAAGCTTGTCGACGGCCAGATGCCCAAAAATTTCCAAAACTTTATGTTGAAATTAAAACAGTCTGTTTGATTGATTACGGCCATTATTCGAATTCAAATTGATGTTCTGAAATTAATCAAATTTCTATTAGACACCAATTGTTGAATTTGACGAAATGAAGAAAATGAATGGAATTTGTTTAAACTGTAAAGCATAATGATTTTATTCGATATTACAGAGTTTTACTACCATGGTATTCATTTATTTTATGAAGTTAAATTTTACCACTACACCATAAGATCGAACACAAAGAAAAATTCTTCCGACCCGTGTGATTATAGTCCTTTATTTTTAAAATGGTAACAACCATGCTGGACTATATATATGATGTTAGTAACTAACATCATAAACAATAACTTTAATTCCATGTCTTTTTACAAAAGATAATAAATTTACCAAGAATAAACTTTTCGATTTTTGTTGTCTGTCTGACACATTTTAGATCTGTATTTAGTATTAAGGTAGTTCAAACGCGCAAGCATCGTGCTTCCAACCTCGTCGTGCATTTTGCACAAAGTTATTACCTACCATTTAGACAGATCTATTTAAATATATTTATTTTTGTACGAAAATAAAATGAACAAATTGTTAAAAACCATGCAACAAAAGTTGTTATGTATCTATGATGTTAGTAATACAGTCCTGAGAGGTTGTTAGTATTTTACAAGTCTTGTTTAAAGCACATTGTTCTATGTAAATCAGTCGTTTCAATTGATTACATAAAAAATTTAATATGGCACAATTACCGCTATAATAAACTGATGCATTTTTTTAGGAATGAGGTACCCTGATGCCGCAATAAAACCCACCCACTTTGATGACCTGGAGTTTTTTATCTGCATATAACTCTCAGGGTGCCATTTGGTACTGCGGTATACACATCCATTTTCGAAGTTCTATATGGTTTTGTAAATGTACAAGGCAATAGATATACACATACCAGCACATTTAGCAGAACACTAATAAACTCCTCAAAATAATGCAGTGTTGGATTAAATATATCGGTTGTTTTACTCTTTTAGATACAATTTGAAAAGAAAAAATTAGGCGATTGTAATTTTTTCACTAATTTGTTTTGATTTCTAATTAATACAGGATTGTCGAGTGGTTTGAGGTTGATTTCGCGTTCTTGCAAATTTGGTGAACTTTAGCTAAAAAATATTTTTTTATTTATTAAAGTTTAATTGATGAATGATAATTCAATAAAAATAAAATACTGTAATTGATATAGCAACGTCTATACAAAGCTCCGCTACAACCAAATAGGGAAATTCTTAAACTCCCCTGGGTATGGATACGTAGCTCGGCTGGGAAAGCAGTAGCCATGTTCAGTCAACAGACGCTGGTTCGAGTCCAGTCAGATTGAAGGAATTTTCCTTTGTGTTTATACGGTTTTTGCATAAGTAATAATAATAATGTAAAACTGTTACAATTTTCAAATTTTCAGCTGTATGTGCTTTAGCACAAAATCTAAAAAAAAAAATGTTATGTGTACTTTCGATTTTTTAGGTTGAGTAAGACTGTACTAAATCGGTGTTAAAAGATCTGCTACTTTATGTCTAATTAGTTTATATACACCTGGAACTGACTGAGTGAATTTCTCACAGATGGTGTTACGGCAAAAAAAGTCGTTAAAAACCAAAAACAAAGATGTTGCAGATCTTTAACGAGCACATAGAAAAATTCGTAAGGTCCGCTGGTTCGTTCCGTGTCTAAGTTGGCATAGAGTCTTTCACGGTTTGCTAGAAGACGTTGGTTTGAATCCAGCCGGTTCGAAGGAATTTTTTCTAAGTGATCAATCTTTGTATTAATAATTATAATAAACTAGTGCAGTAATTTCACAAAAAAATAATTGAATATCTTGGTGGTGAAACATCCTGACATTCAATAAAACCTAATTGCAATTATTAAAGCGATATCTCTAGTCAGGTGCTGGTAGCTGTAAAGGTACCTGGCTGAGTGATGAAATACATTTCTCACAGATGGCGCTACGGCAAAAAGTCGTTAAAAACCAAAACCAAAGATCTGCAACAAGCACTTAAAAATTCGTAAATAATTTAATTGGCACAGCGTCTTGCTAGAACAGTTTGGTTCGAATCCAGCCGGATCGAAATAATTTTTCCTAAGCGTTCGATCTTTGTATTAAAATTGCTACATACTATTTATCTTTATTATTTTTAGTTCCGCTGAATGTGCTACTGTGTGCACATTGTTATAGTTTGAGGAATATTTTTTTACCTTAAATTTATCAATATAATACCTATATATTTTATGCTATTTCAATTGGGATAAATTGCAATGCTCTGAGACCGACCTTAGAGTAACGCTACACATTTACACCCTGCGTACCTTTAAATTTGCGCTGGCTCTTAATGGCACACAATAGCTCAACATAATAGCAACCGAAAAAGAAGCAGACCTTATAGAAAAAGTTTCAAAACCTCAATAAATAGGTTACGTATACAGAAATTAAAATGGATGTAGGTTAATTGCTGGAGCTGTGCTTTTTTTAAATGAGATGCAATTAGTGAGGTGACGGCGGCCAGCCGCGAAACGGACCGGACTCACTTTAATTAACAAGCTCTAAAGGCTTACCTCCCAAAGAATTTCATTTAAATCCACCATTCGCCATAAAATTACTCAAGAAATCTTTTGTTTGTCTCTGAGAATGTGACAGTTTCTATACTACTTGAAACTTCTTGCACATACTATTAGAAAAAAAGTTATATAAAATTTAGAAAAAGAAGTAAAATTTAGATAACGAATTAAAAAGATTGTCGCACGGATTTTTTTTTATTAGCCTACCAACAACTACTTACACTGAAATTAGGGAAGTTTGCTTAATGCTAAGTACAGCAGTTAATTACTGGCAAACACCGCATGCCATAATTATAAACGCCAATTAAAATAAATTCAAATTAAACAAAAACGAAAACGAAAAAAACAAAAACGAAAAACTTAAACACGAAAACGAAAAAAACAAAAACGAAAAACTACCTACTGATTTAACTATTGCTGAGAACTCTTAATTTTTAATTCTTTCTAATTCTTAATTTCGAATAACACTATTTCAACTCGACAGTACTTCGACTACACATTAATTCGACGGAACACTACTTCGACAAAACACATGTTCGACAGGTCACTAGTCCGACAGAACACTGCTTCGACAACACAAACATTTTGTGCGTCTAAGTTTGCGCCTAAGAACGCACTTAACTATTTAATAGTTAAATTGTAAATAAATATTAGACAACATAACATACGTCGCTCTGATTCCAAAGTAAATAACTAAAGTAGTGTTTTGGAAATCGGAAACATCGTTATTACTACAAACACCCAAGACAATGTGTAATTGAAAGTTAGTTACTAGATTAACCCGGGTGGCGATCGCACCCTAAACCTAAGAGAAGGAACAAAACACGAAGAAGGAAGAAGGAAGACACCATGAAAAACAATGTACAAGCCACCACGGATGTCGTGAAAATTTATTTCTTAGTAAAGTATTTCACATTTTGGACTTTACGTAAATTTAATTTATGTACTTCTTATGTACTATTGTAATACGCACGAAATGATACATAAATATCAAATTTATATTCAAATTTAAATGTCGTGTAATATCGTATGAGAAGTTTCTCTAGAACAGGCAACTTTGGTTGCGAATGAAAATTGTTATAAACTCCAAAAACTTCCTATACCGTCAGTTCGTTACGAGTTTACCTGTACCTTTTGCGTTGTACCAATTTGCCTAAAATTTTACAAGCATTTAATTACAAACTTAATAATAGAAGTTAATAAAATAAGAAGTTAGAATTATTATTACAAAGATTGAACAATAAGAAAAATTCCTTACATCTGACAGGGCTCGAACTTGCGTCGGTAATGCCAAGCTAACCCAACCGCTCTACTAACCGAACCATAAAATCATTATTTTGTTAAACACTCATTTTCATTAAAGTTTTTTACTGTAAGCTGATGATAAATATTATACTTTTTAAATTTAGATTACCTAGATCGAAAAAAAAAGAATTGATTCATTTTTTCCTATAATTGTAGATTAGTTTAGCTTACCAGTAGTTTAATGCTCCAAGTTCAGACAAGTTCTGTGCTACAAAACGAGCAATTAAAAATACTTTGCACAAAACGAGCAATTCATATTGCACCTTTCGCATTAAATATAATATGACAGTGCTATAATTTAGACTTCTTAACCTTCAACTATAGGATATTTTTCTGTCCATGTGTCGCAAATTACAGCCTGTCCTCAAGATTAAAAGCCACAAAACAAACGATTGGAACTACATCAAAGTGTCGTCTAATTTACTTTATATTTACTATTCTGTTTCGTTTTATCCTTACAAAGAAAAATAAAATGGTTTCACGACACGTGGCTCCTTCATGAGTAAATTTGTTTTTAAATTGTTCTATACTTTCGAATTCTTTACTTCAGCCTTTGACACTGAAGGACAGTTTTGAACACCAGCCCTGCACAGCTAGGGTAAAATGAATGTCACTAGATAGAATGTGGTAAAGTCCAATATTTGTAATCCATTCAAAAATCCACTATGACAATACTCATTATAATGTTAAATTCATTGGCAAGAACTTTATGGTTATTGAACAGACAAAAGATAGTAGATACCTGAAATAAGAAATCTTAAGAAGCCTATCATTGAGAAGTGCGTTCGCAAAATCACATAAGATAAAAATCATATTAAATATTAAAAAAGAACTCTAATTAAATAGACCCCAAAAAGTCGCTAATTCCTTTCTGTCGCTAAATAGAAATAAGATGTCGCTTAATCTAATGACAAAGTTGGCAACACTGCTGAACTCAGGCCTTTTGGAATGGAAGATTCACACCAGAGGGTCGATTCAGAACCTTACGATAACTCAGTTGTCGACCGGTTCGATTTGATATCGTACGATTTCTTTTCATTTTTATTCACAACACTAGAATCGAATGTCAAACTTTCGTATTCGAAACCGAACCGAAATGACATCACACCCGTACAATTAATTACTCGAACTTCTCGACCGGCGCAGGCTACAAACGTTGTTTACAACACAGTTATCGAATGAAAGTTACCGAACGTCCGATTGTTTTCTTCGGTAACTTATCAAGTGATCCTAAGCATCCGACACGTATACTTGGAATAAATATTATTGCGTGCCTCACTATCACCATGGAAGATGTGATAAATAAGAGACGCAGACGTCAGACGATGTAATATGCAAGTCTCTTATTCTTTTCAATAAAGTCTGGATTCTGTTCAATTTTATTAATTTATTTTAATATAAGACTAATACGTTCGTATTACCTTTCAAAATTTTAAAAATGTATATAAAAAGCTTCTCATTTTTCTTATAATCTATTTCACCGACTAACTCTTTAAACGCTGTTGAATAACGGTATCGCATCCGACTTCGAATCGGACGTTTAACGCGAATGTTCTGAATAGCTCGGAAAGCGCCCTTCGATTCGAGAACGATATCCAATCGAAAGATTCGGTTAAAATACCGACGAGTTCTGAATCGGAGTCCTGCAGCTTGATTTTGATATGCCTCTCCCGATCGGAAACTGCGTCTTTTCCAAGTCGAGGCGCATAATTGCAATCACAGGCCACATAAATGTGATTGCTATTCACAACTGGCCGATTGGAAAGAAACTTTTGACATTTCTAATTGGAACAATAGTTGATTTAACTCACAAATTAGAAAGATATAGTAGGAACCAGGTTCATCTTCTCGCTCAGAAACCAGTCTAATTTCGAGACTGCCCGATGGGATCGATTTCGATTTGAATCAAAATCAGAACGTTGATCCAGTTGTCTCGTTGTCCGTCCGACATCCGTCCGAAACATTGTAAGATGAGAGAGAGAAGAAAAAATGCAAGATGCGAATGAAGCTTCACACTTGACATTCATCATGACATCGTTTAGTTGGCCGATTATTACTTACAATAGGTAATTGTTTCGGACGGATTGCGGATGAAGAACGAGAGTAGACCCCCGGGCTAGTCAGATGAATTGGATATCACAGGAAAGCTGCAATCTGGGAATCCATGTATCAATCACAATCACGTGGCTTTCTTTTATCGTATTTTAAACTCGTTAATTTTTTCGCCGAAATATTACTCCTACATTTAGTCCCTTTAGTTGGTCCTGACTCAAAGCCAAAACCTCAAGGAAGTTTGACATGTACTGCATCAACTTTCACTGCTGCTATAATAAAAATGTATAATTTTGCTTGTGTGTTTCACTTAATGTGACCCTATGTCATATTAGTAAATAAAGTGTATGTCTATTCTGATTTCAACACATAATCAGCTTCATAACTACGACATTTGCTATCAAAATTTAAGTTTTCTAAACTCTCTGTATGTATGTATAGAATAAAACTATTTTATACATACGACTACAATGTAACCATAGTGGCAGTAGAAAGTTATGAAAGAGTTCGTCCACAGATGTACTGTTGCCACTTTACCTATTTCTGCCGACAAACAGTAATGCGAGCATTAATAAGTTTCAGTTTGGAATGGTGCTAGAGACGGTCATTCTCGGACTTAATGGTCACTACCTAATTTCCGTGGCAATTTTTATTATTTAAATATTGAAGTATATTATCGTGTAATTATTAAATAATATTTCACGATACAGTATTCGAATATCAAATAATATAAGCACGATAAAAAAATCGAATTCTTAAATAATAAAAATTGCCACGGAAATTAGGTAGTGAACACCCACCAGTCTGAGAATGACCGGTGAAGTTACAGGCACACGGGACTTTTCAACTTATGTATGTTTCAGTGTCGTATTCCAAAACTCTACTCAATGCTCAAGTCAAGATTTGAGCAGACTTGACTATGATCTCAAGCACTGGAAATACGACCCTAATGGCAAGGACTTGAGTATGATTTTCAGTGCTCACTGCAATACTCAAGTCCTGACTTGAGTATTGAGTAGAGTTCTGGTATACGACTCTCAGAGTGACGGGCGCAGTGGCAGTGCGCAGCTTTTATCTTCGCGACTTAAATCTCTGAATGGTACATGTTATGGACAGTCGTGTCGCTTACCGACTTGCCAGCCACCGACTTCTTTATCCCATCACTTGGTATCGTAAAAATAAAAGTATAACAGCAACATATTAGCAAGATCACTATGTTATAATGCAAATAAATGTTTATACGCAAAGAACTATGTAATATTGTGTGTAATATTGTTAACTCCGACCAACATTAAATGAAACACTGAGTTTCAAACATTATATTGTCACCATTGTATCACAAATGTATTCCCAAGTTTCGTAAGCACGAAGTGTAACAATTGCGCTGTAGAACACGTCGAACTATAAGCACATATTGTCAGGTAGCAACAAGCTGATTGCTACGATACTTACTTTTATTCAGAGGATAAACCATGCCTTCAGGGGTTCGTTACTGAGCGCGGATCATGCCTCCCTTCCCAATGGAGCGCACTTCTTACCCCTATTGTTTCAGTGCTCGTAGCTGAATCGTAAACGAGACCAACTTACTTTAAGCGGCAAAATTTTAAATATTAATTCTCGTCTTCCGACTAAATCAAAAAAGTAGCCACGTAGAACAGATAATTTGAATTTTTAAACAGTTGGTAGCGGACGATTAATCTGTGCCGGCTGCCCGGGGAATTGCGGCATAATGAACGACTCAAACTCGAAATGGTTATACCTCCTATACGTAGGTACCTACTTGCAGTTGAACTTCTAATTTGGCAACGTTAATTGTGAGGCCTTTTGATGTAAACCGCCTCTGTCTCAGTTAGACGCAACAATTTATGATTTGTTATTAATTAAACACTGTTTCTACATTGGTTTGGATTTGAACATTCAAATATTGACATTTTAAATTGGAGCGTAACTCAAATACGACTATTTGGCACTAATACTGGCTTAATTAACGCCACAATTGTGTTGTTTTGTTACCATTAGCGCATCGAAATTCATTAGTTACTGAATTGCTGTAAACATGAGAATTCGAGAGCGTTAACCCAGAAGAAAATGTAAGTTCTGAAAGAAAATTGCGTACAAGGGACCAATACAATGGAAACGTGCAAAATTTGCAAAAAGTTAGGAGCTTATTGTGGTTTTAAACAAGTCTATAACTTTTATAATGTCAAGGAGATATAACACTATAAATGTGGCAAATCTCATAAGTGTACTTGAGTTTATTCTAAAGCAAAGCGTTGAGAACGTATCTACGCCGCACTGTTTCCGTAGCACGCACGCCCCCATAATGACCCGGCTCATTAGCAACAATCCTGAGGAACTATTCCCAAACCTAAAAGTACAATAAATAAGATCTACATTATATGCAAGATATACACCGACTGGTAACTTCAACAATTAATTCCAAATTTTACTTGTCAGCGAGCAATGAAAGGCGTACGTTAAAATTCAGGCGCAGATATTTCTTGTAACTGTGCTCTCTAAGGTCTGTTACTAAACAGATAGCAAACTTCACACATTGTGTTCGCTAGTTACATTACAATCTAACAATGGACGATTTTACAAACTGCAAACTGGAGTTTTTAATGGTCATTTAGAAAAAGTAGTGAGAAACTCGTGACTTAATACAGTTTTTTAGCTAAACTGTTGCAAATGTAATACAAAATTATAATAATGGAGTCACAGATAACAATTACTGTTACTCTTTGCCCAATTACTCATATACTTACAACTTTTATGTACATTTCTGTAGTATGTGATTTCTATGTAATTTTTCAGTAGCAAGATAAAATTATGGTGGGTGTAAAACATAATAATTATATTTGAAGTTATAGTTGAAGTTAGAATTTTAATTCGTTAAATTATACCTCTTTTGAATAGTGTAATACTTTAATATTTAAAGCAAGAGCTTTAGAAGTTTTGGTTCAAAGAAATCAGTAAATACAAACTTTAAAAAAAAATCCTTGCCTTACAGACTTGTGTCCTAATCGGTATAACTTGTGCCTTTCCAAGGCGAGAGTTAATAGACATTATTTAGTTTATGTAGTTTATTTACTTGTGCATGGTCTATCGTCAACTTCTTCGTCACTTTCCCTCAGGTAACATAGAAGTCAAATGGACACTTATTTTAAATAAAAGAAAATGCGTAAATGAGGCTTTTACTCTAAGACAATAATTTATTATATAACAGGTATATCTAAAACTGAAACGCACATATATTATTGTAAATATTGTAATGAGTTACAGATTGTGTACCACGGTATAATTTTTTTGTATTTTCCAAATATTTGCAAATGGTTACAGTGGTTAACTGTCCTACATGTGCATACCGTGATAAAAAATATAGTGATAATTATTCAGTGAACAATCACAAAAATGTTAATAGCATGGACAGTCCAAAAAACCAGCAAGATCACAAGAATGTTGCTATTATAAAAGTTATAAATTGACATTTACAATGGTTAACCTTTATAAACAACTTAAAATCTTTTTTTTGTGAAGTACTTTTTTTATCGAGTTCGAAGGTTTTCGCGATTGTCACACATAAGAAATGAAACTATTTTTCCGGATTTAAATCGTGTATATTTGTTTTTTCAAACAAACCGACGTTTCGGGCCCTTTACAGGTCCCATTGTCACGGTTGACTGATGTGGTACAGTCGTCAACCAATTATGTCTAATATTAATGCAAACCACTCTATTTTTTCCTAGTGTTACAATAGTTAATAATTAAATACTTTATTTTTAATTTTACAAAGAAAACTTTCCAATTTACGCTACGCTAAAACTTAATAGTTTTACAAATTATTTTATTGAATGAATTTTTATTAAGTTCAATTTATTATTAATTAATAATAGAAATTAGAATAAACTAAAACATATTATTTAGTACTGCAGTCTTATGTCTATTTGGGATTTTTTCATCAGAGGTAATACTGGATCCCAAACTGGTGGTACAAAGAATCCATCTTCCCTGTTGAAATTAGGATGTTTTTTTAATTTCAATAGCCTCTCGCAATATCCTGGGTAGATAACGGACTTCTTTTGCAAGGGCCTGGGGTTTGTCAAACTTCATTGAATGTGTAGGTTTATCCATGACATGCTCGCAGACTGCAAACTTGTTTATGCGACGGTATTTGACATCAGCTATATGTTCTTTGAAGCGAAGTATTTGTACCCACAAATACTTCGCTTCGTTTGTCCAATATAAGAGAGACCGCACTCTACAAGCTTGACTTGACTTGCCTGTCACCCATAAGTTGACAAATCTCATGTAATTTCACCAGCACTCTTACCCTTCAAAATTAAACTCAGCAATGCTCACATTACTGCTTGGCGGCAGAAATATGTAGGTAAGGTTCTTCCGTGGATGAATTCTTTCAGAAGGAGTTCTACTGCTGCTAAAAGATGTAATATTTTTAACTTGTCTTTTGTTATGTGTCCCAATTGTTTTCATGATTCAATTTTGTTTCAATACATTTTTTCCGCAGTTTCTATTACTATTTTTATTTACAGTTTAATTTTCTTTTTTTTTATATAATATCAGTGACGGTACGAACGAGTCGTGCACTTGATGGTAAGCTACACACCTGTCCGTAACAGTTGCAGTGCCACTCAGAGCTTTAAATCGCAAAGATCTGAGGAGCACTGCCACTGCACCGGTCATCCTGACACATAAGTTGACAAGTCCCAATGTGACTGTAATTTCACCAGCACCCTTACCCTTCAAAACCGAAACGCAGTAATGCTAACATTACTGCTTGACAACAGTAATAGGTAAGGTGGCAGTACTTCCCTGAACGAGCTCTACTGCTGTTAAATTTTAATTTCATTTATTTACATACACATGCAGTAGTTCAACACGGATCCTTACTCCACATAAATGTGTAAGATTACTTCTATCAAACAGTGGTAATAGAGTCAAACACCCACACGCAAAATAGGCGCCTTGTCGTCGAGTTGCGGACACCAGCCCGTTACACCAAGTACCAAGTAGAGTCAAACACATATTTTACTCTCGTTTAAGACTCGAGTTCACTACATGCTTGACGATACATACATAGCATAATTTATTTATAATAATAATAATATAATAATAATAATAAAATTATTTCAGAAGTGCATCCATATTTCTTAGTAACAATAATCTTATCAACTATGTTAGTACCATCACAAAATTATATATAAAAAATGTCACTTCTCACACTTAGTCTGTGACCCATGTCACTGTATCCAGTGACTGAATATCGAACTGTCATTTATATCAGTCACCGCGGTCAGAAGACCATTGGCGCTGCCACGCACAGGCATCATCAGAGATGCGACTCACTTGCGCAAGACAGCATGAAAGTCATCCGTGCGCGCCTCCGAATATAATAAAGTCCAATGAAAATAAAATGATGATAAAATCAAAAAATATCTGGTAATGGAAATGACACACGAGACGGATTCCTGAACAGTGTACCTTGTGTTTGGGCGCATATGATTCGTTTTAATGAAGACTTATTTTAGGTTATCGTTGAGGAGATTGCGAAAAGAAAAACCACGGATAAGATTCTTCTTTTTTTAATTAAAAAGTTATAACATAATTATGTTTTTTTTATGAAGGCAAGAAGATAATCAACCGACATACGTAGCTATTTTTTTAAATGTCTAGATAGTAAACACAAAACTCCAATAAAATATGTTTTTCCCGTGCCCCTCAATAGAAACAAACAGTTTCAAAATTTCATTACACTTTACGTCTGCGGGAAAGCAATTAAAAAAATGTCTCAACTGTTTGATGTGCTCCTCGTTTTCAAATGCCAATTAGCCTTTTTTTTCTAGTAGCACCTACAATAGAAAGAAACTTTGCAATGAGTCGGCTATTAACGCTGCATTTTAAATGTAGGGGAGACACGTGAATTGTCTTAGCTATATCGTAATGGTGGCAGTAACAGGGACAAAGGGCTGCATGTATAGAGTCAACGAGCTGTTGTCACTTTTTAATTGCAGTTAATAAAGTTTAAATTCAAAATACGTTTCTCCGAATTATGTAATAATTTTGCATCTATTTGAAATTAATAATTGGTTAATAACGCGACTGACGGCATCGCCGGTCAAGCTTGCTTTCTGACCATCATGATTTAAATAAACAGAGATAGATGCGATAGAAACAAGAAGCCTAATTTTTAATTTGCCTTCCTAAAGGGTGCAGTTAAAACAACGTATTTAATTTAATTGACTTCCAGAATGAAGGGTTACATCCCTAAATTCTGTCAGGGAGCATTGTGGCCCTGGCATCATTGCAATAAAGTTAAATGCCACGAAAAATTACGTGGGGGTTAGATGCGTATGCTTTCATGACTAAATAGGATTCGCGTACCCCGAGTCTTAAAGCCATTACGCGAGGCATTTCATTGAATAAAATGTCTGTTGTTGAATATTTTGTGTGGTGCTCCTGTGTCAACGCGGTGAATTTGACATTTTTATATCTTTGAATGTGGTAGAGTCCAACTACGACCTTAAAGTTTTTTTCTTTGGGCAGACTCGTGCCCAGAAGTGGTATAAAGGCTTGATGATAATGATAACCTTGAGAGCTCTACGAAAATAAGTATTTTGATCAGTGCCATGTACCCTAATTTATTCCAAAAATTGTATCTAGTTCGTTTTAGTTATTTTCGTAACCGCTAGGGTGCTGTACAATTTGGTTTAAAAAATTATCAGATATTTTACGTTCACTACGGATTATCATCAACATAACATAACATCAACATGCTGACAGCAGAGTCGTATTGCTTGCGTTTATTTTTGTGTTATAATATCCTGAGAAGTGTTTTTTTTTTATATATAAAATGTAAGTGCGCATTTGATCTCCATCTCACCTGATGGAAAGTTGCAATGAGGTGGACGATAGAGCATGCCCACCTAAATAATGCCTATTTACTCTTTCCTTAAAAAGGCCCAAGTTATAACGTTCAGGAAACAAGTCTGCAGGCAGGGAATTCCACTCCATAGCCGTTCGCCATATAAATGTGGAAGCGTAACGCTTTGTGCGAATCCTTGGAATACCACAACATAGGGATGGAACCCAAGCCTACGTCTGGTCTCCCGATGATGGAAAAGGGAAGGCGGAATTAAATCGCGTAATTCCATAACACTCTCCGTGATATATCCTGTAAAATACCAATAAGCAGGCAACTTTACGGCGGTTACTTCAAGGCTCTGCAGCTTCGCCTTCACCAATTCCGAGGCACCTAAAATATAGTGTAGATTATCAATCACTTCTATCAGTCAATATCTATGGGGTAAGTAATACAAGTTTTAAAAACCTTGGCTATATATACTAAACTATATATTTATACCCCTTATACATTTGTTACAAATATTACAATGCTTTAAAAATTATAACAATGGTCAGGCTCAAACAAGAGCCTTTCAAGAACTGCTAGCAGAAATTCTATAATGAAGTATTGCTATTAAAATTATACTAGGCGTTCGTTTGATGTCTCGCGTCTACCTCATTTTGAGTTTATGGGAGGTACGGAGGTAGATAGAGGTAGGAAGTAGTGATGGAGCAAAAATTGTACTTGTTTTGCAAATAACCCTGTATATTGGATATTAATTAATCAATGTTCACGACATTCTGTAGATATGACCTAGAAACAGATCGAACATAGAGCTTCCGGTTAAATTGCTTGAATAAACTATGCTTGGTAGGTCAGTCCTTAAATATAATGCAATAATGCTTAAAAAATATCCTTACACCAGATTACCATAATTAATTGATATATACATAAATCAAAATTACTGCGGAACCGGAATGTGAAATCGGAATGTAATCAACGCACAATAATAGCAAACAGGTTTACCGGAACTAATACTCACAACCACAACAGCGAATTGGGTAAATATTATTCTGATAGAACGTCTACATTTTCTGTGTATATGTACAAACATACTACAAATAGCACCTGTACTAGCACAATTTACGTAGCTGCAGAACAGAACTGAAGCGAATTTTTGTGAAAAAAATTGTATGTAGCTTAATGTCCTTTATGTCAACTGTGTAAAGTACAAACATGGACCAATAAGTCTAGAGGACTGCTAATCTCCATACTTCAGATAGTACCTAACTCTGAAAAACGGATTCCGTCTTACATCTAGATGACGCTGATCGATAACCTGGAAGTAGTTTATATTATGTAAATGGCCGAGGATATCAATTAATTCAACTTAAGTATCAAATATAAGAAGTAGTTTTCCTTGTAATATTATTTAAATATTGATCATAAGCTAAAATTATTTTGTAAACATTGTCAAATATGCGTGTCAATAGATGGCATTGTGTGTTACAAACTAATTTATAAATTAACGCTTCCTAATATGGATAGATGGCGCTAATCCCACACAAAATAAAACAATAGCTGGCACTGTCCATAAAAATCTATGCAATAAGCGCCATCTAGTTGATTTGTTTGTTATCACTAGAAATTGGAGTAAAAATTGCCTACGTGGCCGAACGGTTACCATGCCGAACTGCCACGCAAAGTTATCGGACTTCGATTCACCACAAGGGTTCGATTCCCGAGCCGAGAGCAATATTTATATGGCCTACATTTATTTCTCTCGTGAGTTTGGGTGTAATTTGTGGTGGTCTATATGTGTGTCCATAGTACCTGCGACACAGGCTTTTCCTAGGACGGGGCTATATTGAGTGTGTGCGTTATTATTTTTATTAATTGCAGTTTGTCAATGTAAAACAAATTTCAGTTACAGAAATAACTATTTGGTAATTTTAATTTACCACGCTGTGTCGTATGTCGTTCTGATTTATATGTAGCGTAACGCACACAACGCGTCACAACGAATGACGACATCGCAACGCAAGTGTTACTTAGATGTAGTTGAAGAATTTTACTCAATGACAACTCTCTGCCATAAACACGTAAGTGAAACTGAAAAAATTTATCAATATCCGCATCCTTTCTCGTCGACATGTATCCTGCGTATCCTTACCTGCGGTGTGCAGACGTGATCCTTGACCGAAAGTTAAAAGTCCAAGATCACGGTTTACCAAAGAGCGATGGAACGCAGCAAGACCAAGAAACTGCTCTGTGCTCGAAAACACGCATAATCGATGTTGAGAAAAAGACTGCCAGGTAGAAATGGGGCTGGGCTGGACACGTCTGTCGCATGCACCCACAGAGATGGGCTCACGCAACCGCTTGGTGAAAACCTGAGAACGGCCAGCGACGACGAGGCAGACCAAGAAGGAGATGGCGGAACGACTTGGACGCTTATGTAAAGGACTGGCATAACATTGTGTCGAACAGTGAACTGTGGAAGTCAAGTGGAGAGGCCTTTGCCTAGCAGAGGGACACAGTAGGCTATTAAAAAAAATCCGCATCGAACGAAATCGTTATCGTACTAAATACTCAATCATTTCATTGCTCTCTATACCTAAGTAGAATACATAAATGTTACAATCAATGTATGTACATACATTTAGTAGCAGTATATCTCCTTGTGAAAGAGTTCATCCAAGAAAGTACTGCAACCTTACCTATTTCTGCCACCAAGCAAAAATATGAGCATTACTGCGTTTCGGTTTTGAATGGTAAGGGTGCTGGTGGACTTACCTGCAGGCACATGAGACTTGTCAATTTATGTCTCAAGGTGACGCGTGCAGTAGCTGTGCCATTTAGATCTTTGTAATTTAAAGCACGGAGTGGTATTGTAATTGTTATGGGCAGGCATGTCGTTTACCACCAGTCAAACGACTTGTTCGTCCCATCACATTCACATAAAATCTGTATTTATAAGAAAGCTTATCGTAGCTTTGAAAAAAAAATATTTTGGCTAATTGTTATAAAAAGTAGGTACATTTACATTGTAATGAAGTATTTTCAATAAAACTATTTAAGACATTCTACTTTATGTATTTACTTACACTAAAACATTTAATAATTAACCTGTACTACTTAAACATTCCATATACTTCATACGAGAAGCAGCGATTACACTATTCGAGCAATTATCAAGCCACGTGCCTCGGTTCGATATAACGACATTAGTGATTTTAATTGACGACGATTTGAAGTTCGCTCCTAATGAGACCATTCCGCAGGTGGCGCCATCTACGTGAGATCGTGTGCGCTAAATTGCCAGTAATTGTTGGTGAATTTCTCAACATAAGGTACAAAATTGCCTTCAATTTAAAGAGAGAAATCGCTTGCCACACTAAATTGCAATTTTCGTGCTATAACTAGCTTTAGGGCATTTTTCCCTTTACGCGAGTTTTTCTCCGTGTACGTGAGTAACGTGTATTTAGCAGTGGTGTTTGCTTTATCGACCCATATAGCAAAACGCGTCATGGGTAGCGTCAGGATAAAAGACTTTTATTTATGAAACTTTTAAGAGATAGATATAATCTATCAGACTCATTTATTTCAGACTTTTAGGCTTATAAACTTCGCCAATAGGAGGGAATAATATTTCGTTTATTGAAGTCGAAAACGATGCAACAGAAATGCAAAAGAAAGTATGTAAATAGTGACCGGTTTGCACCTGAATGCCACTTTCGATCGGGCATTATCGATGGGCTACATTGAAAAATGAGGTTCAATTGTTTTTGCACCCTATTTCGGCCGAGCTCTTTAGTATCTTGGAGTCTGTAGTGGATATTGATTGGGGTCAGGTGAAGTTGCAGACGTTTCTGGCCTCATCCAGTCACATTTTGTGGTTTGTTGGTGAAAGTCTTCCGTCTTCCACCGTACGTCTTAAACCAATATTTAAATTGGTAAACACTCTAAACACAAGGAATTAGAAGTCTACGAGGTCAACCCTACCACAGATGAAAGACGGAAAAACCAGAACAGCTTGGCTCCTGATACATAAATCGCCGTGTCTAATAGGAAGGGCAGCTTGCGTCAAGTCGTGATAGCTGAGATTACGTCAAGCATGGATTGAAATACGGGCTTTCAAATATGTGTCTATTAATGGTTTCGATTTAATTTTATTCCTAATTCTACAGATGATAAAAATATAAAGTAGCCAAAACGAGTGGAAAATATAATTATATGTTTATGCAAAAGAGTATTTTTGTGGCTATTAGACATTTTTGAGTAGACAAATCAAAAAAACATGAAAAATTCACCAATCACAAATTTTACCCGTGGTATAATAAATCCATATATAATTGGGTCATTCGTATACATGAATTTATCACACGAATATCACAAAAATAATACGAACTACATGAAACATATAGTGAAATTTTATAACTCGTTCTATTTAAGCATAAAAATGTTATCGACAAATATTTTCGTTCAAATATTTTGACAAGTATTTCGTTCGTAGAATCTTAAACCTCTGCTAAAAAGTTGTCATTTTGCAGATAATGGGACCTCATTACAGATGCGATAACCTAACCTCCGGTTAAAAAAATCGACCTCAAAAGTCATTCATCCCCTAGTTTGCCACCCTTAGAGGTGGAATATTTTCTTGAAATTTAAATGGGACCACATCTGAGGTACCTTCTTTCCAACAAAAAAAAGAATCATCAAAATTGGTTCACAAACGGCGGAGTTATCGCGTAACATACATACAAAAAAAATACGAATTGAGAACCTCCTCCTTTTTTTGAAGTCGGTTTAAAAAAATATTACTTACACCCTTTGTTCTATGGGATATCGAAATGATAACATTCAGCAGACCTGAGTGATTGCTATCATTATCATTCCGGCGGCAATGAAAGAGCCGATGTTTATGTTACACATCATAATATGCTCGTACATTCAGTTGATTTATTGATAGACTAGTCTACGAAGAAGTAGGCGTTTGGAGATTTATTTTTCAGGAGATATTATTTGCTCATCGGCACTTTTGACGATCAACTGGATATCAAATAACCCTAAAACAATTTTAGAACACTGCTTATTTTCCACTATTGCCAAACATTTGAATAGTACAGACATTTTTTAAATTTATAACTATAAACGACTAATAACGCATATAACCAAGTTGCGGGATAAACAAGTCAAGCGTCTGGTGGTAAGCGATACGCCTGCCCATAGCAATTGCAGTGTCACTTAGAACTTTAAATCGCAGAGATGTAAGGGATACTGCCATTGCGCTTGTCACCTTGAGACATAAATTGATAAACGTGCGGACATCATGACGATAATGTAGTTCATTTTAAATTAATAAAGGAACCCCGATACACATACTTACAACAGGTAATTGCGTATACATATTTTTTCATCATTCAATTATAATGTGCATCAAATATTTAAATGGAAATTTTCACTAATGAGTTTTCAGTACAGCATAGCCCTAGCACTCAAATTAAAAGCAATAATGTGAAAAATGCAATTTAGGTGTATCGGTGTGTCATCTCACAGAATTACCATTACTCCTACTCCGTTAAATATGGGTTATACCGCCAAAGCGTTTGCCATAAAATCGCTATGAGCTCGAGCACCGTCGTGGCCTTAGCACGTTTACATCATTAGCTCGCGGGTGTCTGAAACTGAAACACCGAGGGTATGGTATATAAAGGAAGGGAAATCGTGGAACCAGTGGTCAGTTTCCTATCTGGATCCTGCTTCCAATCAGGCACAGTCTAACGAAGTGATGTGATCCTATTCCAGAACCAAACTGTTGTATCCGGCCGCAAACTCAATTCGTGACGGTTCCGAAAATAGTATATGACATATACGAGTATGACAGCCGCCACATATACATGCAGCATTAGGATAACGTTTCATGACGAACATTAAATATTTAACATTCATGAATATAAATAGTGTAGTGTCACAAAGCAACGTGATGCTTTATAGCGGTACAATAAAATTTAGTTAGAGCAGCCTAATGACTAATTGTAGCAATATTATTTGTAGCTTACGTAATCCATGGATGCGTGGTTTAAATTCCAATAGACTTACACAATTCTATTTTTCTTTGCAAATGTTAAATGTTAAGTTTGTATGTGTAGTTGATTATAATAAAATTCCGTAGTCGTCCATCATATCGGAAATTGGTACTTTATAAAGAAAATACACACTTATTTCAAATTATCTGTTACAACTTTATTTGACGTGATTTGCTTACCACCATTTTAAAAGTCATAGTCAATTTACAAAAATAATATGTTGTAATATTTATGGTACATTTTTATGATTTTAATACTTGTAAGGTATATCATTAATTCATTTTATGTTAAGAATAATATGTGAACCATTTACCTATACTATGAGTACCACGGAGCGACGAAATTCTCTCCAGGGCTTTACCCAGAACACCCAAGCCAGAACCAATCTAGAAAAGTTCATATCCCAGTTTGGACCTACCAGGTACGTCCTCATCTTGCGTCCGAAATGTTAACCGTCTCAGGGTGACGGGCTCATTGGCAGTGCCCCTCAGATCTTTGCTATTTAAAGCTCTGAGTGGTATTGTAACGGTTATGGATCGGCGTGTCAATTACCACCAAGCACACGACTTGCTCATCCCATCATTTGGTATCGTAACAAAAAAAAACCATGGATACCAATCCATAATAGACCACTACTATAGTTGTAAAGCAGCGATTATGTTTTCAACTACCCCGTACGTATGTTGTATGTACGTACATTGTCTGAAATACGTACTCGACGTCGAGCTACAAATTTATTTGACATCATTTTAATTGAATTTTGATCTTAAAGCTCTGGAAACAATTTAAATAAAACTGTTTACAGAGACAATGATAATGATGTAACTTTCGATATTAAGAGTCTATACAACCTCAAATGGCTTTAGTTGATTCCGCATAAAAGTGAAAGTGTTGAATCAATAACTTGGAAAAATATATAGTAAAGCAGAGGATACACACTGATTACTATACGGTGTGAAAACGTATTACGTAAACGATACCTAAAAAATTTCACAATAGAAAAAAAACACAAACTTACCACGAAATTTTACAAGAAAACCGCTGTAATCAATAGGTGCTTTACATATACCAAAGATTTCTTTTTACATCAACTGAACTAAATAGAACACGTATATTATACGATATACATTTTTCAAATGGCATTAATTTCGTTTGTAAAGAAATAAATTCTGAAATAAAGCCAGTATATCTGCCGTTAATGAACCGTATTGGTACGGGGAAAATTTGAATTCGAGCTGAGGTAGTATCGACTCTTCAAATTAAACGCTTGAAGAAGCGCTGCAATCGCTTGTGTGACGCAGCAACCGCGCGTCTGTAGCACTTCAGTAATTTTTAGTTCACTAATTGTGACTGTAATAATGGCGCGCGCGTCACGATTGTGGCGCTGCAACGGCGCTGCAAAATATTGTATGAAAATTATTAGTGGCTCGGCTGCTGCGCCACAGTGGCACCACTGCAGCAGGGCTTTTATAAGCGTCTAATTTGAAGGCACCCTATATTAATACATATTTAAGTGTTATTTTGTACTAGCTGACAACGTGGCGAAGTAAAGAAATATGTAACACCTACCGACTACATAAGTGCTTACCATTTATTAAATTACTTTTACTCTAATAACTTAAGTACTTATATGTCCTTAAGGCGACCTACTGAGTCAAGCTGTCAGGCTACATTTATCGACTTTGTACATTTCTAAGAAGTGAGAAACAGGAATACGCAGTTTTCATGATCTGTAAAGTAAAATGAAAAGACAAAATTATTATATTAATACAAAGATCGAAAAAATATAAAGACAAACCCCTCGACCCGTCATGATATTCAACAAAAGAAAGTAAATAAGACAAAATTATCTTCACCTGAAACTATAAATAAATCGCTTAAACAAAATACGATGTCCATCTCTCATCGAAATTGCTTAATTAGCTTTTTAACTGGCAATCTAGAGTTTTGCCTTTAACGCTGTCATTTATTTAGTCAATGCCTAATTGACAATCAGGATTTTAGTCGTATATCTAGCCAGACTGACGTCCACTAACCAAAAACGCGGCTAAGTGACAGATGGTCAAATAATCGTTTTAAATAGCAAAAAATGGAGCATAAAATTCTCTGTCATAACCAGTGACTTACAATTATATGGACCTCGGGTCCGCGCTAAAAAGTGTCCGAACTTATAGGGCGTTAAAATCGTATACAGGGCGTCATTCACGCTTTAGTCTTCGTTTGTTCGACTGACAGCGAAGCAAGCAAAATTAGACAGTACTGCGATGACATTACAATTTAAATTCAACGTTTTAGCTTTTTATATTCCTTTACATGTCACTACGTTTAAATAGGTTGACTTGGGACATTTTTTTCGTGGTTTTTGTATTAGACCCGTCGTCCATTTATTTGTAAGTCAATGGTCATAACAGTTAAAATTAGTTAACGTGTTCGATTTATCGGAACTTATCCTAACAATGCATAGGTGAAATATCATTAAACAATTTCAATATTCTAAAACTGGGTTATGGTTTTTTATGATATCTCAAAAAAATATTTTGTCACTTAACCCCGTTTTAGTTAGTGGACGGCAGCAGATCAAATGGCGCGTAGACGTTTAATGACTTGTATGAGCGAAATCCGCTAATGATTTAAATTTAATTCCAAGAATTGCCGCATGCAACATCATTATTACCACAATGGCTTCAAAAGCAGCGATACTTCATTATGTACTTTCAGTTCAGTGTTTTATTTAGGTTCGCTAAGAGGATTAGAGATTAAGTGCTTATAAATAGTTTAATATAAATAGTGTAGTAAGTGTAAGACTCTTGTAACTTTGGTTTTTACAATTTTAATTTATTTTCTTTTAATTATGGTCAGATATTAGCAGATGGATAGCTGATTTAATCATTTTCACTGTCACATATTTGCAGTAGCATCTTAGTAGCAGTAGAGCTCCTTATGAAAGAGTTCGTCCAGTGAAGTACTGCCACTTTACCTATTTCTGCCACCAAGCTGTAATGTGAGCATTACTACGTTCCGGTTATGAAGAATAAGGGTGACAGTGGCAGCGATCCTCAGGTCTTTGTGATTTAAAGCACTGAGTGGTACTGCAACAGACGTGTCACTTACCACCACTTTTGACGTGGCTTTATTATACCAAGGGTACAATACACATAGGGCGCAGTATAAGTTTCCGGAACTGGCCACTTACATGAACAATATTTAACAAGTAATTACAACATTTAAAAATGGAACTCTTTGGCTGTAGAATACAGTTTGTTTCATCTGACTGTCACTTGTTTTTACATTGTGGCGTCATTTTAAAAATCAGTTGTCCACATCACCATGGATTTAACTCATGAAAATCTTCGTAGTACGATTTTCTACGACTTTAAATGTAATTCAAGAGCTCAGCGGAGCTTCTCTCGGCTTCAAACTGCTTTTGGCGATGAAGTACCATGCAAGACGACTATTTATAGCTAGTTTGCAGAATTCAAACGCGGTCGTGTGAATCTCAGTGACGAATTTCGTGATGGTCGCCCGTTCACTGCTTTGAACAACAAAAACATCGATGCTGTGCACCGTATGATCAAAACAGGCAGAAATGTGACATAGACATCTTTAGGCATAGACATGAGTCAAATACAGTTAATACTACACAAACATTTGGGTGTGAAAAAGCTGTGCTCTCGGTGGATCCCACACAATTTGACTGAGGCTCAAAAAACGGATCGTGTCATTTGCTGCAATGTCATGTTTACCAGATTCAATTAAGGGGCATCTAATTTGGTGTGGGACATAGTAATAGGTGACGAAACATGGATTTATAGTTGCGATCCCAAAACAAAGCAGCAATCGAGCGTATGGGTCTTTCGAGATGAGCCGAAACCAACCAAAGTGCAGATGATTGCTTCTTTTTTAAATAAAACTGGACACGTGGCTACTGTTGCTTTGGAGAATCGCTGTACCGTGAATAGTGATTGGTACACGACCATTTATTTGCCGGAAGTTATTGACAAACTCCGTAAAAATAACCGAAAACGCCGTATAATCTTGCACCAAAATAATGCCAGTTCTCACACGGCCAGCCAGACAAATGAATTTTTGAAGGTGAACAACGTTAACATTATGAGCCATCCCGCGTACTGTCCCGACCTGGCACCTTGTGACTTTTATTTATTTCCAAAAATTAAGAACTACCTACGCGGTCAACGATTTTCATCACCTGAAGAGGCTGTCGAAGAGTATGAAAAATATGTTTCACAAATTGTCACGGAGAAGTGGCATAAATAATAATTATTATTATTATTATTTTATAAATGTTTTCAAAATTGGTTTATTCATATGAAAAAGTGTATTAACGCTAACCGAGAATATTTTAAGAAACAATGAATTCATTTCTGAGCGTTTATAGTATTTTTTTCGTTTTCATTCCGGAAACTTATAGTGCGCCTCACGTATTAAAAAACAAAAATAATATAATCATAAAAAATAATTGAATATCAATTCAATAAAAATAGGGCTGATTAGCTGTAAAGGTATCTAACTGTGTGACGAAATACTTTCATAAATTTCTCATAGATGACTACGGCTAAAAAGTCGTTGAAAACCAAATACAAAGATACGACAACAAGCATAGAAAAATGTATGAGGTCCACAGGTTCGTTCCATGGTTAAATTGGCATAGCGTCTGGCACGGTTTGCCAAGAGACGTCGGTTCGAATCTAGCCAGATCGAAGGAATTTTTTCTAAGTATTTGATCTTTGTATTTTTATAATTATAACAAACTAGTGCAGTAATTTCACAAAAAAATAATTGAATATCAATTCAATAAAATTTAATATAATAATATTTTAAACGCTACAGCGTTGTTTCTGGAAAATCGTAGCGACAAAGATGCACAAGATTATAGTTAAATTCTCACCGCAAGAAAACTTTCCAAGTTCAAATGAAACATGTACAGATGAAGTTTAATAGGAATGTTAGCTCGTACTATAAAGAGTTTTAAGCTCCTCTTAAACGACTGGGATCTAGGTAACCAATCAATATTGTAAGCGGATGACACCAATAGTCCGCTCTGAAAATGAAAGAGACAATTAGTATCGAGTTCTTAGGTTTTCACGATTGTTACACATAGGAAATGAAACTATTTTTCCGGATTCACCATCAGTTTGGGCTCCAGTATTTCCTCTGAAGAAAAATCCCAAACAGACTTATGGCTGCAGTACTAATTACTACGTCTTAATTTATTCTAATTTCCATTATTAATTAATAACAAATTTAACATAATAAAAATTCATATTGTTAAAATAAAATAATTTGTAAAACAATGTAGCGTAAATTGGAATGTTTCTTTGTAAAATTATAAATAAGGTATTTAATTAATAACTTTTGTAACTATAGTGAAAAAATAGGTGGTTTGCGTTAATATTAGACATAACTGGTTGATGACTGTACCATCGCAGTCAACCGTGATCATGAGACCTGTAAAGGGCCTCAAACGTTGGTTTGTAACAAATATACGCGATTTAAATCCGGAAAAATAGTTTCATTTGCTATAGACAATTAGTAGATCAGAGAAACAGAGCTAATCATTAATGTGCTGCCCTTCTTACTATAACCAATGGACCAATACCTCAAGAGCTAATTGCAACGCAAATCGCAATACAAGACGGCGTAGTCGGGTATTTAATACCAATTGGCACACCAGACGTCGCGACGAGTACCAAATAGTTATTTTATAACTAATTTGTTTTACAGTGACAAGCTGCAATTTATCATAAAACTACTCTGAGTTCTAGTTATAACAAACAAATATACTAGATGGCGCTTATTGTACGGCTTTTTACGGATTCTTTTATTTTGTTTAGGATTAGCTCCATCTACCCTTATTAGGCAGCGTTAATTAATAAATTAATTTACAACACACAATGCCATTTATAGACACGCATTTTTGTCAAAGTTCAGAAAATAATTTTAGCTCATGATCAATATCGATGCCTTACTTTCTCGTATCTTATAAAGAGTGATTATTCAGGAGATGGCAAAACTTTCTATTTATTTTAAATTTTTTATCAAGGGTGTTAATTTGGATGCGTTACTTTAAGAATAGGTAAAAGCCAGTGTGTGAATATGAAGGAAATGTGATGCGAAAGCAGCTTGCAAAATTTGTAAGTACAATCCATTTTTAACCGACTTTAAAAAAAGGAGGAGGTTCTCAATTCGACTGTATATTTTTTGTATGTATGTTACGCGATAACTCCGGCAAATTTATGAACCGATTTTGATGATTCTTTTTTGTTGGAAAGAAAGTACTTCAGATATGGTTACATTTAAATTTGAAGAAAGTATTCCACCTCTTAAGGTGGCAAATTAGACGATGAATGACTTTTGAGGTCGGTTTTTTTTTAGTACTCTGTACTGATTAGCATTTCAATAACTTTGTGCTTTAAGATACGAGTATGAAATAGTAAGGCGACGATATTTGAATAACAAGGAAAAAAATAATGGATATCCACGACTATTTATATAATATAAACTACTTCTAGGCTATCGATCAACACCATCTAGGTCTAAGACGGTATTTTGACCTTTTTCAGAGTTACGATCTTTAGTATGGAGATTAGCAGTCCTCTTGAGTGGTCCATGCCATAACTGACGTAATTGACATTTTTAGCGAAATTGATTTACTAACTTATCTGGAATCAGTGAAACCAGATTTACAGCCCCCCTATAAGCGGTATTTTTACATCTTATTTGTTTTCACTTTTATTGTTAGCAAAATCTACGTAGGTAATTGACATTTTTCAAAGAAAAAATAACTTTAATTATCAATATTATGACGAGATTTTAAATTTACAATTTATATTTTAATTTTATTTTATATATATATTTTTTTATTTACGAGAATTTAATAGTACGTCCAGGGAAGTACTGCCACCTTACTTCTTTCTGCCGTCAAGCAATAATGTCAGCATTACTGTGTTCCGGTTTTGAAGAATAAGGGTGCTGGTGAAATTACAGGCACATGGAACTTGTCAACTTATGTACGTACGACGGGCGTATTGGCAGTGCCCGTCAGATCTGTGCGATTTAAGCTCTGAGTGGCACTGCAACTGTTATGAACAGGCGTGTAGTTTACCATCAGGCGCACGACTTGTTCGTCCCGTCACTTAATATTATAAAAAAATCACGAAAGATACCAAAATGTAAATGCGTTAGTTATGACAAGGAGGGCAATATGGTGTCACATAGTTTTGCTACGGTTTGTTACGGTTTAAGACATGTATAAATATTGATAATAAAACCGGGTATCGAAAAAAACTAACCTCGCAAAACTGGCTCGAATGAAATTGATTTTGCGCACTTATAAATCTAAGGCATTTGAGAAAAAACTTTGTCCAAATGTAACAATTTTTAGTGGATTAAGTACAAAAAATGATAACATAAGTCAACCCAAAAAGAGAATGACTAAATCGGATTTATCATGTACCTCACAAAGACCAAAGAATTTGTTTATAACCATATAGTGTACTTTGCCGCGAATTTTGAATCTAAATCTCATGAAGAAGCAATTGATAACCATGACACTTCCAAGCGGGTTGGTGCAATCGAGAAGGAAATAGCATCCCTTGCAGAAAATAGTACTTGGACTGTTATTCCTAATTTTTAGGATTTGTCTCTTTAACCTTAAGTACTCAAGCTAGTTTAAGTACCCAGTTAGCTGCCAGTGAGATAACGCAGCTTAATATAATCAAAATACACCGAAAACATAAGTACTTACTTCGTAAGAAAGCTGTGTTCCAAGCCATCCAGGTACAAAAATTTCAGTTGTCATTGCTCCCAAGTAAACCACCATAAATATAATATTTTCCATCGACGACGGCTGTAACCAAATATTCATTAATCATACTCAAAACAAGATATCGAAAATATTACCAACGAGTGGAACTTAACAGATTTTTTTACCAATAGTAAGCCATACAACACCGCGCAGATGACAGCTGATGACATACTAAATTGCACAAACATTGTCACCCTTATGACATCCGTAACCCGAGCACAATACCTAGAACAAGGAACACTTTCAATAGATTTGTCTGTAAGTCATTAAACATTATGATTTAACTATTATTTTATATTTAATAAATGATATTAGGAAAATTACTTCAAAACGAGCTCATAATGTCGTAAATTCTGTTTAAGCTTCGAAATGAAAATTGTTTCTTGGACATCCTTTGTCCCCGTTGCTTCTATTGAGTTTAATTTCATATTCGACAATTGATAATTGATAACTTTCAATTGAGTGATTGCCATCAGCATCAATCCAACGATAAAAGAGTCTATGTTTATATCGTACGTCATATGCCCGTATATTCCTAATGATTGATAAATATACCAATATATAAAATAGTTATCTCGATGTTCATCAGTCAAAAAATAGTATTTGCTTATCGGTAATTCTAATGGCCCACTGGTTATCCAATACCGAATAACAGGAAACACCGCTAGCGCAACGTAGGCAAAATGGCAAAAAATTAAATAGAGTCTGTGGCAAAAATTATATTGATCAATAGCTTTCTTGATATAGCTTTTGGAAATATCGTCATTTCCCTCGAAAGTGTTGCAGTCCAGATATTCAAATATCTCAAATATTTCAACACGCATTTTGAGTATCATTAATACTTGTGCAGTAATTGCCACCTCGTTAAAGTAAAATGTGGCTTCGCGAATAATCAAATCAATTTTCCTGGGACTATAGAAAAGGTTTAACGTAAGAAGAAAATTGTAAATTATCCATGTGATAAGCAAATACGTAGCAGAAACATATTTATAAAACTTGGTATATTTTCTTCCAGGCCAAATCCCAAAAATTTTCCAAAAGAAAATATTTAGTTTAAAACAATCGGACGGGCGAGTGGACAACATGGTGACAAAATTATTATGAACTTATTAAAAATGCTGTGATATTCTTATATAGTGTAATTACTTAAGTGTTACTCATTTATTCAAGCATCGTAACATAAGAAAGAGATCAACTAATAACTTAAATACTAGGGCAAGGGCTAGATTACATACCATGTATGGATTACATTTCATATTTGAAGAAAAAATAACCGAGCCATTTGCAAGACGTGTTATTAGGTATTATACTGAAAACTGTTAGACATTTTTATTAATCATATTTAATCTCTTTGACACTGAAAAAACTTATTTTATTCATGACATAAAATGACAGAGGTAATGTAATTATTTATTTAAACTAAAAAGAATTAAGTTTAAAAAATTGAAAGGGCAAGTAATGTAATAACGCTGTGGCGATCGTATGCGAGACATTTATGTATGAGCATTCCTTTTGTCGTATTTTAATTCTAGTATCTATATTTTTATTTTCGTTTTATTCCTCAGGAGTTTTCAAAACAACGCAAGTTTTCTAATTCAAGTCAAGAGTTGTTCATTAATTCGTAGCCATCAACGCTTTGACCTCTTTATTAATATTTCAATCGAGTATACTTTAGCAAATTCTACGGCAGGGACACTGCCCAATATTGCTTGATCTCTCCCTCCGACGTAAGCTCTATGAAATTTCCAAGCAAGAGAAGATCTACTTGAGTTAGAATCTTATTGCCGCTATATCCGGGATTCACCGAGTAGATTAAAACAATGGACGTGTTTGCAATTCGGAGAGCGGTGCAACCCTTCTTGCGCTTAATTGCAGGGGTAGCCTGGGGTCTTGAAAACCTCTTTAATACTCGGAAGCTTCGTATAGTGCACGTGAATTATATAATGCGCAATGATATTATGTTTAGAATGCGACAACATAGTTTTGAATCAATTAATACAGATTTTAAAAAAAATTTCATGAAAGGCTTAAAGCAATTAAGCGTCCTTTTCTTTTAGGTGTTATACTATGACTTTTTGACAAACAGGCAGGGCGTCGATTACGAAGTAATTTTTTCCGCTGTTTATCGCCGTTATAAAACCCTATACAAAATATCTGTAACAAACATAGAAATTTGTGAGGTCTGCTGGATAGGTCTGTAGCTAACTTGGTAAAGTGGTGGGTCTTAGTTTTTTTATAGCCCTAGTTTGCATACAGACGCAAATTCGAGTCCTACCTAATCGAAATAAATTTTCTTTGTGTTCGATATTTATATTAATAATTATAACAAATTAGTGGAGTACGTCCACAAAAAAATAATTAATTTTATTTATAATACAATAAATAAATGTACATAAAAAGAAAAAGTTCGACGATTCACTGAAGATTCTTAAATAGTATTTTATGCAATCGAATCGTTGCTTAATGAGGGTTCTTAAAGTTGAGTACCGGTACGAGATTTTAAGACCTAAATATGCAATGATTGCATACAATACTTTTTCTACGAGTAAATAAAATAATGAAACAGAACCAATATTAAATGTACATTTTATTAACAATCCACGACAAGAAACTTTTTTGAATAAATTTTAACCCATTTCTTTTTTATTATTAAAAGTTTTGGCTTGAATACAAGTTCTTTGAGCCATGTCTTTTAATTATCGAGATCCTCAGTAATATTTTCCATTGTGGTTTTAATACACTATATTTTCAATTTCTCTTAAATAACTTAATTCACTTATTTGGGGTTTTTAACCAGTCATAAGCGGCGGGAGTCAATATTTATGTTTTCGCTTTCACTTAAATCACATTATCTTCTATCACTTTGAACAAAAACTTTGAATTCTCAATTATTGGAATTTTTAAAGTCTTTTGTAATTAGTTTTAAAATAAGGAATATAGTTCTAACTTTCTTCATCACTATTTCTTTCTTCGTTTTTTCTTCATAATATACTTAAAATAAAAATAATCTTTGTAAAAGCTGTACTTGTAACTTCAAAAGCCCGCAATTTTTTTTAACTAATTTCTTAGAATAGAATAGAACTGGCCAAGAACCAAAATATAATTTGACCAATATTTTTTTTATAACGGTTTATGGCTCGACTAGGTCAATATAGTATTGTATTATCTGTGCAGGCAGTATAGCGTTTGAAAACGTCTTTTATTTGAGATTTTAATTAGCAAAAATACGAAGTTCTTCTTTGAATCTCATTATAATTTTAGTACTATGAAAATTTTCAGCTCAGTGGCGAGTACCAAAGATAATAGAATTCAGAACTAAAAAGAGCGTCTTTAAGATATGGTATATGAAACTATAAGACAGATTAAAGTACAGCAGTACAATAAATCCTAAACAAAATCAACAAAATGAATGAAAAAATTCGAAATGAAGATTCAAATTATCGTAAGCCCAACAGGAATCGAATAGAGTTTGCAATAAGACGAAGAATGATGTTGTATACCTTAACGATGGCTTGAGGCAAAAGTTCATTGTGCTATTTAGATAGCGTACACACATCAAAAAAAGTTTGCGATCACTTTTAAAACTTGAAATATTTTTTAATTTCTAAAAATATTTCAAAAACCTCTTTAGTGATACTATTATTTGTTTTTAATTTTAATTATTTATTTAATGTTGTACTTTTAACAAAAAAACTATTTATTACATATTTCTTAATAATATTTCCACATATTAAAAATATGTTAAGTTTTCAAACTGATCGCAAACTTTTTTTGATGTGTGTACCTATTCGTGGAGTCCGGAAAATTAAAATATAACTGAACTCGGAGAATGTACGCGTTACTCGTCTAGAGAGGAGTACCTAGTTTAATTTTCAACACAATGCACTAGAGCTATAGTATGCTTAAATATAAACTCTGATGAAGTTTTGTTATTTTTCTTATTAATGATACAGAGCGTTTATATGAGAAACCTACTGAACGACACAAAAATTTATATAGTAGTTAAAAAATTCCTGCTTAATCGCGTCACGCATCCTAGAGACACACGATGTCCCTAACGATTTCAGTTTTTTTTTAAATAAAAATTATTATTTTTTAATGGTCTATTAAAGATCAAAACACAACTGCGCGATAGAGACACCATGTGGCTCTAGGACGCTACAGTCAAATTCAAATTCAAAATAATCTTTTTTTTCATAATTAAGCATTATTACACTTGAAATGGTCACAATGGTTAAACTCTACCGCTCACTCCTAAGGCAGATTTCCCTGAGAAGAATGAGCAAGAAACTTTAGGAGTTGCTCTTTGTAAATAACTTTTGTACACATGCAACATTTACAATATATATTTTTTTTGTTTTGAAACATCAGAGATCGAGACGACCTCCATGAGCTAAATGGGTTACTACCACGGATTTTTGTCATTCAAGTACGCAGAAGTTGTATAATAAATAACCTTTAGTATACAATTTTTGTTTCACTATAGTTTTAAACCTCGTGAAAAGCAAATTTTGTATAACAACCGGAATCTTGTTACAGAAGCGTATACATTGCACCTTAAATGAATTTTTTACTTTGTGAAGACGACTATCAAGAACAGCTAGTTTATTTTTATTCCTCGTATTAATGTTATGTCTGTCACTATTTTTCATAAAGAAATTACTATTCCTCTTAACATAAATTACATTTCCATAAATGTACTGTGAGGCTAATGTAAGAATGTTAATTTCCTTAAACTTATCTCTCAAAGATACTCTGGGGCCCAGATTGTAAGTTGTCCTAACCGCACGTTTCTGCAGGATAAAGATTCTATTGATATCGGCGGCGACATTATCCAAAAGCAAAATGTCGTATATCATTAAACTGTGAAAGTAGCTGAAGTAAACCAATCTAGCGGTTTTCACGTCTGAAAGTTTCCGTATTTTTTTAATCGCGTACACTGCAGAGCCGAGCCGTTTTGATAACTTACTTATATGGGGACCCCATTGCAATTTAGCATCTAACGTTATATCTAGAAAGACTTTCCACTTTTTTTTTCACATTTTTTAATTGTATCCACAAGATTCAATTTTTCGTTTCTAACTACAATGTTTGTAACCGTCTCTCTAACATTGGGTAATGTAAAATTCACACAATTTGTTTTTTTCTCATTAAGGAATAGGTTATTGACAGCAAACCAATCAACTACTTTAGATCACACACATCGTCGTAGGAACATTGGTGCCTTTTAACTTTAAATAATAAGAAAGTATCATCAGCTGTAGTTGCTTGGTGCGTGGTTTTGCAGGCAGGAACACTTATCACTA
>NW_020653851.1:13982054-14068878 GCF_003589595.1 Hyposmocoma kahamanoa
CGACTGCATCGGAAGGGTGCGATTTGTGCGTGAGTGGTTACGCCACAAACAATACTATCTAATGTTTTATACCCTCCAATAACAACAGCAACAAAAATGGGCCTAGAGTTGAACCTTGAGGGACACCCATGCTAATTGCAGACCCTGATGATCTCGTACCGTTAACATCGACCCTCTGTACCCTACCACGCAAATACGATTTAAGGTCGAGGTCAAGTCCCGCCACACCATAATGGCGAAGTTTCCTGACTATTGTATCATGGTGCACACAATCAAAAGACTTGGAAAGGCACAGAATTCACCAATAGCAACATGTAAGACTTCCCATGCATCAAATATATGATTCATCAACTCCGTTCTAGCATCGGTTGTAGAACGACCCCGAGTGAAACCAAATTGTTTAGGAGACATAAAGTTATTACTATAAAAATGTGCATACATCTGATTTAGAATAATTTTTTCAAATATTTTACTGAGAGTTGGTAGTATTGATATAGGTCTGAAATTGTTGGGGTCTGAATTACTACCAGATTTGAAAAGTGGAATAACTTTACTTTGCTTCATGAGGTCAAGAAAAACATCAGCATCAACACATTTATTAAAGATACAGGCTAAGTAAGACGCAATACAACAACTACAGAACTAATTACTCTGGCTGGAAGACCATCAAGATCAGCAGTATTTTTTATGTTTATAGATTTAAAGGCTTCAACAATGTCGTTTGGAAATACATGACGGAAGTCTAAATTAGTGATACTAACTGCATTATTTTCTTTTAGTAAGGATTCAGCGACGGTGGGGGATGAATTTAACGACTTAATCGTCAAAAAAAATTTTCTAATATTTTAGCAACTTCTGCGTCTGTGTTTACAATTTTGTCAATAAATTTTAGTTGAAAATCTAAGTTACGAGGTTTGACACTTCCAGTTTCACTGTTTATAATATTCCAAGTCATTTTTACTACATTCACGATGCTTTTAATTTTATTATTTATAAACATTGCTTTGGCTGCAATATAAACACGCTTAAACATTTTCGAATACTTCCTAACAAAATCATTAAAACTGTTACTAGTGTTTAGGTCCTTTCATCGTAAAGATCATATAGCCTTTGTCTAGTTTTGTGAATTCCCATAGTCGCCCAATCACTACATTTCAATGAATTATTAATGGTTATGATTTTGGACTTAAAAACATTATCACGTTCACTTTTCACTGTGTTGAAAACTGAATTGTACAATTTATTGGGATCGTTAACGTACGGAATTTCAGTTAGTTTAAGCATTACGTTATTTCTATAAGCTTTAAGTCAACCATTATTTATCGAAACACATGCAGATCCTTCTTTTTGTCATTTTGTCAACAGTTATATCAAAAGTTGTCAATTGACCGCAGTAATCAAAAGTTAATTTATTTATAATAGTTTTATTACTAGGTACGGCGTTAGTATAAATGTTGTTTAAACAAGTGGTTGTAGTAGAAGTTATTCTAGTAGGCACCAAGAAAAGATTCACAAGATCACAACATTGGAAAAATGATATGAGCCTACTGCTAGCACTGGAATCTTCTAATAAGTTAACAGTGAAGTCACCACAAATAGCAATATATTTATTTGGATTAATTAATTTGCCTAAAACTTCTTCTAATCTTTTTTTAAATAGTTCGTAAGATGAATGAGGGGGTCTGTACACGCTTAATATAACAAGCCGTTCAAGCTCTATGCAGGATATCTCTATAGTCCGCTCAATAGATAGGCTCACATAATACGTTCTTTAAATTTTAAATTATTTTTAATAAGAATTAAAGAGCCGCCATGAATAGCTTTTTTTCTTCTGAACGAACTAGCCACCTGGTGATTGTTGAAGCTAAACATGAACTGATGTTTAGACAAAAAGTGGTACTCAGTAATACAAAGAATATCAATATTATTACAGTTAATAAATAATTCTATTTCTAACTCTTTGCCTTTGCCTTGCAGTAATAAAATCGTTAGGGACACCGTGGGTTTCACGGTCAGACGCGTACGACGGTTTAACATTATTGGTGATAATAAAATAATGTTCTTTTTTTTATAATACCAAGTGACGGGACGAATAAGTGGTGTGTCGCTTACCATCAGGTGTACAAATCTGATGGTAAGCGACACGCCTGTCCATAACAGTTGCTGTGCCTCTCAGATATAATATGTATAGATATAATAACTTCGTGATATTCAATAAAATCAATATTATAATTCATAAAGCGATATCTCTTGTGAACTTCTGGTAGTTGTAAAGCTACCTGCTTGAGTGAGGAAAAACTTTCATCGATTTCTCACAGGTTTCTCACGATAAAAAAGACGTTAAAGCAAAAAAAATCGTATGGTCTGCTTAACCGATCTATAGCGCAGGTGGTAGATAGTGCGATAGCCCTAGATTGGCATACAAAATTACAGACGTAGATTCGAGTGCAGTCAAATCGAAGAAATTTTTCTTTGTGTTCGATCTTTGTACTAGTAATTATAACCAACTAGTGGAGTAATTTCACAAAAATAATTGAATATCATGGTAGTAAAACATCGTGATATTCAATAAAATAAATATTAAATATCGACTCATACGTAGAACAAAGGCCTATGTGCAAGACTGCTTATTCTCAGAACATTCTACATTTCGTTCGTTGTCCTTCACTGTGGATATCAGATCGACCGGTGTTCGATTTTATATGTCCGAAACGAAATAAGATATAAAAATTATGAAAACCCCTTTAGATAGACCTTATTTGAAATAACGAGATTATGTATTTATCATATCTGCATTGTATAATCACATCAGACTCTGTTCACCGCATGAGTCGATATACTCGATATAGATCCGAAAAATAGTTTCATTTCCAAAGTGTAACAATTGCGAAAGCCTAAGAACTCGACAAGCTAACTTTTTCAACACCTCAGAGTCCGTTCACTACATTTTCTCCAAGTGCAGTACATTGTGGGTAGTTTAGTGCAATTTTTCTTCTAGCGCCGTCTTTCTCTTTTTTAATTAAGTGAAACTAAGAGGGCCTTTTGTTTCCAAGGCCCTGGCTGCTAATTGCCTTCAGTCAGTCACTTGTCGTCGGCAACGCTTTATTTGCCCACTTTCGTTCGAAAAATTTCGTAGATAAGAAGCAAGAATCTTGTAACACTTAAATATGTTTTCAAGGACGGTAAATTTTTAAACATTGTGCTTTTGCTAATGTTTTACTATGTATATTGTCATTTTAATTTTATTTGGTTCTTATAAGTTTCCCATAAGTATGTAGGTACATACGTATCTTTTATGATTCCAAGTAACGGGACGAGTACGTCACTCGACAAGGTAACCCACACGCCTGTCCGTGGCTGTACCAGTGCCACTCAGAGCTTTAAATCGCAAAGATCTAAAGGGCACTACGCCCGTCACCAAAGGCTCTAAAAAAAGTTAGACATAGTAACAAGTATAGCAAATAGTCATATCATTATTGTTTTAGCTGAAAGCTTCCATACATATATAGATATAACCCATAATAAAATTGGAAGCAAAAATATTCTACAACGGAAAAATAAGAAATAAGAATTGCAAACAAACCCATTGTTCTAGGAAAAGAAATTATCTGGGCGACGTGGCGAGTGCAACTACGTGTGTCCTGTTTAGTATGCATTAATCAGAGTCGGTCGAGCTATGCCGTGATTGAAACTAAATCCCTGGGTACCCGTTACTGCCGACTGATTGCTCGACACTACAGCCAGGATTAGGTTATTTAAATGAGAACCGCATGAGGATTCAAGCCAAGATTTAAAAATTAATTGTATGCATTAATTTTTAGTCACGTCGTATGATTTTGGTAACAAAATAATTAAGCTTGCAACTGAATAAAATTTAGCTAATTAAATTGTATTATAAATAAAACGTAGAGAAAGAAAACTTTCTACTCATGTCCTAAAACTCTTAATTAAAATCTTAATTAACAGCACATGTTGGCAACATTAAGTATGAAATTTTATCCAACGCCGTTAAACTTTCTCTATATTTCCGCTATAGAATTGCACACCTTTTTCCTATAGTTTACTTTGAATGCACGCAACCCGTACCAAATGATGTGTATATAGGTGGAACCTGAAAAGCAGCATACTATTACATGCTGCAGTAGTGCACAGGCTGCATCCTTTTCATTACCACTACATTCCACATTTCCAAAACTGTTAACTGATAACTTTTTTATTATAAATGTGCTTATGAATAAATGTCGTATTATTAAGACAAAGGTTCTTCTTGAACTCGACTCAAGGTCGGATCGAAACCAGGTACGGGTCTAAGCCAAGTATTATGGTTCGGCTGTGTTATTATTATTATTAAATATAATTCGTATTAGTTTCTACCAAATGTTGTTCTACTCCAGTCCACATACACGGCCAGTCACTACAGCAGCAAACATTACTGTTTATACATACAATAGGTATAGGTACTTACGTATTATTGGTGATTTTAAAAAGTAATAACTTACAAAACATGGATGTGCAAACAAAGATAAAAATATCAGCAAGCGATTACCTTTGCATTTCGTTGTGTAGCATTTACCACAGTTCCACTAACTCTACAAAAGCAATTAAATTATTCTATAAGTCCCATTCAATAAACTAGCAATATTTCCGAGTTAGGAACGATAGACCACGGGCGCTGATGAAAATAAGAGTAATTACGAGTATCCACCTGTACCGGGAGCAAGCAATAAATCCATTTAGCAGTGAAGGGGCGCTGATTTCCCGACAAAAGCCGAGGTGTTGCTGCACCAATTTAAAGTTCTCGCTTGTATGTTATGTCCCTAACCTCATTAGCACGTTCGAAATTAGTTTCACTACAAATTTTCGAGTACTGTTTGCTGTTTGCCTGGGAGGTTTCAACGAAAATTGAAATTTGAACAAGACACTTTTGAAAATATCTAAAACTTCAACTGTATTAAAACTTTTACAAGCGCAATCATTTTAATAAAAGGAGCTTTAGAAATGTTGAATATGTAAACAGGAAACAAAGTGAGACAGGGTAAAAAATGTGCGGAGAAAAGAACAAACTACGCGTTTCCTCGTCCACCTACATAATCAGTGTCCGGCGTAACATATTAAACTTTTTCCATTCGCAGATCCCTCTGAAAGAGAAAACGAAGAGCACTTTTTGCGCGTCTGAAAAAGCGGCGTAATTTATTTTCCCTTGGTGCAATATTTAGTGCTGTCCATTACTACAGTTCGCGACCGAACATTATTCACGAACATCCATCTTTTTTTTTTCTCGGTCGCACGCGCGTGCGGTCCTCCATATTAACTTTTTCATTCATATTCTTCAGAATCTTTCTGATATTGGAAGTCTTTTTGTAAAGGATCGAAAGCAGATATATTAATTGGAAAACATTCGTCTTCGTAAACCGGTATTTTGAGTGGTGATTCATGTGCTTTTGCGAGGGTGATTCATGATGAGTTGCAATCTCTAGGTCAGTGGGTCCGTAATAACGCCTTCCTTTAGGAAGCCCTTGTAATAGGCTTTCCCGATTCGAGTGCAATACAAGAAGCCTTGTCTAGTAATGATTAATGATCGCTAATGTGCTTCTGTGCTTGCTGGATGAATACTACTCCTCGTATTTCTTTCTTCACGTATTAAATAGTAAGTATTTCTGAATATAGGTAGGCATTTAAAAAGCTATTAAAACGCTTTATGTAAATGTGAGTTTTCTAATTCAGCCCAAAAGCTTCAAATACTTATTCTCACTTTGCTTAACTAGGCAAGCTCAAACACTAACCTGAAGAATTTGATACTTAATATAAGTAAATGTTTGCGTTGTTGAAAGCGTGAAATGATGTTGCAGGAGCGGACTTCCGCCGGCGTCTGGTCTAATGCGCCTTGCACTTAGCTCAATCACCACCTAAATGCACTACATGGCTTGTAAACTTGTATGGCGTGTTAAGTAGGTATAGAGAGTAGGATTTGTACAAAAAATGATATAAAGTTTTAATAATATAAAGTTTTCGGTATTCATTTTCTCGCAGCCTGTGTTACTTTTGATTGTGAAAACCAACGACTACTTCTTTGGTGGAAGGTAAGTTAAAGACACATGAAACCTAATTAGCTATAAGGTTTAACATCCAATACGTAAGCGAAACCAAAATAATAGAAATTTTGTATATTCTACTTTCACGGGTATTTCAGTGTTTGACACTTGCAACTACATAAACGGGGTTTACACGGGAGACTAAAGCCACACGATTATCAAGAATCGACCGTCTAAACGGCAATTGGACTGGGCCGCTGGTGACTAAAGTCGTATGCCCCAAATTAGACTGGCATCCGACTTTAGCCCGCAAGTAGCTGGTCGACCGGCCCGCATGTAGCTGGACAAAAATCGACCGAGCAAATGCTCAGTCGCAGGCTGTCGCATGCTGCCTTATGTTACAAGTTCTTCCCAAAGCAAACCACATACTACTTAAAGAAATAACTAACACACTTTAAATAGCCAACACACTTTACTGTATTTTAATATTAAATTAAAATTTACTGTCGAATTATGTCATGATCAAACTGCTACTGTACTCAAGCCCATAATTTCAATAGTTATTGTTTAGCAGCAGTAGAGCTCCTTGTGAAAAAGTTCGTCCAGGGTAGTACTGCCATCTTGCCTGTTTCTGCCGCCAAGCAGTAATGTCAGCATTACTGTATTCCGGCTTTGAAGGGCAAAGGTGCTGGTGAAAAATTACAGGTACATGGGACTCGTCAACTTATGCCTCAGGGTGACAGGCGCAATGGTAGTGCCCCTCAGATCTTTGCAATTTAAAGCTCTGAGTGGCACTGTAACTGTTAAGGAGACGCGTGTAGCTGACCATCAGACCCACGACTTGTTCGTCCCGTCTCTAAATGTTAAAAAAAAGCTCGGATGTTAAGAAAAACCTCACTGATTTTAACTTCGTGGTTGTCACGTATGCCGCTAAAGGCCGCGAGTTGCTACCTCCGTAACTTACATCACATTCTACAAGCATTATAATATTCGACATTTTGATGCAAAATTAACTAGTCACCTACTGATTTTTTCGACATACATCATAATCGGGTGGCGATTCGACTTTAACATGCGATGCGACTAGTTGCACGCCTAAAATTGCCTCGTGTAAATCCCACATTAACGAACATTCAGCAGTTTTTTTCTGTAAAAAAAATTTTATAGCAGTTAGTAACTGTATAATTTTCTGTGGCTGAGTTGTCCTTTTAGTTATTTTCCTAAGTAAAGCTTAAAACTACTGTGTTTCAGTAGTTTTCCTCTAGGTGTTTTACTGACACTAAAACAGCTCGCCTTACTCTATGTGCTCGGCGAGTTTTTAGTTCCATTTTGCCTTAATGGAGCGAGCACATTAGGTACTTACTGTTTGTTTCTGTTTATAAGCCACATTAAGTTAATTTATTTGCTCTTGCCATAACAGGCAGTCTAGTTCTTTGTCTACTTTAGTTTTATGAAAAATCTTTGTTATTTTTTGTTTGGTAATTTGTTTATTTAATTGGTTCTTACTTTTCTAAGAATGAACTAGAAAACATTGATTTCTAATCGTGACCGTAGGTATATTTTAAATTATCAAAATTTTATACCTACAATACATACAACCAACCAGTTTATACCTCCCAATGATGGGCACGAGTCTCCTCTCAGGCGAGGGCTTAGGAAAGAGTCACGCCGTAGGTTGAAGACTTCACACGTTGTTTTCCTTCACTGAAAAGCTCATGATAAATTTCAAATCAAATTTAGAAATTATAGAAATAGAAATTCCGAAAACCTCAGAAGTGCGATCCACGGCCTCTGCTTGATCACGACGTCGTGGAAGCCTAATGTTTAAAAAATACAAGCGTAACAGTAAAACTGGTTACTTACAGCGACTTTTGGCAGCGATGTAAAGGCGCGTTCATGAAACGCGCGATTGCATCGCTACACTTGCGATGTTTTTTATTTGGTTCACAACTTGAAACTTACACAATGCATACACATAACAAGCTCTTTAAATATATAGTACATTGTGAGTTCCTTATAATAGTGAACATTTTATAGGCGATTGTATCGATGCAAACGCGCGACTGCATCGATACAAACGCGCGATTGCATCGTTGCAATCGCCTTTAAATCCCAAGATGCAATCGCACGCTTGCATCGCGTTTGCATCGCTGCTTAAAGTCGCGCGTACGTGTAAAGGTAGACTAGACTAGAGGCGACTGCATCGCTACTTCATCGCTACTGCATCGCGTTTGTATCGCTGCTAAAAGTCGCCGTGTCTAACAGCTCTAATAAGTATCACAAACCTCCATATCTTACAAAAGTATTTAGGTGCCCAAGTAAGTCGTAGATACGAGTACGTTATAATAGACACAAATTAACATCCAAAATAACCTACACACCTATCGAATCCATACTTTACTACTAAATCAACCAGATTCGACAACACGTCAATATAGTCCCGTTAACTAGGTCAAAGTCGGCGTGATATATGTTCTTAATGCGTTGTACTCCATAAATTTCAGGTGTCCTGTAATAGAGTGGTTTCCATTGACGAATGGGCTGTCTGTGACCTATACTTGACTTGCGTCGTCCATTGTATGCCCTTCATCTATCTATGTTGAAATTGTATAAGATTAAGTACACCAGTATTATTACTCACCTTACGGAGAGTCATTTTCGCACACTAACAATGTTTCGCACGCAAACTAAAACACGGCAAACGTGACAAAATAAACTCATTTTTTGATATTTCTTAAAAAAACCATGAGACTGTTATACAATATTCACATTATTTAATGACATCTTTAGGGTTTTGCTATATGTTGCATACGTTAACTGACTTAAACTGTCTTTAAATAGAGAATTTTGAGCTATATCTTATGCTATTTGAGGAGGATATTTGCCTTAGGTGTATTCTAAGTAGTTAACGGATGGCAGTATATTAACTAGTAGCATGAGAAAATTAATTAATGCTTACAAAGAAACTGAGAAGAGACTATGTTTTATCCATGTACTAAAAAACAAAAAATTAGGTGTATAAGAAATATATATGTGCATAAATAATACCTACCAATTCAGAAAAAAACGTTGTAGTATCTTTGAAAGTTCATCTCTTATATTTTCAGTTGCCACCGATATCTAGAATCAATTTATTTTCCCGATAAACCAATTCCATAGCTATATACCTACTCGTGTAACGGCTGATAAGCCGTCTTTCGATATCAGCAACGTCTACTCACATTAAGGTGAAATCTGGATTTATCCACCAAGCCTGACCTATTTCTATCAAGTGGCCATTATTTTACCTTTTATTGCTCGTCGATGTAGGTGTTACTTGCTGCGGTGTCTGTTTAACATTTATCTTGACATACAAAGAATACTTGTGTCATATAACGTTGTATCCAAGTAATGCTATATCTAAAGTAGTTGATTGGTTTGCTGTTAATAAACTACTCCTTAATGAGAAAAAAACAAATTGAGTGAAATTTACATTACCCAATGTTAGAGAGACGGTTACAAACATTGTAGTTAGAAACGAAAAATTGAATCTTGTGGATACAGTTGTAATTCTAAGTATAACGGTAAATGCTAAATTGCAATGGAGTCCCCATATAAGTAAGTTATCAAAACGGCTGGGCTCTGCAGTGTACACGATTAAAAAAATAAGGAAACTTTCATACGTCGAAACCGCTAGATTGGTTTACTTCAGCTACTTTCACAGTCTAAAGACATACGGCATTTTGCTTTGGAATAATGCCGCAGATATCAATAGAATCTTTGTCCTGCAGAAAGGAGCAGTTAGAGCAATTTACAATCAGGGCTCGAAAGTATCTTTGAGGGATAAGTTTAAGAAAATTAACATTCTTACACTAGCCTCACAGTACGTTTATGAAAATGTAATTTATGTTAAAAGAAATAGTAATTTCTTTATGGAAAACAGTGACAGATATAACATTAATACGAGAAATAAAAATAAACTAGTAGTTCTTGATAGTCGTCTTCACAAAGTCAAAAAATCATTTAAGGGCCAATGTATACGCTTCTATAACAAGATTCCGGTTGATATACAAAATTTGTCTTTCACGAGGTTTAAAACTATAGTGAAACAAAAACTTTATACTAAAGGTACAACTTCTGCGTACTTGGATGACAAAAATCCGTGGTAGTACCTAACCCGTTTAGCTCATGGAGGTAGTCTCGGTCTCTGATGTTTCAAATAAAAATAAAATTGTAAATGTTGAATGTGTACAAATGTTATTTACAAAGAGCAACCCCTAGAGTTTCTTGCTCATTCTTCTCAGGGGAATCTGCCTTACGAATGAGCGTTAGAGTTTAACCATTGTGACGATTTCAAGTGTAATAATGCTTACCTATGAAATAAAGATTGATTGATATGAAATGAAGATATGAATTTGAATTTGAATAAAAGTACATTGATATGAAATTAATAAATGTCTCTATTTTGTATTTTGCAAAGATATTATTTTAAAAAATGAATGTTATATTAGTTATAATTAATACAAAGATCGAACACTCAGAAAAAATTCCTTCGATCCGGTCGGATCTTTGTATTAATAATTATTAACAAACTAGTGGAGTCATTTCACATAAAAAACAATTGAATATCAATTAAATATAAAATAAAAAAAGAAATACCCCCTTTCTAATAAAAAAAGAATCATCGAAATCGGTTCAGAGTATTCGCGTAACATACACGCAAAAAACCGCCTTTTTTTAAGTCGTTTAAAAATGTTCAGAATATTCTTTTTGTCTCTTTGTATTTACAAATATAAGATTATGATTACATAACTACAATAGTAGATCTGTATAATCTGCGTTTATATATAATGTTTTAAAAAATATAAGATTGAGAAGAGAAGATACTTTTTCTCATATATAGTAACCCCAATAAAGAGAATTAGACTGTGAATAATAGGGCTATCAAGAAATTGGAAAATCATTTCAATACGTACTCTTTTCTTTTCGTAATGTCACTGGAAATTAATACCCGTATGTATAAATAATAAATGTCGAAATACCTATGTGCAAGATGCTGCTTATTCTCAGGGCATTGTACATTTCGTTCGTTGTTCTTGACTGTGGATATTCACAGTCAAGATCGACTGTTGTTCGATTTTATGTTTCCGAAACGAAATACTAAATACATAAAAAATCTGGAAACACCTTTAGATAGGCCCTTTGAATAACAAGATTATGTTATATCCTCTTTTCGCTGTGTAATGACATAGGACTCTGTTCATCGGATTAACCAAATGCTGCTATAAAACTTTGCCGGTTTTCAATTCTCAATTTTGACAATTCTACGAAATTGCAGAACGAAAATCAGAAATTTAGTTTAAACATAAAGAAGTTTGCTTCAAAATTAACCTTGCGTATACGGAGCAATTATGTATACAAAAAGATGTATCAAACAGATACCCTTCTCTAGAGAACTGCTTCTATTTCTTATAATCATGTAGCCGACAAAAGAATACTAAATATTACTAAAAACTCGCAAGAGTAAACTAAAGGGGAAAATAAAACAACATCTAAGTCAGGAGCACTATTCCGGAAACTAAGTAATAATTCATTATCAAAAATAATAACTCTTGCCCATGAAAGCTTTCACATTCAAAGACGAAAGCTCGTGTTTTAAAGAAATCACTTGTCTCAAATGTAGGTATATCTTGCGAAGAGCAGTAGTATTGGACGGATTGCTTTACAAACAAAATAAATGAAACATCTGCTCTAATAGTTGAATTCTCTATTAAACAAACAGAACAAAGGTTCTGTCAGAACGAAGTAACATAAGCTAATTTTACAAACACAACGTCGGTTATCTCCATGGAAGAAGCGAGCGAATTTTGCGAGAAGGAATTTTGGCAAACTTCCTAAGCATATCAAGTAGGTACATAAAGAATATTGGGAATTTGGATTGTATTCGTATTCGAAGCCAACCTCTTAGAGAAATTGGTCTCCACGGAGCATCTTATCTTGGTAGCAATAATTCGGATTATAAATAGTCCTAGATAGACATGATAGCGTAATTATCGTAAATATTCTCTTATTGTCGGTGAATGTTAATTGTGTTTGCTACATTATACTATTAACATTTCAAACTGAATGTGGCGATTACAGATAAATTCCAAACGATTACATACAAAGATAATGTAGTTCATGTTCAATAGTCACTAGTTGCTTTCTATGACACTAACATGAAGGCACAACAAACCAAACCGCCTAACCGTGAGGTCGTCAAATCTCGACTAAAACTGAACATTTCGCATTTTAATTTACTTGCCGCACGTCCTCATAGTTCATCTCATGAATGTCTCGTAAAATAACGTACTTATATCTTCATACGTTTAAAGAAATTACAAGATGTGGATGAGCATTAAGTGAAATTTGCCTCCTAACCTCACATAAATGTAATCTTTCTTTGAGGGCAAAATCAACTTGGAACGTGAAGCGTACGCTCATGTTTAGGTGGTTTGCTATAATATTAAAACCAACGACTAGTTCAAATTGATACACGCGCTCAACGGATGATACTGGCTCGTCTTACATTTGACATTGCCTTATTTAAGCAAACTACCAGTCTATGTAGAGCCTGCAAAAACGCTTAATAGCGAATGCCCTGAAGTAGGCAGGTAATTTAAATATGCCGTAGCCCTGTGGGAAACGACGAGAATTACATTTGTAAATAAGAAGGAAAGTTAACACGTTGATAAAGTTAAGTAAATTACGTTTTATGCGACTTCGTTACTGAAATATATTAGGTATTCAGCATTCTTGCGACTTGTTTGCTATTTATTTTGTAGGGTATATTAAATTTTCTCCCTAATTTTTACACAAAATAATTTTTGTTACTCTTTATAATTCCCACATGAATGCCTTTAAAACTAAAAGCTCTATGAGTCGGATGGGATACATTTGAATTAGAGATAGATGGAATCAAAATTAAAAATAGCAAACATCTAAGTATGAGAAAATAAGTATACAATTATATTCATACATATTATATGCGTAATTTCACAAACCAAAGAGCATACCTTTATATTAACACTAAGTATAATTTACAAATTAAAGTCCAGTATATACGCCTTCCGCATAAATGCAAACACACGTGAGTCGATGTGATTGGCCCGGAATTTCCGAGACGACACATAGGCTTTTAGACTTTTAGCCACGGGCTGGGTGAAAGAGTAAACGGCAAAGATTAAAATAAAGTAGACTTGACTAAACAATTTCAGAAGTGTCAAATCAGGACCCCGATTCAGAACTCTTTGATATTTTAACCGAATCGTTCGATTGGACGTTCTCGAATCGAAGGGCGCTTTCCGAGATATTCGACTTAAACGTTCGATTTGGATTCGGATACGATATTGTTATCCAACAGCGTTTACGGAGTTAGTCGGTGAAATAGATTAAAAGAAAAATGAAAATCCTTTTATATACATTTTTAGAACTAATCTTTTTATAGACTAATAAATATAGACTTTAAATATAGGAATGCATTAGTCTTGCATTACAATAAGTCAATAATATTAAACAAAAGCCAGATTTCATTTAAAATATTCAGAGATTTCCATATTATATACTTGCTTTGTAAACAATAGGACGTTCGGTAACTTTCATTCGATGACTGTGTTCTGAATAACGTTTGTATCCTTTGCCTGTTGAGAAGCTCGAGTAATCGTACGGGTGTGACTTCATTTCAGTTCGGTTTCGAATACGACAGTTTAACGTTCGATTCGAGTGTTGTGAATAAAAATTAAAATAAATCGACAACTGAGTTATAGTGAGGTTCTCGAATCGACCCCTTGAAGTGATAAAATATCAAGCTTGACACTGTGGACTTTGAAGCGTTCTTGTTGCAAACGGGATAGAGTTAATTTTAAATAACAAACTTGACATGCTCTTGACCCTGTACGTAGTGCTCCAACTGGTACAGCCTTGACATACGATTCGATGCTAGTGCAATATCGCAGCGACAGCAGTCATTTTACAACTGTCGGATTGTGCTTACAAATTACAGTCCTTAGCTTACGGGTATTTCTTTACAAGACGTATGATTTAAACTCACGAGATTGCGTCAATCCGGATTTCAATGCGTCTTCTTACCATGACGTCTTTACTTTACGAACGTCAAACGTCTAATGTTGTTCCGTTCTAGTACAACCGCGATACCAAGAAATGTATTTTATTATTGAAACTTAATAATGCTACATAATAATTATCTTTATGGATCAGTATAGGATCAGTTAGTTAATTAAGATAACATTTTCATAACATAAGATGGCTTGCCAGTTTAAATGTCGGTACATTGTTATAAGTAACACTATCTAATTAATTGATCAAAACCGAACAAATATTCAAATTAATATATTATGAGATGCTTAACACTGACTGTTCTTATTCTTATCATGTCAAATATACCAAAGTTGGGTATATATTGCTAATTATTTTTTGTGTATGCGGTCCCTATATCTTTTACGTCGCAAATAGTTTGCCCTTTTCAATTATGAAATTAAATCTACCTACTTGCTTATAAGTTCGTGATTTGGGTGAAATCACACCGTGATCACACCTTTCCCCGCGCAAGTCGCACGACAGCGACTCATACTTATAAGATTCGTGCGTCGATTCATATCTGCCGTGTATGATGCCCAGTGCAACTGTACCAAAATCGTTGTATCACGTGTCACAAATAAATAAGTTGATTCTTACAATCAAAGAATAACAAGCTGTTTGCCTGTGTTAATCACTTACACACAGTAGAAGGCAGAACTGTCTAACTGCAGACTTAAGAACGGAGTACAATCTATCTGACCAATTTTTAATACTTACCACAGTCTAATCTATGCCGTGTCTCGTTACGAGCACGAGCAGTCGCTATGCAAGCTTGCATAAAGTTGTAAAGCATTAATGCATCAAAGCGCACACGCGGAAGCACGCCTTCAGTATGAAGAATTTAAACATAAGTACTTAATAGGCACACACCGCAAAGGGATTAAGTTACTTGCGAAGATGCGCTATAAAAGACACAGCAACTTAATATTTGTGAGATAGGACTCAAACAAATGAAATAGTAAATTTAATATTATTTACCTATAAGCTTTCATAAGCCGGCTCCACACGGTTAGCATGGTTTGACAAGCCTTCACAAACGCAAGCGACTGACTTGAGCAAGAGTGACGCTCAACTTGATCAATACCATCGGCCTTCCTTTTTCGGTGTGTCACAGACTTAGCTGTGTTGAATATTGAAAAAAAAAATCGGGAGGAGATACATATTCATTTATGCCTTTGTTCTGCCCTATGCGTGTGGAGGTATGGTCTGTCTGTACAAATTCAGTCAGGAGAAGTCGTCTGAAGTTTAGTCAGGACTGCCTCCTCGTCCTTTGTGAAAAGAAAGGAAAGTCGGTCGTCGTCTTTTGTCCAAAAGAAAATCTTTCTAATTTTGAGTTTCTGTCAATGTAGTGAGTCTGTGTTTGTAGCCTGTCAGTTCGCTGGTCGTCCATGGAGGCTGGATGTGACAGTAAGTATCATTAATGATTTAATTACAAAAAATTGTTTACTTATTTCAAATAATAATTACTTTTAAATGCTAAAGCGTAGGGACGGTAGTCTTAAGTCTCTCTGCTTCGGACAATCATAGATACTGGACTGGTGTGAAGCTATTGAGCGGCTCTCGGTCCTCGTTTATAATTAGATTTTCAAAGTAGTTTTAAGTCAGGTAAGATAATAATAATGATACGAATAAATGGCGTGAAATTCATCGTGCTCACTATCAATTTTAGTCTTTCTCCACCACTGTACAAAGCTGTGACTATTTAGTATTAAGATTTTTAACTATACGAAGGAGCACGGCGATTTTTTAGAGGCAGCACGTGTAAACGAGTCACTTAAACCGTGTGCACGAACTGTAATTAAAGGTTTTTTTTTCATATCTTGGTGACAAAACATCATTATATCAACCATGTCGTAATTTCTAGAAATAATAACTTCCGGTATAACTAAGATTACGTGTCATAGTGAACGTAACAGACTTCCTTCGGTCTTTGTAAAAATAATCATATTAATAATACATTTGAGTTGCAATATTCCTGGTTCCTTGAACTTATGGTGTTTTTGTTTTTGTTTTCCTCTATTTTAGTTGTTAACGTTACAGTAAGTGCGTTTTTTTGTTCTTACATTTTTTGTTGTAAAATTGGTATTAAGGGTAATATTATGTGTTGCTTGTATACCAAAAGTAAATTCTAATCTGAAGCGTAATATGTACGCTTTGCTTAAAAATCTAATATTACATCTATACAGCTATAATAATTTGGCGTAAGAATTTCTCTGTCTTAATGAGGTTTTGAAATGTTACGGCCGGCCCTGCGAAAAGCTTTGAGATTTGCATTTCATAATTACAGATGTTTTTTGCTCTTTGTTCGGACAACTTTTGTAATTTGTTTTGGAAAAATTTTGTTTCAAATAAATTTATATGTTCCGTTTCCGTATTACAAGAAAATGTTTTTCTTTTCAGTTTAAGTTGATATTATTAATTTAAGTTGGTATTTTAAAAAAGCAAGCGTGCAGGAAACTTTAATATACTTGTAGGTGTATTTTATTAATTAATACTAAAATTAACGTAATTCTTAGTGTTCCAAAAGAATGTAAGTGCCTACCGTATTATTATGTACAAGACTGTGTGTAATTTTTATAAAAATAAAATATAGTGACGGGACGAACAAGTCGTGCGCCGGATGGTAACCTACACGCCTGTCCATAACAGTTGCAGTGCCACTCAAAGCTTTAAATCGCAAAGATCTAAGGGGCACTGCCTCTGCGCCCGTCACCCTAAAACATAAGTTGACAAGTCCCATGTGCCTGTAATTTCAACAAAAATGTGTATTTTACTTAAGCCTACTCGTAGCTACAAGATCGAAACTTAGTATATATGCCATAGTAACTACCTATTTACGTTTTATATGTAGATTTTCGGTTTGCACATCAATTTATGTATTTAGAGAGGGTAGGTAGTCTACTAGACGGAGTCACCCCACCGCATAGCTAATTATTGTTTTCCCTGAGGCAGTAAAAGTTACGGACCCCTTTCCATCTTAAATGCAGTCTCTAACATTATGAAAATTAATAAATAATAGAATTGCTTGCAGTAGGAACCCTCTTTTAAAATATATTTTACTCTATAACAAAGTCTATTGAAAAATGGCTCGTTTTTACATTCAAGACATTTCCGCTCGGCTAAGTTAATGTTTCAAACTGTTCAGTACAAACAAGTAAACTTAATTAATGTCTTCATTAAGTCGGGTAATATTCGTTGAAACAATAAAACATAAAGGGGTGCCACCCCTTCGTCATGAAATTAGCGTATACGTTGAGCGATCTCGTCGAATTATTAAAATATTGTTGGCTTTATTTTGTTGCATTACCTGTATAAATCTATCAAAAGTGGATTAATTTATTTTAGACTTATTATCAGTAATTTAAAATGTCTTAACCCAGTGTTTCCTAAACATTCTTCTGCTATGGCCCGATAATTTTCATACTGCCTCTTCGTGACCCACTCAATACTTTAAAACCCAAGCTGGTTACATTAAGTAAAATAGTACACATTTACTCTTATTAAAAATGTTTTACAAATATTATTTCGGCATCGCCTATTTAGTGCGAAGTATGGAGCCTGCTGCTAATTTTTTAATATAGAATCCAAGTTCGCTGAAAATGACGAAATTTTATCCTGAGGTCTGATTCCACTTCAACAAGGCGGGAATGTTATTTGATGGCCCGGTATTAGGTCCCGACCAAAGAGTAGAGTAATACAGGAGGAAGTCGCGACGCACCTAATGGGAAACGCTGTCTTAGCCTGTCACTTTATGTTTCTGTCAACAGTGAATATAAAATAGTTGGTATCTTAGCTTTACAGTTTTTGAGTGGTATTGTAAGTCTAAATGATTACAAGTCTAGTTGATTGTTTAGTCCTTTAAAAGCATAGATGCTATTCTTTTCAGCAGCAAATTTAGCAGATCTACTTAGCTAGAATCAAAGCAACAAAAAGAATGGAAACGGTTTACTGTTTAACTAAACTTTTACTAAAAACGAATGCAATAATATTATATGTAAACTTGATACTTTTGTAGATCTGACTGGCCCTCTGTGAGAACTGAGTGAGCACTCATTAAGTTATTTTTCTCTTGTTCTATCTTTTTACAAATAGAAAGATTGGATTCTACAATTGTTTTAGAACTTTTACTAAATGACTAACACATTTTAAACATTTTACAGAGGGTGCTCACTCAATCCACACACGCGTTGGAATTGAAATTTTACCTGGAATCGGTATTTTACTCCTTGATTGACCCCAATCTGATGTAACCCACCGAAGATGAGGCTTAATCTTATAAGATGGAAAAAAGACATACGTCAAGTTTTCAGCCCATTATTTAGTTTACAAGCATTAAGCCCTTAGACTTGGTTTCCATACTCTAAGGGCTTAATGCTTATAAAGTAAATAATGGACAGAAGATTTGACCTATGTCTTTTCTATATAAAAAGAAAAATTCACCAAGACTTAGCCGTATGGTGTCAAAACCTTTGCCTTTTCCTTTACGGAATGAATGGAAAAAACAACAATTTACAATGACAGTGACGTTTTTGACGTTTAAAGCGGTGGTTAAGCGCGCCTCGCATAAAATTTTATTATAAACCAACGAGAAACATTTATATTTAATAACATTACAATTGAAAAGTGTAAAAATGCGATTTATTCTAAAACAAGCTGGCTGTGGTAGTGAACGTATAGGCTGTTTAACAGAATTCGTGAAACTACCAGCCGCATCAATCGATACGCCTACATCAGCTCTTTTTACACAGGTTATTTACTGTTTACCGTTATAAAACTAATCATATTGACCCAATCTATCAGCACCACCATAAAAAACAGACTCGCAATACTACACCTCACTTAAATTACTAAATATACCGAAACTTTGAATCAAAATTTCGTAGTACGTACACGCGCAGTTTAACGTTGATCTTGTTTACACATAAGATAATATTAAAGCTTGGCATGTGCCATTTAGCAACTTAATAATTTTTGTTATTTTTAGGGAGCCAGTGTGGTACATCTGACTGCAGATGTTTTAACTCGAGTATTTTCAAATCCGCAATGTTTATGGATGCCATTATCCAACAGCATCCACCTAGAACCTGGCGTTAAAGCCCAAGGCGAAGGTGTTGGAAAGTTTGCAGGCCTAGCAAATCATGTTACTTGTGTTACATTCTACAATATTAATGATGTCACCCCACCAGGGCACTTTGAGTATGATAAGGCACCCCTGTGGACTAAGAATGGAAAAAAATTGATCACTGCTGATCGGTAATAGCTGATCAAATAAAGATTTTTAAACTTTCACATCTAATTGATTAGTAATTGCAAAAATATTTTGGTAGTAAAGAAAAAAATAGCAAATTTTTCACATTTTCAGATATATGGATATAATGGAAACATTCAAACCAGATTTCATTATTGCCATTGCTGATGGTCGCACAACATTTAACGATGGCTTGAAAAGAATAAACAAGGCTGTAAACAGATGCCGCAATATGCTAGATGTGTGCGTAGAACGATATAAAACTTCAGATGAATTTCAAAATAGTTTCCTTATTGGTGGGTATCTAAACTATTTATTTAATTAATAATACAACTGTGCACATACCAGGCTACTATTTAGGAACTGCTGGGCGAATGATATTACCGTTTTAATTTATTATCTTTACCAATGTCATTTCAAGAAACCCTACAATTATGAATACTTCATAAATATACTTTTACAAGAACTACAATGTGATTGGAAATGAAACTATTTTTCTGGATTTAAATTGCATATATTTGTTTTTTCAAACAAACCTAACAAACAAAACAAACAATGTGATTGTTTTGTATGTTACTATATTAATTAAAGACTTCACCGTATATCTAGAATATCTCTCTTAAACACTTCTATCATCTTAGGGTTGTGACGATTCTAACTTCCTTCATCTTCATCCCATTTTATCACCCTCTTTACCAATTCTTGGCCACTTAATTTTAAAATTTTGAATTATTCTCAAATTAATTTTTTCTTCACCTTTCTTATGTGGGTTGCTCCATCGTCACTACCATGAAAATTCTCATAATGGGAGAAGAGAGCCCTTGCCCATATATATTTACCTCATGAATCCCAAATTTCACATCATTTACTGTTAAATCATAGATATTTTAGGTCCTTTTGGGTTTTTTATTTGTACACAAAGTCTTTCTTTATGCTAAGTCTAACTTAAAGGGTAATAATAAATATGTTATATGGTTTTATACCATCTGAAACAAATGAAAATAAACAAACTCTTTTTTTTATTTTCAGGGGTAATAGTAGGTTCTAGTCAAGATGAGACTTACGATGAATGCATCAACCATGTCCTAAAGTACAAGGATAATTTAAGTGGAGTTCTACTTGCTGGAATTACTGATGGCACTGAACAGTCACTCATAGTACCCATAAAGCAGCTGGAAGAAATTTTCAAGAAAGTTAATGTAAGTAAATCTATAAGGATTGGGTATGACCACTCTTTTCTGAACTGGTTATACTCAATTCAGTCATAACAATGATATCACAATATTATTTTTAAACTCTTCCTTACATGTATGTTGTTGGTTGAATCAATCTTACAGTCTTTTGATGGAAATATTGGACAGGTGCACAATAAGTAATATCAAATTATTGTCGTTCTACTTACCACTTAAACCATATTTTTGTTGTTCCATGTTAGCAATTTATAAATGGATCCAGAGTATCTCTCTGAGATACGTTAAAGGAATTAACATTCTGACACTGGTGTCGCTAGTACATTTACTATAATGTAATTTATGTTAAAAATAATTTTTTGATGATAAGTGTTGATAGACTTTATACATATTATATATAAGTATATATATAAGTTCTTGAGTTCTATATGTACGTTCATTAGTATGGCCTGTTGCATGTTTTATAACTATGAAGTAATTGTTATTAAACACTACATAATATTATAATTTATTAATCTATATCAATAAGGTATTCATTCAGTTCATATAAAACATACAACTGGCGCGCAGACACATTCAGCGTGCCTGCCATCGCCACGGCGGTTGGCGTGACGAATTGGATGTCTCGACAAACAAACAACATTCTGATTGCATTTTGCAGTTGTTGTGCAGCTGCCTACACTCTAAGAGTTAAAGTACTATTTATTCAAATATCTTTATTTCATTGGTAAGCACATTACAATTTACGACAAATTAAATAGCAATTTTAATTTCATTTTCTTACCACCATCTTTCATCCATGTTTCTCTTGAAGCCAAAAACAATGAAATGGTTCACTAGCATGGATTTTTGTTATTAATGTATGTAGAGTTAAGTTTTTGTAGAAAGTTTTTGTCAATAGTTTTTTTTAGGCCTCATAAATTCCAAATATTGAATAGCAACAGCAACTATATGTAGAAGCACTCTAATAAATATATATATATTTTATTATTAGTTTTATATGAACTGAATGAATACCTTATTGATATAGATTAATAAATTATAATATTATGTATTGTTTAATAACAAATACTTTATAGGTAGTTATAAAACATGCAACAGGCCATAATATTAGACAATGGATTTCCTCGTTTGTATAGACTGGGCTATCTATGGTTATCGCAAGTTAACTACAGTGACTAGTAGTGTTAAGGGTCGTTCTCAGATAACCTCCAAAAATGTGTCCCTTTCAGTAACTTTTATGTTATTACATGAATGCTAAGCATTATTTATTTAATATGATTGCTTGCTTACTTAGTCTGTGTTACACATAAAAAGACTACTTTAGTACGTCACAGTAATAAATAAAAATTAAAAAGTGGCCAATTTCTCATTCATGGGAGCCGGTTCCACGTCGCCCTAATTTAAAGAAATGAAGAAAAAAAATAAATACTCGTGGAAATCGTAATATTTCTCATCGAGGATAAACTCTAATAACTTACACATCGAATACATACCGTAACTTTCCAATTTGTTATAAACAAATTTGTTTTCTTGGGAATACAAAATGTGTTTTTTTTTTAGAATAGAATAGAATAGAAATCTTTTATTACTCAATTTTTCTTATCATTAGTGTCAATTCTACTAAAAGCCGCCTAATAACAAAAGTTCATACCGCATCACCTTCACCTTTCGCACACGTGAGAAGGGGCTCCTGTCGGATTGGAGTGTACACAGGGAAGTAACCTGTCCATCTCCATTTTAGCAAAAAATCGACTTTAATACCAATTTCAGCGCTAGTGACTAAACCGTTCTCATTCATGTAAAACAATCTATCTAAATAAGTATTAAGTAATAGTTTTATAAACTTTATTGTACATCAATTAGACAAAGGGAACTTTAAAATCCATGCACTTTTCTAACGGTCCAGCATATTTTACACGCTTGACAATTAAAAATGTACCCAAATATCATTATTGTCGTTCTCATTCTTGTCTACTTTTAAGTCAAATAATTAGTTTAAGCCAAACATTTACCTGAATTATAACAATTAGATGGTGATAGTGGTGGTGACGACAGTGGTGACGATGATGATGGTGGTGATGATGACGATGATGATTGTAGTGATGATGACGATGATTGTGATGATGATGTGAATGGTAATGATGCTGATGATAATGGTCATCATGATGATGATGTTGATGGTGGTGATGATGATATATTGATGTATAACAAAGTTTATATGACATTAACAAAATACTTATTTAGATTTATTTATTAATTACATATAGATAGATAGATGGTCTTACACGGATGAGAAGGATTTATGTTTATGAAAAAATCAGTCGTGTTACTGCAATCATTCATTCGTGTCACCTAAAATATCGTTTTTTTATTTTATTTAAGTTAAATATTTCTGGGATTATATAATTATTGACATTGCTTGAACTTATTTATACGTTTAAGACCTTAAAACCAAAAGAAAAAAAGGGTTTTATAAAAATCACTCATTAAATGCCATTGAAATTCGGAAAGTGAAATTCACCCTTAAGAACCCTTCTGGTGCTACAAAATATTCTTTTGTTTTATATTGGAGCTTTTGACATCTTTATTATGTAATCTGAATTTGAGAGATATATGTATTGCATTGTTATCTTGCATATTTGCTTAAAAACGAAGCAATCAATGTAACACAGCATGAATAAAATAGATATCTCCATTGAGAAATTAATTGTTCTTGTTGAATTTCAGGATGCACTTCCTAAAGACTTGCTAAGAATTGTAGAGGGTAGTTGGAACCCTGCAGTAGTCGTATCAGCAATTGAACATGGCTGGGATATGTTTGATGGATCGTATCCCCTTAAACTGACGAATGACGGTCATGCGTTAGCTCTTATCTTGGACGTGAATCGAAATAGTGACGAAGTATGTGTACTTGCCCTTAGCCATGATCGGTAAGTGTTAAGACTTGAAGAGTAAAGAGTTTTTCTAGTATTTTAAAGTGAATATTCGCAGTATTATTTATTTTAAGGGATTGCCGCATGAGTATTAGTTACTGGATTAGACTAGTCAGGCAATCCCGCCGAGGTATATATAATGCTTTTCGCAAACAATGCTAGGAAATATCGAATAACCAAAGAATGATGGAGAATGTATAATAAAAAAAGTAAAACAAGTATGACAAACATTTTCTTCTTGTTTTAAATTAGGCAGAGTTCACTATTGTATTTTCACTCTTCTCACTAAAGAAAAAGTAAAATATAAAAATAACAAAAAAAGAACTTCAATGTACTTTCGTTTATATTACCGCCATTTTTTAAGTATCTGGTTAAGGTATGTTCGTGCATCAAAATTAAACGCAAAATATTTTTGTAACAAATACAAAAATAATTTGTAATAATAATAATAATAATAACGCAACACACTCATAGCCCCGCACTAGGGAAACCCTGTATCGCCGGTGCCATGGAGACACACATAGACAACCACAAATGACGCCCAAACTCTCGAGAGAAATAAATGTAGGCCATACACATACTTCTCCCGGCTTGGGAATCGAACCCAGGACCTCTGCGTGGCAGTCCGGCATGGTAATCGTTCGGCCACGGTGGCAGTTGTAAGGACCAGTACTCAGCGACTGACACAGTATTATTTTAAAAAAAACTTTATTGACCACAAGACATGATGGTACAAAAGGCGGACTTAATGCTAAAAGCATTCTCTACCAGTCAACCTTTAAGAATAACGAAATTCACGAACGCGGCGAATTATTATATTAATAAATTATATATTACATATTATTATTTAAATTATATTAATAATTATTAAACAAAATGTTACGCTAAGAAAAACTTATATGTAATAAATATATAATGATATGTACATAACAAACAAACCTAATACATTCATACATACAGCCTAACATAGTCATATACATAATATGTATATATATATATACAGAATATAATGATTATGATATGATGATAATGATAACCATTATGACAAACAATTTAAAAGATGCTCATGAACATTCTTTTTGTAAGAGAATATACTGGGAGGCCTTCTGATGGAGTCTAGGAGAGCATTCCAGAGAAGTATGGATTGGAGATTGAAGGATTGAGAATGAGAGAGAGGTACAGTGATTGAGAGTGAATTCATGGATCGAAGAGGGAGGTTGTGAGAGTTCCCGAGATATTGAAATTTACATTTTAAGTATTCTGGATAGTGAGGATTGAAAAGAATAGAGTACAACGTGCAGAATAGTCTCTTCTGCCGGCGTTGACGAATGGAACCATTTAAGTTGAGACCTGAAAGAAGAAACATGATCAAATTTGCATAGGCAGAAGATGAAACGGATAGCATTATTGAGAAGGCGGTCCAACTTATCTAATAGATTTTCATTGAAATCAGGGTAACAGACATCAGCATAATCAACGTGTGGGAATATGAGGGAAGTAAGGTCTTAATACTGATAGGAAGAAAATTCCGAAAGCGGTTGAGAAAACGTAAAGAAGGAATAACCATTATTAGTGGCGTTGTACACAGGTCCTCGCGTGCGCAGGTGCAAGGGCACGCAGGGCAAGACAAAAGAAGTGCCATAGTCAGAGGAGAGATACCACAAATACATGCGCTCTCAGAACTATAACACCCCTTGTGCATGCTCTCCTTGCTCCGGCCGACTTGGGTCCGCAGTCTATTTAGAGACTTCCAAGTGTGTCAAGATAGATTATGCCCAGAAGGGTGTTATTAGTAATGAAACTAATAAAACGCGTTATATCCGATTTCGTCTAATGATTCATTTCATTGAAAACGCTTTGACGTTGTATCTGCAAATACGTTATAATGTTTATAAGTAAAGATAAAATCTACAGCATTAATTTAAATCTATTTTGCCAAAATATATCAGGGTAATTTGTCAGGCTAATTGCCTGTTTATTGTATGCTGTGCCACACATCATGAGACTGTTTTATCGTAGATCTATAATTTTTGACGTCATAATACATACACCTGTGCTTTTTACGTATCAAATTACGAATTAGATTGTTGATCGGCGGTTGTTGTTTGTTGAAAATTTTGTGGGTTTTATCTAATACAAAAGAAAAATGTCCAAAGAGTATTTTCTCTTTCTTCTGCTAAATTAATTTCGATCTCCACATATACGTAAAGAATCATAAGCCCATATGCACAAGTTTCTATGTGAATGTTTTAATGTATTGAATGGACTAAAAATAGCATAAACTTATTATTCTTTAAGTTTGCAATTAAATTTAACACATACTTTTTATTTTTCATGTATCATAATCAGTGATCGGAACTGAAGGAGTTAATTTACCTAAAGTATGGACGCTTTCTTAGTATGGACATACCCCTTTCATCATCACTGCGAATAAAATTTATTTTACTGTTTATTTTATCGATAGGTTCAATAGGTTTATTCAATAGGTTATCTCATGGTTATTTTTTAGTTGGTTAAATTATTTAGATACGTAAGTACGTATAAACACAATTACAATATTATTTATAACATTTTCTTAGTATAGACATACTCATTTCGTCATCAATGCGTATAACATTTCGTTTATTACTATTTATTTTCTAAACATTCTAAAATATAAATTGTGTCATGTTTATTTTTTCAATAGCTAAATTATTTCAATAAGTAATACATATCGTCATCCTAAAGTAAATAACCTCCTATGTGATTTCTATATAATTTTTCAGGACGAAAATCAAAATTGGTGTAAAATGTAGTAAACGCAATAAGTTAGTAGTTTATTTGGTATTTTACAACAATATACTACTTTAGTAATATATTTGAGTAAGAAGTTTATAAGTTTTTCTTCAATAAAAGTCAGTAAAAGCGAACTATATGAAAACGCGAATGCGAGGCTTTCATTCCAAGGCAAAGAAGTTCAACAACAATATTGTTTTTTGAGATAATAATTTGTAGCAAATACTTTATAGGAAATTGTAATTTGTCGCCAATGTATTCAAATTCAAATTATGAATACGCATATTGAAATTGAAATGTAACCAGTTCCGAGAATTCCCGGGATTTGTAGAAGGGAACGTCCATATTATTCTTCAAACGCTCACAAAATTGTCAACTTTTTAAAGCATGGTGGACCACGGTTTTTTATAAAGCCGCATATAATCTGTGTACATTTCATTTTAGATTTGAATATTAGCTTAATACGCAATGCATTTCCCAAAAAAAAATTCCGTACCTAAGATTTCTTGCTATATAACTATAGTAGGCTGTTAATAAAGCATTTAAGTATATATAGCTTAAATATTCAGAATCTTGCCCCATGCATATTCTAGGGGTATATAGATTTCCCATTGTAGATTATTATCTATATACATAAATATATATAAAAAATATCTTTATTGCAAAACACAGAAAAATAGGTACCTCTGTACTTCTCATCTCTATGTGCCTATGATGTGATGATGAGATGATGTGCTCTCAAACTAAAATCCCCTGTACTACGGGTAGCTAGGTCTTACGTCCATCAAGTGTGTTGCCTAAAAATTACAATAACTACGTCTATTACAATAACTAAGTATATTATAATAAGCTTATAAAATATGATTGATAGAACACAAAGAGAGGTGGTTTATACATTTAATTATGGTACATTCATAAATTTGCAATATTTGCATCATAAATTACATAATACCAAGAATTTTGCAGTATCCGTTTCGCCGGCCTCTTTAATTTCAAAGTTCATAACTTTGTTTACTTAAGATTTATAAGTTATATATATTTTAGTCATTCCATTATAGATATAATTTTTATATGTGTACTTTTCATACCGTGTATCATCAGCTAATAACATCATACCGTCATTAAGTGATTTACAAATCGTCGCCTTACTTTCTCAAACTCGTATCTTAAAGCATAAATTGTCTGAAATACAAAAAACGCATTGTGTATATAAATTTTGCAGGCTGATTTCACATCACATTTCCTTTATATAAACTCACTGGCTTTCACTTATTCTTAAAGTAATCCATCCAAATTAACACCCTTGGTGAGAAATTTAAAATAAATACAAAATTTAAAATAAATAGAAAGTATTGCCATCTCCTGAATAATCACTCTTTATGAGATACGTGCTTGAGAAAGCAAAGCACCGAAACGTCATTTATGGAGTAACGATGGCCCTAGTACGCTACTTTGTGTAGTGACTAACAATGGTAAGCAAGGACACTCGCTTGCTTACTGGTTTTGTTGTTGATGCATAAAACTTCTCAATTATGATCACGGGACACACGTTACTAATGTGTGCTGATTACATGCTGAGAACCATTTTATTACAGTTTACAGAATCACATGCCTTGTGTACAAATAAAAATTAAATGCAAGTTGGATTTATACAAATAAACTGTATTTCCGTAAATATCTTAAAATTAAAAAATACAAAGGTTTCTTAAAGAGAGAAAAAAACAGTGTTGCCTACTCAAAATAAAAATAAAACCTGGCCACATTCTATTAATTTACAAAATATTTATAATAATAATCCTTTATTTTCTTAACACAGTGTAGTCCTTTTAAGCATATAATGCCTGTACCAGGAAACACCGCTCTTCCATGACAGTATTAGGTACAAAAGTAAGATAATTGGTGAAATTACAGGATCATGGGACTTGTCAACTTAGTCTCAGGGTGACGGGCGCAGTGGTAGTGTCCCTCAGATCTTTGCAATTTAAAGCTCTAGCACTGTAATTGTTACGGACAGGCGTGTAGCTTACCATCAGGCGCACGACTTGTTCCTCCCGTCTGTTGATGTATAAAATAATAATAATAATTAACATACTACATGTTTAATATGACTTGCTAACTTAAACATTTTAACACCAAATTATAATAATAAATTGATATTGGTTAAGTACTTAATTGCATAAATTAATATTAATCACATTATTGTTTATTTAATCATTATATATTATACATATATTTTTATCAGATATGTTTAAATATTTCTTAAACATCTTGGTAAAATCTATATGAGGTCTCTGAGGTCCCGGGCTCGATCCCCGGCCGGGTCATTATAGAAAAAACTAACTTTTCTATATTGTCTCGGGTCTGGGTATTTGTGGTATCGACGTCGCTGTTTCCGATTTCCATAACGCAAGTGCTTTACTTACTTACTTTGGGATCAGAGCAACGTAACGTATTGTCTAATAAGTATTTATATTTATTTTACAAGTAAAAGCTTGGCTGACTTCTGAATATCCCACAATATACTCGTATTTATCGAGAAATCTGTGGATAGCCCGAATTTATAGTTATTATTACGAAAGCATTTTTATTTGTCTATCAATAGTTAGTAGTACGACGTTATTAAATAATGCTTTTTCGAAAAACCTAAACAGCATTGGAATTGAGCCCTACATATTAACAGTTTTAAACTCAACATTGTAAGAAATGAAATAATTTAATGTAGAACCTTAATGATCTGTACTCCATTTCACATTTCTGCAGTCCTTATTCTTGGCCCACTACTCAAAAATAGGCCCTAATTTCTAACCGCATAACACTAAAACCCGATTCCGATCGAAAAACAGTGAAGATTTTTACTTAATTTTTATTTCGGTTTTGATTCAATAAGATTCACTTTTATTCATGTCATACTGATTCTTTGATTTCGATTTTCCTGGTTAGCGTGGGTATCTAAGTGCAGACTAAATACTAGCATGTTTTTATTTTCAGATATAGTGAAGACTTCAGACCAATTTTAGAAGGCTGCGAATGCGTAACCTGTAAGAAACATACACGAGCGTATATTCGACATCTTTTGAACACTAGAGAAATGTTGGCCCACGTCCTACTTAGTATGTAAGTATAAAAACATTACGTGATTCACGTTATTATTTCTTTCTTGGCCCACAAGTATACAAGTTTAGTAGCAGTAGTGCTCCTTGTGAAAGAGTTCGTCCAGGGAAGTACTGACACCATTTATTATTTTTGCCGCTAAGCAGTAATATCTGATCTGAATCTTAGCGATTCAAAAGTGTGGGCACTGCAACTGTTATGGATAGGCGTGTCGCTACCACCAGGCGCATGACTTGTTCATCCCGTCATTATAATATATCATTTAAATAAACACCTATGCAACTGGAACCTCCTATACAAGTCAACTCACTCCTGAACTTCATAACAAATGAAATTGCCACACTTTCACTCATTGTTGTCGTACCGTTTCAAACTGAGGTAACTTAACTCAGTTAAATAGAATGTTTGTTCTCTAAAAACGTGCAAAAAGCACCATATTAGGAAAATGGATCAGTCTAGCTGAAACCTTTTTAAGTAGCAACGAATTATGACTGCGTATTAACAATTCTCTAGAAATGATTGTTTACGCCTATCACTAAACATACGGGTGAAGTAAAAGTACAGCATACACGCAATAAAACTTAAATTCGTTACCACCGTACCAAATAAGGAATTAATAACACACACGCTCTTAACCCCGCACTGGGAAAACCCTGAGTCGCGGGTGCCATGGACCCACAACCAACAATTTGTGAGTTTGGGTGTAATTCACCCAAACTCACGAGATAAATAAATGTATGCCATACAAATATTTTATCCAACAGCGTTTACGGAGTTAGTCGGTAATATAAGAAAAATGAAAATCCTTTTATATACATTTTTAAGACTTTAAAGGCCTAAAATATAGGAAGGTATTAGTCTTGCATTATAATACATTAATAAAATTGAACAAAATCCAGACTTTATTTAAAATAATAAGAGATTTATTACATTGTTGCTTTGTGAACAATAGGACGTTACGTAACTTTCATACGATAACTGTGTTCTAAATAACGTTTGTTGCCTTTGCCGGTCCAGGAGCTCGAGTAATCGTACGGGTGTGACGTTATTTCGGTTCGATTTCGATTACGACAGTTCGACGTTCGATTCGGGTGTTGTGAATAAAAATTAAAAGAAATTGTATCAAATCGAATCGGTCGACAACTGAATTATCGTAAGGTTCTGAATCGACCCCCAGAATGGTAACCGTTCGGCCACGGAGACAGTTTAGTTAAATTACTGTAATTATTACTATGTCATGTAGTTGGTATAACATTAATATTATTTTATTTATTGTCTAGGGTATTGATATATGCACAGTTCACTGTGTTTCATTAGAAAATCTCGCTCTCGTATTCTTTTTTTATACCATTTAAATGTAACCTAGCAATAAGCTGTTGAAATAAAATATAAATAAGTAAAGTTGGCAATTTTTGTATTTAATAAAGCGGAGTGACATGATGCCCCAGTTTCTTTGTGTGATTTGAATCTCTACTATTTATTTTAACAGGTGGTAATACATATATGAAACAGGTAACTTAGAAACAATGAGGCCTGATAACTCAAAATACTTTAGAGCTTATACGTAATCAATATTTAATCAGATGCAACTTACGCTTTTTTTTAAATAAAATATTGATATAATAGTATTACATTTATTTCAAGTATCTATCGACTCATATGTGGTAGTATTTACGAAGATGTGCATTTATTCTATTGTTAGTAAAAATAATCTCAGTACAGAGTACTAAAAAAAGGACCTCAAAAGTTCGTGAAATTACATACTTGTGATCGATTACCGGAAAGTGCGCGAAAACAAATTCATCCCCTACTTTGCCACCCTAAGGCTTATATCACACTGGCGCAGAGTCGAAGCGTCGCGTCGCGTCCTGTTTCAACTACAACGCCTGGAGACGCGTGCCGTCGCGGGACGACGAACCTCGCATTAATGCGCCTGGATTACAGTGTGGTCGGCTTCTGACGACACACTGTGCTCAAGTAACGCGCGGGGACGCGCGGTGCTCCATGTTAGCATAACACAAATTTTACCTTAAAAATGGGGAAATGAGATGGATTTGCTGTAGGCGAAAAACATGACGCGTCGCGACGCTTCGACTCTGTGCCAGTGTGAGTTGAGCCTTAGAGGTGGAATATTTTCTTCAAATTTATTTATTTCTCTTTCCAACAAAAAAATATAAATAAAATATGTATAAATAAAAAGTTATCGCGTCACGTACATACAAAAAAACCAGTCAAATTGAGAACCTCCTTTTTTTGAAGACGGTTAATTAAAATTGTATTATACATTTGGACGCGTGTAGTCCACAACAGTGTCTAATATTATACAGGTGCAATCATCTCCAATGACGCGGAGAGCTGAAAAAAATCGCATACCTTTCATATCTTTCCTTACTTTATATCTTTCCTTACTTTATATCTTTCCAGTCACAACCTCCATCATTTCGACCAAATGTTCGTTGAAGCTCGCCGACATATATCTGCTAACACGTTCCAAGCTTACAAATGGCATGTAACCCAACAATACGAAACGTACAGTGCAACTTTAACAACTTTTGATAACTGGGATGATGGCATTCAAGACGATTCAGAAATAGAAGATTTGCAAACGAAAAAGAGAATGAAAGTAAGTGAGGATTAGTAAGTTAATAGTAATGTTGCCAAAGGTACTGTAGTGTAGATATACTTTTAGTGTAACGAAATTATGTAACTTAAATGTTAAAACAGCGATAATGACTTAGTAGAAACAAATATATATATATATATATATATATATAGCCTTATTCCGTACAAAATAACAACGCCTCTTGTATGTGTACGCAACCGCGGCGCGCCGTGCGCCTTAAGACGACCAGTGTTGTGCAACGCTAAAATATCGACGTCAAACGTTGACGAAATACTACATTGCTGGAGCATTCTAGTGACCGCCCGCGCCTTCTCGCGCAGCGAGACGAAATTGATGATTCCATTCCGTTACGCCGCAATGTAAATTGAGCCTTAGATTACACAAATGTGCGCGCCCGCTCACGGCGCGCTGCGACGTTTGTGCGGAGTTACCATACTTGTTATTATGTTAATAGGGTCGTAGGTCATATAGCAAATTCAGCTCGTTACTCGTGATGTCCTTTGGGTGATATCATACATCATAAAATGTTATTGAATACCGACCATTGCTAATCATCCGCAAGAAAGAGTGCTTAGAAAAAATAAACATTTCTATTTTCAATAACATTGTTTTTAAACTTTATTTACAATGAATCAATACGTGATATACGTTCGTATATGTGTTATTTCTTATGAAATTCATAGAAAATAATTAAAGTTTTTCAAGAAATTGTATACTATCAGATCTCAAACTTTTGAATAGGTATGCCTCCGTTAAATTGTCGTTTGTGACTTCTTTTTTGTGAACTTCCTTACAAATAAAATAGCATGGACATCCCCAGCGAATAAATATCGAATTCTTATCAATGATTTTTGACGAAAATGTGGTTTTTGGTTACGAAATAAGTGCGTCCCATTAGATTTAAATATTTTTCTATAATGTCGCGAAAAAAATTTTATTCTCTACAAATGTGCTTTAATTTTGCAGTTTATATATCGACCCCTCCTACGTAAAGTATCGTAAGTCGAAATTGCCAAGTTTACAGGGAAACGTTTAAAAAGTTTTGAATTCACTGAAATAAGCATAACACGGACTTTAGCATTTCACAATATGTACTGTGGTTGTTCATCTAACCGATATCTAGGATTTTATAATACTCTATGTGAGTAACGAGCTTTGCTTAATAAAACTGAGAAATGCTAAAGTCACGTGTTATGCTCATTTCAGTGAATTCAAAACTTTAAAAGGCTCCCCTGTAAACTTGGCCATTTCGACATACGATACTTTACGTAGGAGGAGTCGTATATTTATTTTTTACTATAAAGAACAATAGAATACACAGAAGTAAGTAATAATTTTAAGTATTCAAAGTACCAAAATAGTTTCGTTATCTATTTCAGTAAATTTTATTGTCACTTTATGCACCGGGTGATATTTTTTTTATTTATGTTTTATTCATTATGCCTATTATTTAATTTTTAAATTATAATTTTAACGTCTACACCAAACGCATAATATTGTATGTAAGATACTATATGACTTCTAGATCATTAGAAACGTAAAATGTCAAAACAAATTATGTCGAGATGCTCTAAGGGTGAGATTTATACAACGAACTTTGACTGCGACAGCAAAAATGACGAGCTAAGCAAATTTTTCGTATTTACTAATCGAACTTTGCTTAAGTTTAAGCAAGAAATTAAATGAAACTTTGAGTTTACTTCGAATTTTTTGCTTCGACTTACACAAACTTCGTTACGTAAATACGAAAAACTTACTTATCTGGCCATTTTAGCTTAGTCGAATTCAAAATTCGTTTTATATATCCCAAAGCTTTCCTTAAAATGCCAAACAAGCAAAGTAACAAATATGCGAATTGTAATTAACGCAGTAAGTAATAAAACACGTGTCTAATATATTTATCTTTTAATGAATAAATCGTTATTGTAAATCTTACATATATTTTCTTCTTTGTTATAAGTACAATCGATACAATCAATGATTCCGCCAACATCAAATTAAGGAAGACACGTTTTTATTATAAATATCAATTTGAGTTTTTTATCTTCTGTGTATATTTGTCAAAAACAAACGTGTATACATATATAGCGTGTAAGTTTTTTTCCATTTATTATTATTCATCTTTGTGATTAATCTTTGTATTTATACCTATAGTTTAAACATAATTTTAAAAATTAAGATGTTCATCACAGTATTCTTGTGTTATATTGAAATACCCTTTGTTAAATCAGTACTTATGTATTGATATTTATGTGTATATTATATAGTGTATATTTATGATATAAAAATGAAATACTGAACCAAACCACCATAAATACAACAATAAATACGTCTACTATTTAATACCATTTTTTAAACACCGAGCGAATATTTCAATTCTGTAATGAATGGCGTGTGCGTTGATGACCCGCGCTATGCAACGTGAATGCACCGCAAGATTATGCGAATGTGTGCATCCGTACAGGGCGCGGCGGGCGTGCACACATACAAACTGCGCAGCTACGTTTGTGTGGAGTTGCCCTACGTGTCTTCATTACACTATGGTACTGACCTACACGTAAGTAATATTCTTGTATAGGTTAACTCTTAAATGAACTAAACGCATAGGTTTATGAAACCAAAGCCAGTTTCTCGCTGTAAGTCTTAATTGTAAGTACAATATAACGATACGTTAAAATATTCTGCGTAGTTCGTAGTCTTACATTCCTACCGTAAAATCCATAAGTAGAAATAATACATAAGTTTCCTACGTGAGAGTCAGAATGGCGGGTGTACCTTAACGGATCCTGACACATTTGATATCAAAATATGTACCTAATTTGTACTATTTAGTACCTCTGCTTAAAAAATTTGTACCTCCATCAGAACTAAGTTATAGCAATATCAAAGGTACACCCGCCGTATTGATTGTCAGTATGGCGGGTGTACCTCGGATTACCAGTATTTATTTAATAACTATAAAAACTTCTTATTCTTAAAAAAATTGTACCTCTATCATAACGAAGTTTAGCGAAATCGAAATTGTAAATATCTTCGTAATTTTTTTTAAATAGACTTCCGCCATTTATTTGGGTAACTAGGCAAAAGTTCCACCACGCGGCCTCTTCATATGTCAGTATTTTTCCTTGTTTTGATGGAAAAGGTGACAAGCGCCTGTTCTTATATAATTTATTTCATATGAACGGTTGATGCCATTTAATTGTATAGGACAGGGAACGCGTCTATGTTTTTCAATAAGCACGTCTTTATTGATTTAGTAGGTTGATTGACATTTATATTATATATTTAAATATTCTCACTAGAATACGTATTTCAATATGTTGTTATATTAATAATAAATAAAGCTAGGGAGGGGCGGAGAGTGACCATAATCGTTACTTTTTTATACTCTGCTTTGGTAAAAGGTCAGTTATCTACTGCATTTTTACATGGTGCCAAGCATTAGAATTAGTTTAAAATCCAACTTCGACTTCCTAGGTCAGTTTTGTCCTGAGATGCAGTAAAACTATTTCCGGAAACCACGAATTCGAAAAAGTAATCAATGAAATTTTGGTCGTTTTTAAAAAAAAATACGAAAATATTTACAATTTTGATTTTGCTATAACTTGGTTATGACAGAGGTACAAATTTTTTAAGAATAAGTACAAATACTATAGAATATAATAATAGAATAAGTACATTTTTTGGTACCAAATATATCAGGATTCGTTAAGATGCACACGGCACTCTGAAATCTGAACATATTTTGTCTTATTTCTCAGAAACTAACCGGCAGATCGAGCTGGAGATTCCTTCAGGGTACTAATAAGGCACAAATTTTTAGAATAAGAAGTTTTTTTTTGTTATTAATTAAATACTGGTAATCCGAGGTACACCGGCCACACTGACAGTCAATACGGCGGGTGTACCTTTGATATTGCAACAACTTCGTTCTGATGTAGGTACAAATTTTTTAAATAGAGGAACTAAATAGTACAAATTAGGTACATTTTTTTGATACCAAATTTGTCAGGATGCGTTTAAGGTACACCCGACATTCTGACTCTCACGTTTCCTACTTGTCTGTTTCCTGTTGTAGTGATTTACTATTTATATATGCGTATTTAGTATGCAATTGGTGTGGTTCTCAAGCACATTATTTATTTATTTGATGCTGATATTATCATTATTACTCTAGTATTCTATAAATGTACTTACTTGCTCATTAAGTATTCTACTATCACTTTGATGGCAAGTCAAATGTTAACAACTCAGTTCTCCGTCACCTTGTCGACGTTGCCTATATAGTCCATTAGCTCCCACTGCGTGAAATTATGACGACAAAGCTACATAATCACATTGTTTATAATGTTTAATGTTAATGTTTATAATAATTAAGTTTATTGAATATCACGATGTTTTTTTACTACTACGTTTTTTAATTATTTTTGTGAAATTACTCCACTAGTTCGTTATAGTTATTAATACAAAGGAAGATCACAAAGAAATCTTAGCTACGGTATGGCGAGATCGCTGGTTCGAGTCCTGCCCGGATCGAATTAAGTTTTCTTTGTGTTCGATTTTTGTATTAATAATTATGTATCCCCGCTAACCACACGCAAAATAGGTGCCTAGACAAGTACATATAAATATAATACATTGTTTTTTTGTAATGGAACAGTATGGGGAAATTCAAAACCATAGAAGATACAAGGAAACTGTCTTAGGAACCATTCTTTCTTTTTTTATTAAACAATTTTGGCATAGTCAATTTCTGGGTCAAGCGTGAGTTGTCCATAAAAATAAATAAAATTATTCAATTTTTTTAGTTCTAACCGACGCAGCTTCATGAAAGGATCATTTCATTGTATGGGACGAAAAAAATCGGAAGCAGAAGTTGGTCAAATTTCATAACGTTCGTTTTTCACACGGAATAAATTTGATCAATTTTTCCCATAGTTGTCCATAAAAATTTATTTTTATGGACAACTCACGCTTGACAAAAAATTGACTATGCCAAAATTGTTCTCACAAAAAATGACTTAATGGTTCTCATGTGTCTTCTATGGTTTTGGATTTCCCCATACTGTCCCATTAAAAAAAACACAGTATAAGTGCTTTAGCCTGCCGACCCTTTACAGTATTTACAATGCCAATGTGATGCATCCAACCTCTTAATGAAAAAACTTGCCCTGAAATGTGATAAGGTTGCAGTTAAATGTAATAGTGTAGGATTACACTATGTAGTCTTAAATGTAGACCTTTTTGAAACATACAGCAAATATGTTGGACCAACAACAGGAATACGTGAATATTGCGTAAACATCATTGATTTTAAACTAAAGTTGAGTATGGACTAAAAATGCTTGCGGTCCAAGATATTTTTCCAAATGTTTGTTTGCTATTTGGTCCAAAATATTTACTCCCAGTTGTATGAGCATTTCTTAACCATTTAGTAGGTACTGTAGTTTCAACAAGATGTGGTGTAATAATTTGTAATTAAATTTTAGGATTCTAACTTACTAAGGGATAAAAAGAAACCCGTGATTCAATACCAAATAGTAATTTTCTTGTATTTCATGCTTTGAATTCGACTCTGTGCCCTTACCGATAAGCACGGTTCAATTTACTGTACTTGCTTGCTCAATTTAGAGCCTATGCACACGGCAGAATATTTACGCGCGGATGACGCACAGAACAATACGTGTGTTTGAAACGAGATTCAACCGCAGCCAGTAAACTTTTACATAATATGTTCTTGTTGAGCCTCTACGGCCCCGTAAACGCGCATTCGTGAAACGTGCGTCGTCGCAGGCGCGTAAAAAATGCGCCGTGTGCATTGCCGTGGAACGGAATGGAAATGAATGCGGATCGTAATAGAAATGTTTCAAGTGTAGTATAATGAAGTTTATGGTAATTACGTAACGTACTATGCGCGACTTGATTTTTGGCTCGTATCTAGTTTGCACATTACACATTTGACATAAAGTTCATTATAGCACAGTTACAAAAATTCATTTCCACTCAGTTTCGCGGCAATGCAAATTGAGCCTATACGAGTAGTACGGTACACGCTGATAACGTGTCTCAGCTAATATGAGCATTGTATAATAATAAGACATGATAACTCGATACAATCGTAGCAGCGCGGCTTGTATGTGCATATTAATGAAAGGCGCATGAGATAACCAACGCTATGAAACGCAAATTTACTGCGAGATCATGCGAATGTGTGCACGTGGCGGGCGCGTACACGTATCAGCCATACTGCTACGTTTGTATACAGTTACCATACTTGTCTTATTATTATATATAATATGAGCTTAGGTTCGTCTCAGCCATCGAGTATATAACCAGTCTCAGCTTACTCCAATGGGATAGTAGCGTCAATTATAAACATATAGGTACATATGTGTGAATCTGGGTATAAAGGAAAAGGAAAAAAGGGTTATTGGAAATCAAAGATAAAAATTAACACATTTTACATATATTTACTGACAATATTTACACAATAATTTTAGTGACCACACTTATATTGACCTAGGCGTATTGTATGAAATGTGCATCAAGTAGTAAATGTAATTGAATTACATTACAAATAGTAATAATTAGATTTAGAGTGTTTGGCAGGATTTTGCTTGACAAAGTCACATTCCAAATAGCAATAATTAGATACATTGGATGGGTAAAACACAACCTTTACATAAAATATGAATAATATAAATACAAACTGTAATTTATAACAATTTCTATAAGATTATAATAAATTGAAATAAATAGTTACATGCAACAATGTGACCGAAAATCGAATTAATAATAAGCGCGGTCAATAAGATATCCCCGCAAAGTTAATTTGGCAACGAATTATTTAATAAATTTTACTAAATTGGCACAAATTTCTAAAAAACAAATTTATAAAATTGCATCCAATAAATAAATTTCCTTACATATTCTATACAATGTAATAAATTACCACAATGATATCATTAGCATTATAATGTAAGACCTAATAAAAACTGCCCATACTATGTATAAAATGTAATCATAATATATTTATTGGTACATCGCCATAAAAATTATGTGGAAAAAAAGTTGTACAATTCACTAATAAGTACATCTCACTACAAAATGTGAGCTTCAATTTCCTTGAGTTGATTGACTTAGAACACAGTTATTGTGTGCTTCGTTTCAGAACTGAGCGTTAAAATGCTTAACTAAAATTGGAATATAAACATTTGTAAATTTCATATAAATAATGACAGTGCACCAGGTATTTGCTCGATAAAGCAGAATCTCTAATATAATGCTATTCACAGTCTAAAAAGAGAAAATAATAGCAAACACGTCCCTTCTAATGTCTAATACATGCGTAATTATGTGATACTGGCTATGCAGTATAAAAAGCATCGATCTCAAGTTTTGCATGCGAAATAATTTTAATCGCGATTGTGATATGATGTGTAGGAAACAAATGTCACGATCGTAATGATTTTGAGATCCATTTCGGCGCGAGGTACTTATGAAAGCTTTCAGAACTTGGTTCCGAGTAACCACCAGCCCCATACGCTTCCTACTGCACTAATTCTAACCATATTAGGGATCACTACGAAATGTTTCTTCCCGTTCACTGGTTCACATTGTTTTAAGTATCACACGTCCTCCTTTTTCTTTTCACATTTAATGACATACTAATGTATTTACTGCCGGCACTATACAAAGTCATTTGTACCGGGAGTATTGAGCGGTTCTTGGGCCTGCAAACAAAGAAAACATATATTAGAAAATGTGTTCCACATCTTAATATTGCTACATAACTAAGATTCTTCTACAGTATTATCGTCTATGCAAAATAAATCTGCCTCCTCGCATAAAAATACTCAACATCTACTATTCTAAAATATAACCAAAACTTACCAAGAATAGCCCTCGCACGTTAATGCATGAAAAATAAATGTTTTACAGCAGTAAAATTTATAGTTATATAAGCAAAAGGCAGAATATAAAATAATATTACATATCCGCTAATTCAAAGGGACTATTTACAGCGTTTTACACCTACCATTTATAACCAATAATTTGGCAACTATGATTTAATACTGATGCGGTAAAAATGTTGGCACATTTTAATTGCCAGACCTTAAATCTAAACAAAAATAGTATCTATAAACCTCATAAAACAAATCTAGACCTAGTAATAAATATAACTCTAAATAAGTACATCAAGTTTTAAAATGTCTTAGGCAGACCTTAGAATTTTAGCAATCTTATGTTTCTTGTTTATTCAAGAAAGGTTATCCTTGGTATTATTATTTACATTAATATAATTTTGGCCATTTAGTTTTTGGGGTCTTATGAATTTTCATTGTACACGATATATCGAGGGATGTCTCGAAAATAAAATTCTGTTTTGATTTAATAAGTTCAATATAAAGTTGTGCCTGAGATCTAACTCCTGAACGAAGAATCGAGATTTGCGCGACTTATCTAAGGCTGTTCTGAATATTAAGCGTACACTCCATGGCAGTAAGCGCTCTCACCTCTTCGCCCACCGTGCTGGGGTATAACTTGCTACCGGGTGCGTAACCATTTTTCTCCAGAGCAAATTGGTCCTCCGTAGTTTTGCGATACACAGGATTATCGAAGTTCATAGAAGTCACGTTGCGGTGCACGTAATGCCGGTACATAAACACCGCAATCTGAAATTATGCCAACGCACACATTAGACCCCTAATGTACTAGGGACGATTTCTACGTGATCACGGATAGCGCAAGTCAAGGTGGCAACGTACTATTCAAAGTTATATTCATATAGTCCTATAAAAAAGCATGGACACGATAAGAATAGTTTGACCCGTAAACTACCGGACGTGTAGATGTCCCTTTCTCGAGGGCTTTGTCGGCATAAAACAATAGCAATTAAAACAATTTGACGTCAATTAAAGTGTAAATGATATGATCGAATACAATTAAGCGATTGACTACACCAATTTATCAATTGGGGGCGTTCGAGAATATTTCTTAAGATACAGGCCTATATATATTAATTAGGATTTAAGATAAATTAATTACACCTGTGCGTGTATCTCAGTGGCGTAGCGTTGATTTCAGCCGCCAGGGGCAAACTTTAAATTTCAAAATAGTAAGGGCAACTTTCTATTTTCACGATTACAAAAGTAGTTCGTTTGGACAAGGTCGGCTCGTTTTTGTGTTAGCCTCGTCGCCACCTTAGTGTTGTTTAGGATATCGTTTTCTCAAAATAGTGGAATTTATTTTCTCATTTCAAGTAAAAAGAAATAGTTTTGACTAGTTAGGGCTCACCGCCGCCCACATTGATGTGCCGCCCGGGGCCATGGCCCCCTCTGCACCCCCCACGCTACGCCACTGGTGTAGGTATCTCTTAATTAATAAAGCTTTGTTTATAATTGATCATATAACATATCACACGATCTTATCGGAAGTGCATTACGTTTAAGGATTAATTTACATTGCCGCAGATGCGAATTTTTTAATCCATAGGTGAACTTTATCAATTGTGTAACATACAAACTAGATACAAATGAAGAAACATGTCGCGCGCGTCTTCCGGAGAAATCTCACGCAATCTTTAAAATTCCCGCAGCTACCGTAACGTATCAAGTTTGAAAGTTATACGTACCTATACCTAAAGTTAATTGTACTATGTACCATTTCGTTAAAAAAAATTGGCTATATATTCCTTTCCGCGGCAATGTAAATTGAGCTTAGTTATTATAGACTTTTGAGACCGTCAACTCTGAAAAGCGAAAGTTACATTAACGTTGGACGATTCATTGTGTCTACTACTACCTACGTGAGAAATAGCAACATTTTAATCAAGTAATTGTGACTAAGGTCCGTATCAATAAAAAGCTTCTAACCCGATGTTAAATGCGTATGGTTGAGATAACACTCAGATATCGAGACAAACTCTCATGTATTAATAAACTAATTATGGGTATATTGAATAAAATGAAAGTGACGAAAACCCAGTCGAAAAGCGTGACAAGAGGCTTATAGGTGACTCGGATTTAGTAGAGGCTAAGCTGCAAAGCCTTGAATACTGGAGTAAAATTCCCTGCTTATCGGTGTTCTATAGGATATGTCATGGAGAGTGTTGCGATGGACTTGCATGATTTAATTCCGCCTTCCCCTTTCCATCACCGTGGGACTAGACGTAGGCTGGGGTTCCGCCCCTATGTTGTGGATATTTTAAGGATTCACTCGAAGCGTTTCGCTTCCAATATATAAATGGCGAACGGCTAAGGAGTGGAATTCCCTGCCTGCAGACTTTATTCTCCGAACGCTGTTACTTGGGCCCTTTCAGGCCTAGAGTTCATAGGCATTACTTAGGTGTGCATGCTACGATGAGATGAGATGGAGGTCAAATGCAAACTTATTTTTTTTATAAAAAAAAACCTTGCGCTCGATTGATAAGAACTTAATAACGATCTTAAAACGTAGTGCTAAGTGACCTTTAATTAGTAAGCGGAAATATTTTGACAACTCTAAAATGATGCGTAACCAATGAGTAATCGTTGACGTGTTAGGTAATTAGTTAATAAAGACGCCTCCCGTTGATGTGACCTTTATTACTAATACGGCCTTAGTAATTTTATTAACTAGTCCATGACGTTATGTACCGAACCCACATAAAACAAATAGTTTGCCAATATTCATAAATCACAACAACCCGTTCCGGAAAACCATTAAGTTCTCATAACAACGTGGCCTGATTTCTTGGCACTATTAAGTGTCACACGATCCGAAAGTAAGAATCGTCAGACAATGCCACTTTGATGAGCGCTAGCTGTAGCAAACATCTTCTCCGCCACTAATATTTAGTGAGATTCGTTCACTTACATGTATTTCATTTGAGAATTTTATTTTGCGTAATATAGCAGGTGTAATGTCGTTATGTAAGGTGATTATTTGGTTTTAAGGTACCAGTAACGCTGCTGTTTGAACGTTACTGGAATGGATCTAATTTGATCTTTTGACAAATCTTTGCCAAATATAAGGTGATTATAATTATAACATACCAATGTGCCCAATATGATTACGCCAGAGATTACAGCCGCAACGATCCCGGCAACAACGCCTGCGTCGCGACCGTTTGGAATTCCAGCGCCAGGCTTAGGCGCTCCTTCTGTTACATCTGTAATTTAAAGCAAACTATTTTAAAATCTATATACTTAATCGGAATTTGCTTTGATCTTTGCAGCGCTTTTGGTCAAGATGACATCTATAATCCTGATAGGTACGTGTAAAATTTCTATAAAATGTTTTTGTGATTTTGTTGCAGTGGAGCTCTGCAGAGACCTATAACTTAGGTACTTAGTTGATTATTATAAAAACAAAACACGTTAATCACATTGTTAAACCTCCACCTCCGAAGCAGTCACAAAAGTAGGAAAATGTTATAACGTTAACACAAGAAGCGAAGTAATGTGTATTTTTTTACAGTTTTGGTTTGTGTAAAGATTTAGATTCCTCAGCATTGAACAAAGATGGCAGTAAACATAAAATTCCGCTTACGTGGTAAATAAACATCGTAAGTTCCTCATTAAATCAAACATGACTTGTACTATTAGCAAGTTCAGTGTAGTTTTACAGCTGTCTAAACTAAGCAAATATATGCAAGTATATTGACGTAAAAAAAATGTTTGCATTGAGTTAATGTACGTTAGCGTACATTAATAAAATTACAATAAAGATTTTTCTCATTTTCATCAGAACATTTTTCTATTTAAGCTGTACCTGCTTAAACATTGACTTAAAAAAAATCAGTGACAATTTTGTGGGCGTCTTAAGCCCGCAAGGCGTTCTATTTACTTACTATTTACTTACTATTTTACAGTCTCAATGAAACGTGCCAACTCGTAGGTATTAGTTACTTTTAAATATGTGAACCTAGATTTAACAGGTACTACATACAATGCATGATTTGCATCTGTTGACATAGGTAACATAGAAGAGACAATTATAAAACAATAAAAGGACAGGAAGGATGTGAGACGATGAAAAAAATGTATGAACACCCTACAGGATTTTGACATTATGTTGTTGTACCCATATTGTGATAATGGTGTAGCCCTTTTGTTATTTTAATTTTACGAAGCGGCTGTTACAAGTGACGTACAATAGTGTCGTTTCAAAAACGTTTAAATTGAAATAATATAAAATTTTGCTGCGCTTAAGTTCATTTCTATTGTGTATTGAATGCAATATATCGGATGTTAGTAAGTCATTGCTTAGTAATAGTGAATTTTAGTAGTCACATGCATTCAGTTAAATAAATGAATCCGTGTGTCTTCTTTTTATCAACTACACAAACTAATTTCGGAAATGATCATTAAAAGTTTTTTTTGCATCATATACGGTACCTGCCCCTGGTAGAATGGCGCCAAAACTATGAGGAGTACTCGTGCTTGCATCAATGCGTTGGATAAGTTCAGGCATGTACACTAAACTAAGTCTTTCATAATCGTAATGAGATTCGGCAACAGGATTGTCAGTCGTGTCTGGTATTCTATCCAGACCCAATTTCTTCAGGAACACGTCTTTGAAAGGTTCGTTATTCTTCAACAATTCTTCTTGATCATTTTCCCAATAAGCCGTCATTGGTTTAGTTTCAATGTTTTCAGTCTTAATAGGTAAAGCGATAGGTTCCTCGGATGGCTCTATATCTTCGTCGCTTTTGATGAGTTCCCGTCCGAACTTCAAGATATTGCGGAGAAGGCCAAACCCTTCTCTTTTTAAATTCACCATAAGTGTTTAGATGCTTCTTTGACAGTTCACTTCCGAAACAGTAACTCATCAGTTTGATAAATATGGTAATCCCTGCAAATCAGTCAATGAATCCCATGTTGAAGACACACAGATATTTTAACATTCACTATGATTTACAGGGTTAGTGAGCAACTTGATGAATGTTAGTAATTGCTAAAGTTGTCCCCGATCGTCCAATTATATAGTAATTTTGTTATCTTATCAGATTCGATGACTCATTTAATCAAGATTTATGTATTGGATCAAATTTGCGGCATTTATAAACAAATTGCTGGCATGCCAATACACCGGTGTAGTAATTATTGCATTACTACATTTCAGTGGTTTGCACGTTATAACAGAGAAAGGCAAATAGTCACAGGCAAGGTCTATGTATACCTTCACATTTACTGAAGTTTAATCTAACCTCAAAGTTACAAATTTGATCCATGAATGAATGGTCAGGTAGAGGAAAGACGGGAGAAGATACAGGTTAAACAAAAAACAGGAAAAAGGCTCTTCAAAGTACTCACTGGTCGCAGGTGCTATCGTAGTTATATTAATTTCATAGTGTTGATAAGTTGATTTATGCACCTCCACATCGGGTTTTATATCTGCAGATTGTAGTAGAAATATACTTTAGATTGAATCCTTTTATCATTTATTGTTGCAGGTTCTGTTTAATATTGTTGTATATTTTTTAAACTAGTGGAATGGTTATTGCGTGCAAGTTCGCCAGCCGGAATGATGTAAATTCAGCGTGAGCACGGAGCGAAGCAGAGTGTCGGCCTGCGCGCGCGCTACTAGTGGATTGATCCGTCAATGCTCGCCGAAACCGAACCACTCATTCCGTCAGCAATTCACGCTGCTATTCGCTATCCGACGCAATCCGACTCAGATGATTTCTTTTCATTTTTATGCAAGAACACACGATTTTTTCTTAATTTAGAATTAATCTTTGTATCTTTTTCACAGTTATTGTTGTCTTGAATTGATTATTCATTATTATTATTAATTTATATCAATCATAATAGTCGTAACAATCTACTAGTACTATGAACAGGACAGTTTCGAGAAGTTTGTTGTAACAAGAGGGGGTATGAGTTAACGGCATGCCGGATCGCGTGGCGAGTGGTTTAACAAAAGGTGGCGTGACTCTGACGTCATCTCGCCTTATTCACTAACGATTGGGCATTGGACGGTTGGTGCGTGGTTCAATCTGCTGTCTCTCTTACGCATTCGATTCACGTATGAGGTCATTCGGTACAGTTAAACCTAAATTTCTATTAGATCAATCTGTGAATCATTGTTTTGCTTTTTGCCTTAGTTGACAAAGTAAGACTTATTCACACTTAATATCATCAGCACATTATTGCAATGCAACTTAATATTATCAGGTCATTATAGCAATGCAGTTAACTATTAAGTTCATAGGCCACGAAATGCATTAATAGTTACATATATCGCTAATTAATCTATCATATCGACAATTAGCGATTTATATTTTATGCATACCTACATGTAAATCAAATTAATTTATTTGTGATAAAACACTTCGCGACTTATTTGATAAATCTGTAAATGTATTTCCTCTAATATGTTCAAAAGAATAATTGGTCGTATTATTTTATAAAAGATTAAGATATATAATCAGTTATTTATATAAAAGGAGTGGTATTTTCTTAAGTAGATAGATACGCTCAATTATTCCTTTTCGTACAATTGATTGTATCGTCGATGTTTTGTAGAAAAGGCGTAAGCGACATGTCGTAGATTTTCAGCGATCATGTTTTAGGTTTTCAGAAATGATTTAAAATTCAATTTTCGTTTTGATTAAGTTTAAGTTTTGAAAATCTACGAATTGTCGCTTACGCCGTTTCTACAAAACACCGACGGTATATGTAACCATATAAATAGATATATGTATTAGCAATTCATTGAATGAGCGTACAAGTCATAACAATTCCGTACGCTGAAGTGTATGCATAACGTGTAAGATAAAAAAATAGTACGACGTATCTTTACGAGCGAGTGACGAAAATATTACGTGGCATAGTATGATACAAGGCCGAATCAGAGATAGCTGCGTCATTTTATTTTTAACTTGGCAAAAGTCAAGTGTAGTTTTTGTAAATACTGCACGAGTTCCTTCACATTGTCTATTATCAAAATTTTTTATTAATATAATCAAATTATTATTTTATTAATATAAAAAAAATTAATATTTATTTCATAATATAAATTTATTATTTTATTAACGCTATAATAAACAGCATTTAATTTTCGACCTATTACTGAACAGTTTCTCTTTATTTCATATTTTTTGCAAATGGCTCTTGTGGGATGCAAAATAAAATTAAATCTGTGTAACGGCTACGGAACCCTACTATGGGAGTTTCCGACAGTTTTTCTAACGAATGACTAAAATTAACAATTCAGGTCGATGACGAACATGACGAATACGTCAACAGATACGATGTTCATTCAAGAAAACATCATCTTAGAATTGAGAACCTACTTTTTTTTAGTCGGTTAATAAAATCAACAGACTTCTAAATTTGAATTTTGCATTCGTTTTGAGAATACCTAGTCTATAGTAATTTTAACCATAATTTTAGAATAACTATGGGTTCCGACACGGCACTAATGCGTTAACAACTTGCAACATTATTGATGTGTCGGTATGTATGTAGCGAATTCAATTTGACGAACACATTGTTTGTTTTCTGTTTACCCAGTTTGGCAGTAGAAATTGAAACTGACAAAACAGCCTCGTGTACGATCAGAGCGTAACTGATACTAATATTTATCTTAATATAAATAAGATGAAAAATGACTAATTGCAAGTTGTTGTTGAGAGTAATCCATCGCAAACTACGGAGGAATTAGCAGCGTACAAACCGCAGTTTTGATGATGATGATGATGCACACAATAGATACTCATTCATTTGCGCCTAATTAGTAAAATAGGAAATATGAGTACACGAGTTGTCCGAATTACTACAGCAGGCAACGCGTGTTGAAGCTTGCACTGCCTTCACGAATCGACACGGAGATGAAGGAGTTTCGGACCGTATCATTACTTAAGATGCAAAATGGACTCTTTATGATAATCACAAACGATTAACAGTGTTTGAAGGCTAATGACCCCAAACAATGTTCAAGTGATCCAGCTGCGGAGCACACAATAGCTTTCTTAGATCTGGTACATCCATGACAGTCGATTGCTATTATGAAGAATAATGCGACCGATGAAGTCTCGCCAAGTACCTTGGCCAGGCAACCAATCTTCACAGCTAGTAGCACACACTTCACAGTAGTAGTAGCCTCACATGCCGTCGGCTGAATTTGTAAACCTCGTAAAACAGAATTACTAGAAATAAATATACGACAATCTATGATTATACCCTTACTTTATGACTAAAAAGAAATTTTAGAAATTATATTTTAAGCTTTAATTGTCCGACATTGCGATTGAAGGGTAAATTAAATGGAGATTACGATACATTTCACGCCATTTTTTCCAATCGGGACAGGCAAAGACGACTCCTGCCGTTGCTAGTTCATTCGAGAAAAAACTACCGCCGAAAAAAATCTTCGTCAACCCATTCCAATTATTAGAAAATTATATACAGTGCCACTCAGTGCTTTAAATTGTAAAGATCTGAGGGGCACTGACACTGCCCCCGTCACCCTGAGACATAAGTTGACAAGTCCCACGTGCCGGTAATTTCACCCGCACCCTTACCTTTCAAAACCGGAAGCAATAATGCTCACATTACCGCTTGACGGCAGAAATAGCTAAGGTTACGAACTCTTAAACTTGGTTCTTATAAATGAGCTTCAAGACTTGCGTATTTTTGTTCCCCACTAAAAAAGAATAAACGAGCTTCAAGCAAGATGGCAGACGTTCATAGCATGGGTGATTGACCAAACAAATTAATATTAAAAAAATTGGAATTCTACGTGTATACAGCGACAATTTCGTACTTTAAATCCTATTATCTTCTAATGAGAAAGTCACATGCTACATAATCTGTTAAAAACGTATTAAGTAACCCAAAGTCATGTTGAACCTGTTTAGAAAAAATACCTAAAATTTTTCGATCATTATTTATATCTGAAAATATTACCAACATAGATAAAAAAGATAAGATAGATATAGCGAAATCTTCCACTGATCGCGATCATACAACTACGCGTGATTTAAATATGTTTAAACACAACACGCCTTATACAGGTACAAAATTTTCCAAGTAACTTAACAATCCTAGCTATGCGGCTTGAATCGAGTGAAGAAAAACATTTGCGAATCAGTTCACAACATCGTAAAGGTTACATTGTAAAATTTGCCTATCGGCTGTTTGTAAGTAACGTAAAAAATACTTTTACATATCTATTGTATGTACAAATTCCTTTGTATTTGAAGAATTCGCTGTACAGCTATTGACTGGTGAACATTATCCTGGTAGATGACAACCACAAAAATGCACAGCTTCGGACGTAAATACATAGGGCAAAATATGAAATTCAAGCCTGAAAACCACACTTGAGCACAGAAATTGATTACAAAACCAATGTAATTAACTCTTACTCCCACTCGTTATTGAACTCTATTTCGTGGGTAGGAAGATTGGGGCCTTGGTATAACTTTGCAATCCTTACATGACCTTAGGTATTGCTCATGATGATGTTGAAATTGTGCGTCATTATTTATTCGTCAAACGTGCGCAATTGGACAACGTCATACAAATAAACCTCAATATTATTTCTTATCTTTAAATGCTGTGGGTTACCACAGCTACCTCCACAGTTACCTCCTTTCTACAAGTTTGGGGATGAAGAATGGATAAATGTATTTTATTACGATACCATTAAATCACACCGTGTACTTAAAACGATTTTGTTTCTGGGTGATCATCATTTTCTACTTAGTTCAAACTGCAAAAGCTTTGATTTTGTGGCCAGGATAAGGAAAACGAAATCAAATTTGTACAAATTTTCCGGTCTCTACGTGAATACTAAAAAGGAACATTATATTTCAAATCAATAGTAGATTTGAACCAAAATTGAAAAAAATACCTAGAAATGTATAGATTTGTAAGATTATGTAAATACCACTATGTAGCTATGTATTTTTTAAGGTACTAAGTGATGGGACGAACAAGTCGTGCGCCTGATGGTTAATTTTAGAGCTTTAAATCACAAAGATGCCTCTGCGCCCATCACCCTGAGACATAAGTTGACAAGTCCCATGTGCCTGTAATCTCACCAGCACCCTTACCCTTCAAAACCGGAACACAGTAATGCTCAGATTACAGCTTGGCGGCAGAAATAGATAAGGTGGCAGTACTTCCCTAAACGAACTCTTTCACAAGGAGCTCTACTGCTACTAAAAATACCACTGTAACAGCCACGAGAGCAAAGTTTCAGGGGTATAGCTACTTTTTTCTCCATACTTGCTGCTCATAAACAGAAACCAATACCGTCCAACCAGAAACAGAACCTTTTTGAAGTTACATAGTATTCTACAAATTTATTTTTATTTCTTACTCAATCTATTCAACTCGATGTCATAAAAAAGATCTTAGTAATTATAAATACTTCTATATATCGACGGGGATGGTGCAAATCTGCGTATGTAGTTATTGGTGAAAAGCGCGTATCTGCACCAAACCAGATTTCACAGGATTTAAATCCCTCATTTAACGTTATTACTTTGTTACTTCAATGGCTACTACTTTCGTTTTTACACAGTGAACGTTAATTTATGTTGTTTACGGACTGATAACAATAGATTCCCGTTAATTTGGTTGCCACGACATTTACCTACGCGGATTTCATTTGGCGACTAAAATACCGAAATGGAAACTCATAATTAAATGCTAGGTACCTACGCGTAATTGCACTATTCCCGGCGATATGTTTGTACCCATCCTTTTTTTTTTTTGTGTCGTTCTTAATAATGTGAGTGGGTACACATTTTTCGTTTTCATGGAATGTTGTTTGCCTTCCTAATTTACTGCTAAACACTTGTGCCATAATTACTTTAGATCTTGAATTTTCCACGGATGATTTAGTATTCATTAACATTATGACTTTAAAGAACGAACACAGAACACATATAATTGAATATGTGTTCGAAGATCTCTTCGACCTGTATTCAGACCAATAAATCATGAGTAAATGTTAGCAATGACGGTATGAGATATTCCATTCTAATACCAAAAACTAATACCGATGGTATTTGTTTCCACTTGTAATAAATTTTATATTCCTAACGAATACCAAGTTCTAAATGTTTCAATAATGTACCGATTCTATTCCCAACGAATACCAAAACATAAATTTTGGTACAGTCACAAACATTTACAATGGTTTCTAATATTTAATATTAAGTATTATCATAATACAATTTATTTGGGCAGTTTTTGTTGTTGTTGTAAGTTGCTTAAGTGAATCACATGACAAAATTTTTTACCTGCGAAAAGGGTCAGTTGCTTCGCTATTGTTTAAAAATTCGAAACAACCATTTACTGCAGATAAAAATTAAAAGTAAAAATAGCTAAGAACGCATCGTACCATTCCTGCGTATCACTGTCTACTGGAAACGTCTCCAGAAGGCTGGCAGCACTGATCACGTAAGGCGTCGATTAAACGCTTTAATAATTATTTATACAAATTTTTTTTTGTATAAATAATTATTAAAGCGTTTAATTTTTTTGTTGTATTTTGTAGACTTATCATTGTGATTTGCTGTAATTAAAAGCTTTATTTAGAGGTGCATACCTGCTACCTGCCAATAAAGCTTATATAGTTAGTTACCTACATAGGAATTATAATAATTAACCAAACATTTTCCTACTACACTTTTATTTGTTTAATAAGACTGATCTTGTTAAATTAAATATTACTTAAAACCACATTGAAAGCATTTTTATTACTGACTGTACCCTGATACCATTTAACTTGTTTTGGGATTCGTTTGTGAGCGGTATTCGTTAGGAATATAAAATTTATTTTAAGTGGAAACAAATACCATTGGTATTAGTTTTTGGTATTAGAATGGAATAGATCGACGGTATATTGCTTTTATTGACCTCTTTCAATTGTCCCCTTATCGTCGCATGAATGCGACCTGTTATTATCTCTGTATACCCAGTTATGGATAGGTACTTCCAGTTACATTGGACGCTTTGTAAAGATACCTATGGCAGTATGACCCTTGTCTCGTCTTGTCGACTTATCTCTGGGAATTTCGTTGTCTGTAGTATTTCTTATTTAATTATTTTCATTTTTAATTGGTTTACTAAACTTCTCATTACCTTTATAACGTACAGCATTGATGTTTATGATTAACTCTGCTTACACCATGTGTTCATGTTACTGAAATTCTCGAAAAAGAAGTAAAAATGGATTAGCTATTCGATTTAATACATAGGTACGTTCTTTTGTTTATACCGATAAGAATTCCTTTATATTGATTAAATCAAAATTAAGCTGGGTATAATCAGTGTTATCATACACATATCTAAACAGTTTATTGCCTGCGACTTATTTTAAACTTATAATCTTGACTGTCTAATACCTTTTGCGTTTACAGATTGCTACTAAACTTAATTACAAATTATTATTTATATTTTTTTATTAAACATGCTTCTCGCTTCTAATAAAGTAGAGTAGAATACCATACATTTCATGACCTTTCACCATTGGGTTAGGCAGAAACCACAGCTTTCCACATGCTGCGATCCTGGCACACATCTTTCGCTCGTAAGGTACATACATATATATATTTTTTATATGTTACCATCACGGTTGATACCAAGGTTGAAAAATTACCACATCTCAAGAAAAACAGTAATAGTAAAAAATATTGCAACAAACATCCTAATTATAGGTGTTTATTTATATCTTACGGTGAGTAAGTAAGTACCAACTTTTTGTAGTAGTTCTAATTAAAAACAAATTCGAGAAGTAACGACAAGACGTAATCCAACTTCTCACGTTTTAAAAATACGTCGTACAGTGGAACAAAAAGTACCTGTCGTTACCGCGGCAAGTATTATAATAATGAAATGGTACTTACTGTCCTCGACGCACATCTGGTTATCGGGTAGGAGACGTAAGCCGTTAGGGCAGGCACAGGAGACACGAGGAGAATGAGGCCCTATCCTCGGAGCTGGCAGACAAAGGTGAGAACAATGGCCGTTGACGGCAGCACAGTGGTTCACGCCATCAGGTTGACGATACGGATGATATACGTGGATAACCATCGGGTTTTGCAGCTGTTAGACAAAAATAAAAAGATTAAATCTTTGCAAATAGAGCTCCTTGTGAAAGAATTCTTCAGGGAAGTACATTACGAGCATTATTGCGTTTCGGTTTTGAAAGGTGAAATTGGTAAAATTACACTCATATGGGACTTGTCAACTTATGTCTTAGGGTACCGGACGCAGTGGCAGTGCCTCTCAAACCTTTGTGATTTAAAGCTTTAAGTGGCACTGCCACCATTATGGACAGCCGTGTCGCTTACCACCAGGCGCACGACTTGTTCGTCCTGTCACTTGGTATCATAAAAAATAAACCCAACAAGAATGTTTAACGTTTTATTTTTAGTGAATAGCATGATGTCCTTACTAACAAAAAAGTCAAATAATCTTTACTTCATAGGTAAGCAAATTACGCTTGAAATCGTCATACTGATTAAACTCTACTGCTCATTCGTAAGGCATATTCCCCTGAGAAGAACGAACGGTATTGGGGTATAGCGGTATAGAAGTATAGGGGTTGCTCTTTGTAAATATACATTTATCATTGCAATATTTAATTTAAACATCTTGGTTCGAGAATACCTAAAAGAGCTAAATCGATCACTACCACGAATTATTGTCGTCCAAGTGCGCAGAAGTTGTATAATAACATTTAGTATAAAGTTTTTGTTTCAGTATAGTTTTAAACCTCGTAAATGGCAAATTTTGAATAGCAATCGGAATATTATTATAGAAGTGTATACATTGCCCCTTAAATTAATTTGACACTTTATGAAGACGACTGTTAGGAACAGTCGTTTATTTATATTCCTCGTATTAACATAACTTAACATAAATAACATTATCATAAATGTGCTGTTATATTAGTGTATTGCCCTAACCGCACGTGAAAATACTCTACTAGTTTCTTATTGTTATTATTGACACAAAGATCGAACAAAGACAAAGAAAATATCCTTCGATCAGACTAGACTCGAACCAGTGCCTGTTGCGCGCTGTTACCGCTGTGCCAACTGAGCTACGGATCAAGCCAGCACAATCTTACGATTTTCTCTATGTGCTTGTTGTCCTTATATTTGGTTTAAACAGCAACGGCAAAAATATAACAATATTCAACGTTAATAAAAATCAAAAGAGCCCGGTGAGCTGTAATAAAGATCTAATTGCCCAGTACAGACACCAGTCTCTCAAACTACATTTAATATTGTTGTTTTTATTCAATGTAAGATCCGCTTCTTTGTCTTGAGGTAATGAATCTTTATTATTATTTATTTCTCGAATCGAGTATTTTCGATATAAATTCTTCGCTGCAAATTGCTATTCATGTTTATATTTGATTCATCGTTGTATGGATTGATTGGGGTCTACGAAGGAAGCGTCCTCGCACGACGTACCATTCCTTTCCTGTACGTCTGGCGCACCTTGGACAACAATTTCCAAGTACCTGAGAGTGGTTACACACGGCGAGTTTAAGCAGCGATGCAAATGCGATGCAAACGCGATGCAGTCGCTATACATGCACCTTTACACACGCGACCGATTTTAAGCAGCGATGCAAACCCGCGTCGCACAGTCGCCTATAAATCGCAAGTGTAGCGATGCAAACGCGCGTCTCACGAACGCGCGTTTGCATTGCTGCTAAAAGTCACCGTGTGTAACCACTCTTAAGCCGATTGGCAAATCCTTTCACCACGATGGCAAGCATATTATAGTGCATGGCATCGACGTGATAAGAAAGAATTGACAGTAATGAATGATGAAGGATAAAAATCATACTTTTTACAAATTTTCGACTTCGTCATTGATTCTTGTGATAACAAATAAGACATTTGTAAGTTTACGTCATAATACAAGTATTTTATATTACAGCTCTGCTACAATACAATATCACGTCAAAATGTTCCAAATGGTATTACGTCGTAATGACATCCGCCGAGATTATTAGAGAAATCAGTTTTCCTTGTATTTATCAATACAATAGATGTAGCAGCATCATCATCTACCCATTTACGTTCCACTGTTGGGCACGGGTTTATCAGGCCAGACCAGCGTGGGAGACTTGAGACTTCACACGTTTTCCGAAGGTTGTGAACCTACTTCGTCGTGCAGATTTCATCAGGACGTTTTCTTTCACCGACAAACTCATGGTGAATTTGAAATTAAATTATGATAAATAATGAATTCCGAGGAACTTGAGAGGTGCGAGCTAGGATTCGAACTAGGGCCTCTGCTTAAGAGGGACTCGGTGAAACCATTAGGCTGCCACGGCTTAGATGTCGCAGCATGCTTTGAAAAGTCCCCAATCCGCAAGACCCCAGGGTGGTGACCTTAAAACCGTGACCTGCATGGGTGCGCATTTGACCTCCGTCTCACCTGATGGAAACTGGCAATGAAGACTATGATGGAGCATGCACACCTAAATAATACCTATTCACTCTCGCCTTGGGTGCACGAATGGAGCCTCCTCGCAATGTGGCACTGTTTTCGTACTCTGTACATCTGGCGCGAAATTTTATAAAAAATGTGTTACTTATATATGTAGAACTCATTATTAAGATCTTTTTATTGTGTTCTTGTATCTATTTCAAACAAAGTAACCTAATGATCTCAATTTTGCATGCTGTTTCCAATTAACAATCTCAATTATTTTAGTTTTTAATGTAAGTGTAATTTTTAGTTTTACTCTAAGTTTAGTTAACGATAAAAATGGCTAATAATAGTTTTCGGTAAAATATAAATTAAGTTTGTAGACCTGGTAGAGCATTACGTCACGCGTACGTAAGATTTTTCAGAAATTTCAATATTTCGTTCCGTTATTTTCGTATTTTTATTTTCACAATTTTAGTATCTCATTAAATAATGCAGTAATATTCATATGGGATGTGGTGGGATGTTCTCCGTAATGAAATTCGTAAATTTTGGCTCGTAAGTTCTTCTTTTATTTTATTTCCAATTTTATAACGGAAAAAAAATGAGACACCCGTGAAAATCAAAATCTCTCGTCTCCCGGCTTTCCCACCACCCATCACCGTACTTCCTCTTCATTCTCTTACCCACTCATTCCTCTCCTTCACTCTCGTCAATCACTCCATTCATATATCATGCATTCTATCGCTACGTTCCTAATTATGTTTTTGAGGCTGCTTTCACTATTAAAATTATCCTACATTCATATTTTGAAAAGTGCATTTTTAATAATAAGCGGGTTATTTAGGGAAGAGTAATTATGAGAAGATAAATAATTTGTATTCAATATTTTCACGCATATTTTTACTTTTTCCACTCCTGAAACTATAATATTGTTTGCACGTTGTTGAAACAATTGCTGTTTGAGACGCAAATAATGTAGATCTATTGGCGGCCAATATGGAACTAAATATCCCACCCTATCGTATTCAGGCGGTACATTTCTTAGCCGCTTTGTTAAACGCCACGACGTACCTACATTTTTTACCCAACACGAAGTAGCCGTATTAGAAAACAGCGCCGTTTTACAAAGCGGCTAGCGGTAATCTAATACGGCCCTTTATACAATACGGATGCAACATATGCATCAAGTAGAATAAGAGTAGCAACAACTATTAATTCGTGTAATTAAAAGCAACAAGTATTAACTCACCGTGTGAGTAGAAGTAATAGCCTCAATATCTTTCCCGTTGAACTTATTGGCGCGGTAGACAGCAGTCTTTTCCCAATCGGTCCAGTATACCCAATCCTCAAAAGTGGTGATAGAGAAGGGATGACGAAGAACATCAGTAGAGTAGAGAATAACCCGTCTAGCAGAACCGTCGTAGTTGCATGAGGAAATTGTGTTCAACTTAGCGTCAACCTGTGAATATGAACAGTTTGTTTTCCATCGTGAGAATAATGAAATTAAATTAAATATATAACAAAATCGGTCATGTTGGTTTGTGAGACAGTCGTACCCGTTTGTGTAATAACAAAAGTAGTTGCCTGTAACTATAAGTAATTTACATTCCTAACAAGATAATTTAGTACTCTTTTTTGTTAACAGCACTGATTATTGACAATGTCAGTATTCTTCTTATTATCAGTATTCAGATGAAATTGAGTCATTGAAATCGCGTTACCTATAGAATGTCTAAATCTATCTTGTCAGCCTTTATTTTTGGAAGAAATATTAGATGAACCTAACTATATATTTTTAGAACATTAATTGTTGTTTTCCTTTTACTGGTTTAATACTCAGGGCAACATGTATGTGCCTACCTCTAACGTTTGTGCTTATAAATGATGAGAAATGGATTAATAATACACTAATAACTAGGTACACCCTTTATCGCGGGTGCCATGAACATACACATAGACAACCACAAATTACACCCAAACCCACACCATGAGATAAATAAATGTAGGCCATACAAATATTTCTCCCGGCCCGGGAATCAAACCAGGGACTTCATCAGCATGGTAACCGTTTGGCCACCGTGGCAGTTATTAAGGTAGATAAGTACAGTTAAGAGCACTTCAAGCTGACAATTTAAGCAAATCAAGTTCCATATTTTAATTTGCCGTAATGCAAAGGAATAAGTTGCGCCACTTAGTTAAATATACACACTTAAACTGCCTACCTACGAAATACCAATACCACTTCAAATGCAACGCCATATTATTTACATCAAGGTTAAAACAAAAGCTATCAATATCTATGACAAATCAAAATTCGCCATTACGATAGGATCTTATCTAAATTCCACGAGGTATTTTATTCGTTGTAGAAATAAAACATTACTGAGGATAGCAAATTCATGATTGGAAGATTATTTTTTTATCAAGATCGATAGAAAGACATTATATAAAATTGTGAAAAGCAATAAGCTTTATAAGTAGAAACTATTGTACGCTGAAACAAACTCATAACACGCGCTCTATATAACAGTATAATAACAAATGACTACACTATTTAAATAAGTTAACAGCCACTTGCGAAACAAATAAGAATTCTAATACACGTACCTATACATTCCTGGGCCGGGAGAAATATTTGTATGGCCTACATTTATTTCTCTCGTGACTTTGGGTGTAATTTGTGATTGTCTATGTGTGTGTGTCCATGGCACCTGCGACACAGGGTTTCCCTAGTGCGGGCCTATATTGAGTGTGTGAGTTATTATTAAAAAAAAAAAAAAATCTTGACACTTGTCACCTTTATATCTTTGTTTTTTTTTTGGAATGGCGAACAGCAATAGTAAACCCGTAGCGAAGTTATAGTCAATTAACCTCCATGAAAGTTTCTTATAATATTTACCCAAAAAAATAGGTACATATTTCCGATAACAATAATTGAATTTCAATTTCGCTACATTTAATTGCAGTCGAATGTTCCTATGTAAGCATTTCAAGTAAATATACTTCCGGACATATGATTCGAGTCACGTAGCGTTTTTTTTAATATATTCGTTATTTTCAAGGGGCTAGAATACAAAAATATTATTAAGTTTTCCCAAGTTTTACAAATCAATTTTTCAACAAGGACATGCGGAAATAACGTTTTGTATATACCAGCTTCCAAATTGAATTATTAGTTTCTGACCTATTATCATGATAATTATCCATGTTGGTTAATAGTTTTATCTTTTTTATCTCTTTATTTTTTTACTTAATGACAAACAGTGATAGAACTAAATAACCATGAAGAGAAATCCTTGGGAAAACGATTTGGTTTGTGACTTTTTTTAGTATAATATTTTACACGTTTGTATACGTATCTGATGCAAACACATTGCTGGCGGTAGCATTTGTTTTTCCAATTAATGTTATAAATATCCATTGACTTACAATTATATGGACGTCGGGTCCGCGCTAAAAAGTGTCCGAACTTATAGGGCGTTAAAATCGTATACAGAGCGTCATTCACGCCTTAGTCTTCGTTTGTTCGACTGACAGCGAAGCAAGCAAAATTAGACAGTACTGCGATGACATTACAATTTAAATTGAACGTTTTCGCTTTTTCATATTCCTTTACATGTCACTACGTTTAAATAGGTTGACTTGGGACATTTTTTTCGTGGTTTTTGTATTAGACCCGTCGTCCATTTATTTGTAAGTCAATGTAAATATCACAATAATTTATCAAGATAGACATATTGTGATTCTTATCACTTCAAACCCTGTTAAAAGTGCAAGGTGGCGCGAATTGTATGTCGTTATGCCCCAGTGTTTTCAAGAAAACAACGTATGTTACGCACACTTATTCACTTACCCAATAGACTCGCTTGCGTACAAGATCCAATGTTAGACCATTGGGCCATTTAACGTCATAAGAAACAATGGTCTGCCTATGTGAGCCGTCCATGCCAGCGCGCTCGATTTTCGGGGTCTGACCCCAGTCCGTCCAGTACATCCATCTACAACAAAGTATTTATTTATTCGCTAACTCATTTAAAATGTAAGTATTACATATAAAATATCACGATGATCATCGTTTCAGGTTTCAGTAACTTTTTTGGGAAACTGAAAATAAGATTAAAATTTCGTAAAAAAAAAAAACTTTTTAAAAAAAAACGATCTCAAAATTTTGTGGAAACTTCTATTTGCCAAGTTTTATTGATTGAATTCAACACCTAATTTATCGCCCTTAAATGCAGAATATTTTCATCAAATTTGAATGGAATCACACCACTGAGTTACTTTCCAAAATAATTATATAGTTTTGGGAAATCGGTTCACAAATGTCGGATTAATCGCGTAACATAGAAAAAAAACAGTCGAATTGAGAACTTTCTGCTTTTTTTTAGTAGGTTAAAAATTAATTTTGACAATAAATAAAGACAATTTCTATAATACAGCTTATTTACTTACATTTCTTTTTATAAGATAATATCCTACTGATTCAAAAATGTCCTATTCTATACGTATAAACTCCACATTTGTAGAGTACGGCTAATTAATTGTACCTGGGGGTCTACTCTCGATCTCCGTCCGAAACAATTACTATCAAATAAGCAATACTCGACCAAATGAAAAGACGCGTGATGCGAATGAAGCTTCATACTTGATACCTGTCTTTTAATTTAGTCGAATATTACTTATTTGACAGTAATTGTTTCGGACGGATGTCGGACGGAGATCGAGTGTAGACCCCCTGGTTCAAAAACCCATTTTAACAAAACAAACGCGTCAAGACTTATGAAATAAACATCGAAACTTTGTAAACATAATCTATTTTTAACGCAGTAAACATACGTCAATACAGTTCAAATTTTGTTTATAGCACATTATTTAAAAAGAAAACCTTTTGGGGAAAGTTTTAACGATTGTAAATATATTCATTAATTTTAAATTTATTTAAGTGTTGTTGTGTGTAAGAAGCTAATATGACTGTTTTTGTTCTTATTATTCTTCATAAATGCTAGACTATGTTTAAAAAAATACTGAAGTAGGCACTGAAGCGTCCACATTTTTATTCTTACGTGGCGTTTCAATATACTACAATATTTAAAACAACTAATTGTTTGTTGAATTGGCTATTGTCACACATTGACATGCTTTTTAAATATACGACGTAATGATTAAATCCCTTGCGAACCCGGCCATACACGATTGATTGGTTTATAAGAATAATTTTCCTAGCGAAACTCTTCTACCTATCTGAACCGGGCCTTCGTGACACGATTGCGCATTACACTAACTTACCTTGCATTTAAAATTAGTGCATCGACTAATCGCCTTGCGAGCATCAACACATCAGTTCGGACGGATTTTAGCGGACCCACCTTTTTGGATCGTGATTATCTCATTTATGCTTTTTCGTCTGGAATACTCTTTTCTAATACCTACCTAAACGTACTAGTACTACGATTAAGTCAAAAACATCATGATAATAATAACGAGAACTATCTAACCTGCAAAAAAATGTTGATGATTTTTTTTCAACACAATTGTTACGACTGGCGCCCAAGATAACTTTTTTGCTTGCTTTTTTCGGATTTTTCAAGATATTTCAGCATGAAATCGGAAGACGAGTCTGAAGATGACGTATCTCTAAATATGCACAGATGGGAGAAGAAGAAACGTCTTCTAGCTTACCTGTCACGGTAAGCTAGAAGACGTCGGTTGGAATCCGATCGAAGGAATTTTTTCTGAGTGTTCGATCTTTGTATTAATATTTTAACAAACTAGTGGAGTAATTTCACAAAAAAAAAATTGAATATCAATTCAATAAAAATTTTAAATTATTGTTGTTGTATTTTCCTCAACTATATAATATAGGCCCATCTAAATACAATCGTGTTTCTACACAATTGTGCGCCTGTTAAAATAGGGTCGAAATTAATACAATTGTGCGGGCCAAAGTTTTCCAAGATGGCGGCCGGAAAATGAAAAATTGACCTTAGATTGGTCATCTACAGGTACCTGAAGGTACATACAATATTTTTCGGAGAAATTCCAAGTAGTTTCAGAGCCGGTCCGAAAAGGATAATGTTATAATCATGACCAAAAATATTTATTACAAGGATTATACAAGTAAGGCAAATAATAAACGGCTTTGCATGGTACCTACTTAGTAATAGGTACCTATTATAAGATTGGTTTGATAAGTCCGTGATTTTGAAATTAAAAAATATATTATGGTTTATTTTTTTACATAATCTTTAAACTCTACACCTTGACCAGCGTTATCCTAACTTCTTCAACTCATCAAAATATTTTTTTTTTTTTCAAATTCATATTAATTTATTTTGAGACATTATTTAGTCCATATTTGTTAGTAATAATCTTATGAGCTAAGTTAGTAGAAACAAGGAGAACAATTACAATACATTAAATTAAATAACATTATTATTAAATTTTTTTGTCAAAATGAACATATTAAATTAAAAATCATATAAAAAAGTGAAATTAGGCCAATCTTGTGAATACAGGGGGTGTAGCTATTGCTTGTCACTTTGAACATCAAAACTTGCCGAAGTATGATACAAACTATTGTTCGACAAGTTTTGATGTTCTGATTGCAGAGGAGAAACGGAATACTCGAAATTCCGTTTTCTCCATCTTCAAAAAGTATATCGACCTCACCTAACTTTTTTATTTTTTATTTGTTTAACCTTAAAGTCACGTATTTAATAAACCGTCGTACTTCTATAGTATCTCAGTACTTACTAGATTATATTATAGTCTTTTCTATTTTTAAATAATGTAGGGGAGACGTAATATCGAAATATATTTAGGTATAATTAAAATATTTGGCGTATGGATTTACATTATTACTATCGAAGTGATCAAGTAATAAATTTGAATTAATGACTATTGACAATTTATTATCAATAATGGTGCTTAAGCAATATAATCAGTCATTTGTATTTATCATGTATTAAATCGATTGACTGATTTGTGACCACAGACATATATCTAGATAGACGACACAAGTGTATGTTCTTCGCGGGCCCAAATTAAGTGAAATTCACTTACTTGCCGCTGCTACACTTCAGAGCGCGCTCGACCGTTATCGCAGAGAAACACATTACAAACTGCAAACGCACCATAACCAGAGACGTTTCCTTCCACGGGCAAGTGATTTTGTAATCAGAAGATGCATAATTTATGTTAAAAACAATTCTTTTGGATTTGTATGAATTTCGAGGAAACAAATATGCAACCCAGTGTATGCTCTCTCATGATTTGTAATACATTGCGGCTTTTACTTGGTACGATATATTTGTGATTCTTTGTTAATACGCCGTGAATATCGAACAACGCACTTTTGCATAATACATTCAGTTTCTGTGGTACGGCCGCTTGTACATTTTTTTGGCCAAATTTACCATTTAATGATGTATTCGTTAGGCAACACTGTTCTCGATCTGATCGATTTTGAAAACAAAGGGACGAAAATTATTATGACCTTAGGAATATTATAAAAATATTCCATACCTAACTCTTTTGTTATAACGTTTAGTAACGTTTCGTTTTTTTTTCAGATTTGTAGTATCTATCTAATTTCTATGTAATTTTTGCAGCACGTTGCCTCGAATGTCCGAGTACAGTGAGACAATAATTACATATTAATTATTATTATTATTACTATTATTGAATTATTACGAATAATACAAAAAATATATATAATGCAAAGAATTAACAGTGCGCTGTCTTTACAAAAACCTGGAGTTGGTCATACGTATGACATCGTTGCTTTCGAGGACGAAGGTGGTCTAGTTTATCCCACCTAAGATGCTATCCAAATATGCACAAGTAGCAGAGTTAGAAATCCGAGAAATAATAAACAAATAACAAAAATTTCACACGAGCCGATCATTAAGTAAACCTCTTCTAATTAATAAGATTTTACCATATTTTGTCAGCAGTAACATTTTCATTTGTCTTGCCATTCATCAATTTGATCAATTACCCACAGAAAACCATTCAGACAGTCGCAAGTTCATATATTGAGGTGCGTTTTCATTATTTAAGTTAATCGATAATATCTTGTATTACAAAAAGATGTTATATAATAAGCTCATTTTACTGGAAGGACCGTAATTTTAATATTTGAAGTCGATTAAAAAGTAAAGTCTGAATTTTTTTAACGTAAAATAAAGGACTAGACTGTCTTATTCTGGTATTTTTCTACTATTATTATTACGACATTGTAATCAACATTGTCAACAAATACTTGAACAAAAATTATTCTATTTAGAATCGATTAATCGAATGGAATACGCGTGTATACGCGTATTCCGTTCAATCAATCGATCGAAAATCACTTAGTTGCCGCTTCTACGCTTCAGAACAAGGACGAAGGTGGTCTAGTTTATCCCACCAAAGATGCTATCCAAATATGCAGAGTAGCAGAGTTAGAAATCTTAGAAATCATGATCAAATCACAAAAACTTTACACGAGGCCGACATTAAGTAAATCTATTTTGTCAGCAGTAACATTTTCAGTTGTCTTGCCATTCACCAATTTGATCAATCACCGACGGAAAACCATGTAGTAAATTTAATTAAGGCAGTTTCAAGTTCATAAATATGTGCGTTTTCATTATTTAAGTCAATCGATAAGATCTTCTATTACAAACAGACAGTTATATAATAAGCTTATATTATTTCAAGGACAATAATTTTAATATTTGAAGTTGATTAAAAATTGAAGTTTAAATTTTTAAGTAATCAAAATTTTTTTACAACAACTTTTAATAAAGGACATAACTATATTGTTTTGGTATTTTTCTACTATATTAATATATATTTCGCAACTACTTGTAATCAACGAATACTTGAATCGATAAATTGAATCGAATGGGTACGTGTATTCCGTTCAATCAATCGATTTAGCGCGGAAATAGGTTTCCCATTACTAAATAGCTCTTGTGACGTCATGGTGGATACATAAAATGTGGCACGCTCGGTTTTCATACAAATTGCTGTACTTGCGGCGTCTATCTAGACATATGTCTGTGTTTGTGACGTTAATTTGAATTGTAGAGAACAGGGGGTCTACTCTCGATCTCCGTCCGAGACAATTACTGTCAAATAAGTATTATTCGACAAAATTAAAAGACAAGTATCCAGTATGAAGCTTCCTTCGCATCACGCGTCTTTTCATTTGGTATGGTAAGTATTGCTTATTTGGCAGTAATTGTTTCGGACGGAGATCGAGAGTAGACCCCCTGATTACTGTTCTTACAAACTTATACATACCGACGGCATCTATGAATACTATCCTAATTACCAAAAATGCAGACCACCTCAACTGCATTTTTAAAGTGGTGCTATCCGATACTATCCACAATATTACTTTTGTGAAATTTGTAATGGATTAGATTTCAGCCAAACATACAAATCAATATCTACTTTATGCGCAAATTGAATATGCACATTATATATATAAAATTGCAATTTACAGATTGCACAGTGTACGTAGATCCCGTATACAAGTATGCACTTAGATACTCGATAGATAGATTAGGTAATCCAAATTTAATCTACCTTTTCAGACACTACGAATTTAGTATTAGCAACTCACTCAGGACTTTATTATCTGGTATACATGGTTTCAATTCCTTACAAATCTAATAGTAAAATGTGCCTACGAATGAGTGAGTAGTATCTATTCAGTTTGACTATTTCAATTGTAATTTGTTTACCGATTTTGAATGCAATATTGATAACAGACTGAAAATAATTGACCGAACGTTTTATATTGGCGTTACCCAATACGCAACCAAAATAAACCGGTTATAATACCGATAACTGATACGTAAATCGTAACGTCGTCGTTTGTCGTTGACCTCAAAACTGCTACTAAAATTGAACTGTTTTTCGATTAATAAAATAAGATTTTAATTGTTCTTGTTATTGTTCTTTTTGCGACTGTTGTTGCTGTTTTGTATTTGCATCTACTTATATAATTATATTGATATTTCACACCTACGTTCCATACTTGGCACGGGTTAAAGGTGTTCTTTTCCTTAAAGAAGATTGTTTCTGTCAGAGAGGAAAAACCAGAATTAATTGTATGTATACGTACCCATCCAAAGGGTTCAAAGCGATCGCCCTCGGTTCCTCGAGCCTGTCTCTGATAAGGATTTTCCTCATATTGCCTTGTAGGTCTGAGAGCTCAATGTGGTTCTTTCCAGTGTCTGTCCAGTATAGATGATTGTAGATCCAGTCCACGGCTAAGCCATCTGAAGTGATCAGTTGCTCCCCGATTACTACTGTACGTTGGCTGCCTTCATCTATCGGTGCTCTGTAATTTTAGAAATGGTTGCCATAAATCCTCACACTCTGGATTAAAATATATTTTGCTCCGTATAAGTTTTTGTTTATAGTAGCGCCATCTACGTGTAGTATTTACAGCTCCTCTAAAACACTTCGCGCTAGTGGCGCCAGAAGACGCACATTTGTTTCGTAGTTCCTAAACGAGTCACTAGATAGCAGTGTCAGTCTCGATTTACTACTTTACTAAAGTTGGAGTATTAATTTAATCAGAATTATATATTTACTTATCTCGTCAAATTATTGTGCTTACCTCGAAGAGAGAGGCTTTAAGTGTATGTATGTAATCGTCACCTCACTGTTAAAATGTTTTATGTCATTTTTTTAAATTTTATGAAGAGGGAAATACACGAAACGTGATGTTTTGAAATCTATCCATAAAATATATATAAATAGATCTCAGATGTCTCTATATCTCAGATGTCTCTACATCTCAGATATCTATTTACAGAGGTAATTAACATTTTATCAGGTAATGAATGCACTTAATGTTTTTGGACATTGTAAGAAAAAAATATTTGAAAAATAGTGGACATAATGAGGTTTTAATAATAAGGCGACATTATGCTATTACTTACTTGTAAATCTTCTCCTCCGTAACATCACTCCAAAAAATCATGCCAGTTCTAAAGACGTAGTCTAAAGCAGTAGCTGACTTCGTGTCGTTTACAATGGCTACCATTTCATGGTGATCCAAACTGATCTTGCGAATGTCGAAGCGTCTAGCGAAGAGAAGTGATGGATGACCTTCAGTGGCCTTACAACGGGTACGGTCCCTTGGGTCACGAGCGTAGCCAGCGTGGCACTCACACTTGAACGTTCCTTTCTCGTTGATGCATAATTGGGAACATGCGCCTGGATCTGCACATTCGTCTACGTCTGGAAATGCACAGAAAAACGTTTGAAAGTGGCAGCTAAATTATCATCAATCTAGAATTTTTTGACAAAATTATAACAGTTTCATTGGTTAGTTCACTAAAACAGAGATTGCTTTCATAATTTTGGTAATGAAAGATATTTTTTTTTTATATTCAAGAAATACCTTGTAAAATTTCGCTAACAAGTTAGACATAATGAAGTATATTAATTAGCAAGATATTTCATTTATTACACTTACAATTTTTTATCCATTACCTAGAGATAGGCGTATTACCTTCGCAAGTCCTGTTGTCAACAAGCTTGTATCCTTTATCACAATCACAATAATATCCAACTGGAGTATCAACACATTTCTGAGTGCATCCGCCATTGTTTTTTGCGCATTCGTTCTCGCCGCAGCGGTCTCTTGGCTCATCCTCAAAGTTGGGACAGTCAGGCTTCTTGTCGCAAACTTTCGTCAGAGGAATGCACATGCCGCCGCCGCAGTCAAACTCCGTCCGCTTGTCGCATACAGTCCTTGGTCGTGCTGTGGAGTAATATACATTTAAGTTACCATGAATACTTCACATTTTGAGTATTTGGGAAAATGTACTTTTGTAAGAGATCTATATAAAAATACTTCGTACTTAAGACAACACATACACGTTATTATAAACTTACTACAATTGAATTCATCACTGCCATCGGGACAGTCCTTTTCACCATTACAGTATAGAGCTCCTGGAACACAGCTGTGGTCTTTGCATTGGAACTGATCGGGTCTGCAGGTTACGTTCCCACGGCAGAGCTCAGGAGCCTCGTCACCACCATCCGGACAGTCACGATCCCCATCACACACCCATGCTTTGTGAACGCAGGTCATTCTATCACGGCATTCGAACTCCGTTGATGTACACGGAGAAGGTATTTTAGGAGTCGTTGCGCAACCCTGCAAATATCCAACACAAATTTTGTAATATTAACTTCCACAAATAGTGGGTTTAGATTGGTATACCGACGGAGGTTCGAGTCCTGTCTTTGTATTAAAATTACTTATAACTAGCTATTTTTGCATTTATTTCTAGTGTAATATATGAATATAAAAGACAACAAGCTTCATATGGTACCTAAACTCCAACGGACCTTGTTACCTAACACTATACCATTTTGAACCTATACTTATATAAAGAGAGTACAAGAATCATGAACATTTTAATATACAGGAAAATTGAATTCAAATTCGTAAATTACAAAATGAAATGGGATGGGATCGAGATACCTTCTCAGAGCATTAATAATTCAGTTATATAGAGGAGCCAGGTAATGAGATCACTAGTCCTATCTCGAAACGCGATTTTTGTGCGTTACAAAATATATTTACTTACCATCTCATCACTGCCATCAGGACAGTCAATGTCTCCATCACAGCGCCAACGGGCCGAAACGCAATGGCCATCAGCACATGAAAAGTGCGTGCGAGGCTGACAAGTTGGGGCTGCACATTTCTCTTCATCAGTCCCGTCGCCACAATCGTCATCGCCATCGCACACCCATCTTTGTTGGATGCACTTTCCATTTCCACAAGTAAACTCGTCAGAGCGACACGTTTCATCTGCTTACACCAAAATCATATGTCAAATATTCTTTGAACCTACTTAAGACAAACAAACGATTACAGCTCTAATCTGCTATGAAAGAACACATTCAATTTTTTTTGTAGAGCATTGCAGCAATGACCTAAGTTTTTTCATTTATTTTGCAGCATCACAGTTATTCCTGAACCTAAGTAGACAGGTAAAGTTGTATTTTCGAATTTGTATTTCAGTTATTCACGGGAGCATTCTATTACTTAATTCCGGACATTGTTATAAAATATCTTATATATATAGCTTTATTAAATAGCTTTGCTGAAATTTTATTTCTGAAATGCAAAGCGAAGGAATTCCACAGATAATAAATAATAATGTGCTAAGTTTCGAGTGTGGTAGAGCAATAGTGCTTTTTAATTTGCTAAAGCTAACAGATAAAAGTTTTTCGAATACTAGGAGTCTGGATAGAACTCAGCATTTCACGTCCAAAATTCTAATCTTGTTTAAACATTTCATAAAAGTTTAAGTTAGCACAAAGAGCACTCTAGGTAAATTCAGTGGAAACTATAAAATATATAACTATGATTAAAATATTTTCAGCAGGCTCGCAGGCTTAACGGCATAAATTGCCGGAAAATGAAAATTAGACGAAGGAAAAATAAAACATTATTGTAAAAGGAAGACTGAGCAGAAATAATGTATTTTATCAAACATGCATACCACCCAGCAAATCTCGTTATTCTTGGATGTTTCTCTGTCTGAGGAAAAATTATCTCCATTCCTCTCGGCTACATTTAATTGAATTCCTTTGAAGAACAGACAAGTAGAAATAGTTATCCTCGTTTTTCAGCAAAGGATAATTTCATGGTCGGAACATTAATTTATATCACAGCCACATAAATAAAATGAAAAAGGTATCCTCCCGTCGAATCCAGGTAATCACGTGAATAATTTGTAAATAGCGTCAGGCCTTGAGCTAAAAAGTACCTAAAGAAAATTTGACAGCGGCAAATAATGAGATAAACGATGACATAATCATGGTAAAGCTTTCAGAGGCGTAAGAAAAGCTTGCGGGCATTGAAGCACACACGCAACGTCATCGCTCACGCTTCAGGGCGGGTCCGGTGCGGGTAGATAAGAATTTATAGACGGATGAGCCGGGCGTTGATAGAATACAGAGCGTCTGGCTAGGGGGTGGAAACTGCGTACGCAATGATTGATTGATACTCAGTAGTCGAAGAGGAATAGTTAAACACCGACTCCATCTCAGAAAGTAAACATTAAAGTTTTTGTCCCGTTGCGGCAACATGATTGAGTGTCACAGGAACTAAGGCGGTATAAGCTGGTTTGACTTTGCTCTGATAATAAAATAATAGTCAACTAATACTCGTATTGTGCGCAAAAAGACAACCTAATATCGTGTGCTCTTTGTCCTAATTAAAGATGATTGAGATTAGATGTAGGTCAGGGTGACCTACATCTAATGCATGCAATTTACGTCTATACTTAATTTTAATAGCCAATTGAACGATTATATAATAAATAAAGTTAGAATGATTTGATTGAAATGAATGAAACTCATATGCAGTGAAGTTTTTTGATGAGGCAACTGTACAAGCATGTTTGCAAGTTTTCTTTTGATATTACGCGTTGTAAAAAGTTTTTTCTACGTCGTCGAATCGAGGCATTTTATAGAACGTAACACGATTATGAAATGTTATACCAGGGAGGTTGCGATGTATAACATTTTCAGTTTCATGATGGGAACATTTTCCTTTTTTTCTCTTGAAGAACATAAATTTAGCCATTGTATAATTATTAAAACGCAGTACCTACTTATAACTTTTGTAGATATAAAACTGACAATACGTGCTGAAACAATAATGTGATTTGAGATCTTCTAGGCGTTCGTAAACAATAAAGTCAGTATTTTGAAGATAATGAGTTCTTACTGCATGCTTTCTCGTCGGATCCATCTGAACAGTCAGGATTGTCGTCGCACATCCAAGTGAGTGGCACGCACTCTCCAGGCTTTCCTCGGCAAGTGAATTCCTCTGGACCGCAAGACTCCACTTCTGCCAACCCAAGTCATGCACATGCTAAGTACGATGCAGTACCTATATGTATGTACGTCTGTATATTCCCTACTTATATATATTAAATACCGTGTAAGTATAGGTACCTATTTCTTTCATAACGAAACAACCTATACCCGAAGACGTTGCACTGACCCGATTTATTTTTGTTTCATTCGATTTTATTTTAGTCAATTACAAAACAAATACCTTGAAAAAATTGTTTCATCGTTTGTAACGTAAAAATATTTATTTAACAATTTTAGAATAGCTCGTTTACATTTTTGGACGCTTTTCACAAAAAGTTAATTCAGAGTCCTTGTTTTCTGTTTATAATATAACGGAATTGTCCGACAATGTGGCATGAAAAATAAATAAAACATCGTTTACCGCGAAAGTTTAAAATCGACAATCCGTTTCTGGGAATCGTTTGAATAACTTTTTTGGAAATACATTTTACTTTTTTAAACGTGCCTGTTGCATGCTAGTTTGACCAATGATTTGTATAGCATATGACGTCATGCCAATAATCATGCTTGGTTGCCGTCCATGCTCTTACCGCACTGATGTTCGTCAGAGCCGTCAGGACAGTCGGCTGCATCGTCACAGTGCCACGCGGCGGGTATGCAATGTCCAGTCGCGCATATGAATTTGTGTTCCGGACAACTCATTCGTTGGGCGGCTGTATGTAAAATTTCCATAGATATTTTTGGTCTTTTGTGTTCCAATTGCCATATTTATTTTTAATCGCTTCATTTATGATACTTTGTCTGGTTAAAAGTCTATATATTGAAAAAGTAATTATAGGTACTCTTACTTCAGATAAATCTGAATAGTAAGCAGTTAAATTACCTGTAAGTCCTATGACGATCAAAGTATATTATTATCAGCATAAATTTTACTTTACATACCTATACTCATGTTCAACACAAACTTTGGGTGTTCAAAATAGTCGTTGTTAAATTAATCCTGTTCTAAACCCCTAGGATTGTTTATAGAGCTTTAACTTGATTTACGCGTGAGGGTGAATTACCAATTTGCTTTAAATCTGATGGTAATCGTATTACTAAATACGAATTTAATTAACAATCGTCTAAAAACTGAAACTTTTAAAATTAAGAATTGTGGCGACAACAATAAATGCTAATTCTAATCACCGTCAGAAACTCGTAATTAATGACACTAAACATTGCTTATTTGAGTGTAATATTGTTGAACGATGCAGCTAACAAATTATATAAATTCTAATTAAGAGCTTTAACTTTGCAGTTGAAAACTTGCCCAATACACCCAGAGAAAAGGTGTTTTTGCGTACACGGTCGTCTTCATGATACACATTTATTTCATGGCAAAGACACTCTGTTACATAATCATTCACAACGCTGTAATAAGGCGCTGCTTGGATAATAAATTACAATTAATTTTTCATTCCAACACAAAGAGTTATATAAAAATTAATTAAGTCTAGGCAATTCATTAACCCACTCTTTCTCACGTCTATAATTAACCAAAATGTTAAAACAGACAAATGAATCTACGGCTTTGAGACAAAAGGGTTTTATACAACAGCCTTTTATGGGCGACGTACCTAAGTATACATTATAGAAATGGCTGCAGGGCGGTTACAACAAACATTTCGTGCCCCTGACAAATAAAAAGGCTTTTCCATTATGTGAGGTCGACTTATAGTGCCGCTACGTGTACAAAGTTGCGGGTCGCGGCTACCATAACCCCTCTCCCCCAGAAATAAAACCCGCTAACTTCCGCACGCTTTTTATACACATTGTTACAGTTTGAAAAAACAAGGAATTAAAAGTTCGTCTGAAGCGCTTTCGGCGCAACTTCTTAAAGAACCTTTTATAAACCGCTCTAAATCTGGATAAAATAAAAAACGCCTCCTTTGTTTTATCATACAAACAAAGTGTACAATGAATAAATAACGTTTTAACTATTAATATATCTACTACTAATAGAACATTGCTACTAAAACAATATTATTGTGCAACTTTAACTGCAGTGTTAATTAATTGAATACGAAACAGGCTCGACTCATTTGATATTCGGCGAATTCATTAACTTTAACCAAGAAGTGCATCAATATTAATGTGCCAGAAATACTTCAGGCAAATTCTGCTTATAAATTATTATTTTACTTCTGTATGATTCTATATTTATTGTATAGTACTCTATCCTTGCTGTTAATATTGCAAATTTGTTATCTTATATGGAGGTCAGATGAATTTTTGAAAGCCAAACAAATAAAATTATTATTATTATTATTATTTATATTTATTTACACACTATCGTACCTATCTCCCACTGGGTTTGGCAGATACTCCTTACCTCCATCCGCTACACACAACAAAGGCAGTGCAGCCAATTAAACGAGCTGGTAATGTTACCGAACCAGAGTAATTAGCAATTCCTTTCACCAAGCGAACTTAATTTCTTGCTCCAGTAGTCTTGATCACATCGAATCTCCAAGGACCCCTACTTTGCGACATCCTATCCTCATGTGTGAACAATAAATAAATTTACACAAACCTTGACGCATCTTTAGCACCCTAAATTTTACCATCCCACGTATTTTAAATACCACAACACTTGCGTAACATTGTTGATTAAAGTTCTGTTAAGTTATTTTCATGTGCTTCCTAACAAATTAAGGTACCTACAACCTTCATTGTTGTTATGAAACGGAAGGTCTTAAGGCTAAGTTTTCCACTAATTATCGAATAGTAATTTGAAACATTTTCTTTGCAATTTCTTATAATTTATATTGACCTCAGTCCAATCAGTTTGTAGTGGCAAAGGCCTCCCATCCAGGCAGTTAGAGGTACTAAATGCTTATCGAAGAATTTAAATAGGATTATAACAAGAAATTCATAACGAGAACTGCCAGAAAGGGCAAAGATTATAAAATTAATCCTGAAAACTTCAAGACGTAATTAAGATTTTAATTCACGGTGGAAGACTCGCAAAGAACAAAATACGCGTGCTGGTACCTTCAAAACTTTGGCCATAAATTGCGAGATAATTCATTCTTCTTCACTGTATACCTACGCAGAGAAAATACTGGAACAATCTAGTAGAAAAATCGTAAATCCTAAAAAGTATGTGCGACGTAACCGAATGCAATTTTGCTTAGTAAATTGTAATTGGATACTCCTCGAGGATCGCCCTTCTTTCATGCGTGAAATCTGGCTTTGTCATTTTGTCGACCTTGTTTCCCATTGTCCTGTCTCTATACACAATAGCGAAATTGTCTGCCCCGTACTGTGAGGTAATGCAAAATTAACCTAATAAAGTTTGCCTATTTTTGCCGCCGAGGGTCTTTGTATTTACGGACGCGTGATTTTCATATTCCGTTGTTTATGAATTGCTATTCGAAGTTAAACGGACCACGTACCTTTGACTGTGTTAAAAGTAAAAGTGTTAATATTATTAAGTACCCATCCTTCTATCGCGTTTCATTAATAATTAACAATCATATATTATTAGACTTTCATAGTTTCGTAGGAAGTTTTACCTAAATGAAATCAGGTGTAAAGCAGGACTTATAAAAATATTACTGCTCCATAATGGAAACGCTTACTGCAAGTGCCAGGTTCTTCATCTGATCCATCGGAGCAATCCTTCTCGTTGTCACACCTCCATGACATCGGCACACAACGACCACTCTTGCACCGGAACTCCGCCGATGTGCAAGTGCGACTTTCTGTGTACAATAAGAGATGACAGTTAGCAAAAATATGAATATGACGTTCGTAAAAACAATAATGAGTTTTATTTATGTATTTTGGGTTTTAGTTTATTATATCCAGAATTAAAAAGTTAATTTACACAATGTATTGTTCTTCAATAAAAATATCAATATATTATATTACGATTAATTTTCGTCATTTCTTTACAACAAAAAGTATAACAATGTGACACGACACGATATTAGTTTTCGTAGTTTATCTAATCGTGGCATATTTTATTTTTACAACATTTATGGGTACAACACTATATAGACTGAAAACTTGTCATACACTGGAATAGCGGGAGAGGAAAATCCTCAGTAGTTCTGTGAAGAAAAGTTATCTATTTATTAACAGAGCAAATGGGATGAAAAATACCAGTAGTTCTGTCAACAGAACTGATAACGAAACCAGTGGGAGTAATCGGTATTTTCCTTTACAGCGCGAGAAGCTAATTCTTTTTCTATGATATGACATCATGAGCTTTATTACAGATTCCTTTTAACAATTAACTGACTGCACTCTTCGAAACTCTTGATCAACATTAACTGACTACATTCTTCGAAACTGACACTGGCCCAAGCCTAGTGGACGTCGTTAAGGAAATAATAATAACAGTAATATACAGGTAGGTATACATACTCTTATTTCCTTCAAATATAATTTATGTTAGATACTATAAGTGTATGAATGGAATGTACATTATTATACTATTATGCAACCGTTATTTAATATTGTTAAACATTTAAGTATACATATAATTCTAAAGGTCAGGTCAAACGACGTATAAAGGACAGAATTTTTCATTACTTTGCGGCCAACTGTAATTTCGTGTATAAATATTATCCTAGCTGCGAATCGCGATATATCAAGGAAAATACAACCCTAAGTAGTCGCAATAAAAATCAAAATTCGTCACTCTCGGCTTCAAGGATCTTAGTTCTTTTAATTTTCATGAATTATGTTGAGCACGGTGGCACTTTCAGAAGCATTTAATCTTTGGTAAGTATGGGATTATATTGCGGTATGTCTGGTATGTGCTTGTATTATCGTCTCCTGCCATACGCAGGGATGGTTAATACCCGTGGTGAACACTTGCTTATAGTGAATTAACGCTTGGTTTCTCTTCTTGATCAATCTGTTTAACAGCTTATTCCATTATTATTGCATATATATTGTGTACAATGTAGATAGTGAATCTATAATGTCAATCCCAACTGTTGTACTTACACTACAATGGAGATATGGCTACAGCTAGATTGGCAGTCTACGATATCGTAGATGAAAATGAAGATAAGAATTTTAACATCCTGTAAGGTCGTACACTGTTTCCAAATAACATGAAAACCACTTTTTACAAAGTCTATAAATAATTATAAGTAGGTACTACTCCTTTTTATACAGAGACGTGAAAAAAATCTTGTCTCCAAATTATTGATTGTCGTAATCGCCGGTTGACACGAACTTCACGAGTGAAAATAAGTTACAAAGCGAACCGTGGCTACGGGACTCGCTTATAATAATATATTTTCTCCAAACTTTGCTTTTTAAATAATGTTCTCAAGAAAATGCAAAGCGGATTTAAGTCATTCCGTGAAGGAAAAAAAGATTAAATAAAAGTCCCAAGATTACGTTTTAACGGAAATATTTTTAAAATTCCCTTTTTTTATTTTATACGTCGTTCCTGTCTGAGCTCGGAGGGAAGCAGTAAACTGGATCAATCCATTTACGGCTGAAATCACCGTTCAACGTGCGTATAAAACAAGGTTGGAGAAAATTATCGGCGGGTAGCAGAAGCCGCTTTATCTTGAGGTGATTCGAGGCGAGAGAGGCGAGACACGCGCCGCCGAGCAATTTGTAAACAAAACGCACCCCTACCGAATAATATCACCCTACAGTACACGAGTGCGTAGATCGTTTACCATAGCTTCAGCAATAAATCCAAGTACATTATTAGAGATTGCTACAACAAACATTTCTGGCCAATTTGGAGTGTCAACAGATAAATAAAAAGGCTTCTAATCCAATCTCGTACTATTCCTCGGTGGCCAAAAATTTCCGGTCACGTTTGTTTACGACGATTCCTGAAATAGGCACTAATTAGTTCCTCGTCATTTCTCATACGCAATTTCCAGAACGAATGATTAGGTTGACTATTTAATACAAAATGAATTCCGCTACTTAATTTTTGATGCTAACCGTGCCCCCGTTTTTTCTTAATTGCAATGATGAGTAAAATCTGCCATTTATGATGCTTAAATGCGAGTTGACTAAAAGGTTGTGAGAGCCATGGGACGAGTCCATTCTGTCGACTGAAGCGATCCCAGAATAACGTCCTCATTATTTCCGCTACACCGGAATGTTGAAGCGAAATTCTTCTTTCTGATATAACCAGGTACTGTGCGTTGGATTTGCATTTATCATGTTCACTTATAAGTTATTGCAAGGTTTCTTCACGATATTTATCTACTTACTTACATGCCTGGTCGTCATTCGAGTTTAAAAACAAATTGCTAAAGCTCGATCATGTTCTTACTTGTGTACTCCGTAGTCTCGACTCTTGTGAATTCCAAGATTGAAAACATTATTTAACCTACCAACAATCTGTATTTGTATGAATATTTGTTTTCTTAGGTAAATAATGGCATTAAAACAACACAACACGTAGTTTTTCAAATTTCGTGAATGAAGGATAATTTACCAACAATCTTCATATTTCTTTAATGAACACGAAGGAACGCCCTGTTTAACTTAATGGAGTTCGAAAATCGACGATACGTTAAACAGGAACTCGACTACCGCCTTAATCGCCATATTAGTCACGGTTAACACCAGTAAAGTCAGTTTATATTGTATTATTCAGTAGTGCACTGTCATTTAATCCTTTGGAAACAATTGTAATTGTAAAAGCTGATTTTGTTCGATTCTGTGTAGACATTCTTGTTGTACCAAGTCAAACAGTTACCTACTGAATCACTAATCATGAAGACGAGATCGAAAGATCGAAAAAGTCACAAGCAAACCTATAAATGACGGTCTTACAGTCCGACCCCACATTGGTGGAGTGGCTCAATCGCAGATATGTCGCGTTGGCGACCCGATAAGCCCATTCGTTGGAAATGTCGATTCGTGGGACAAAATCACTCTAACGTAAAATGGTTGGTGACAAAAATGCCCCACGCCAAATTGCTTCTGAAGTCTTTCAATTTTCCGTATTCTTTGCTACTCTAGCGTAGGACTCGTAAACACTCGATTAAGTTTATAACTGTGTTGCTACATTGAGTCAGTAAGTAAACATTGAGTACTTATCCCGCTATAGATGTGTTCGTCAATAACTATCATTTTGCTATTAACGTCGAAGCGATGAGTACAGAATTATTCAAGGGAATGGCAATTAATAAGTGTTCATTAATATGGATGGTGCGTGTATATTAATTAGACTATTACAAGCGCCTCAACTGATGTTCGTTATCGACGTATTTGTTTACTGAATCGTAAGTAATTAAAATTATGAGGATCACTTTCGCTTTACACTCTAATTTTTTATAAGACAGTCAACTACGGGTGTATAGTAACAATTGAGTAGGTAATATTAACAAAATATTACTGAATCCGTTACCAATGGTCCTTATTTTCTTTATTTACTCCTGTGCTACAATTTTTACAGCTTCACTTCAAAGACATAAAGAGGCTGAATAACGGGTTTGTGTTTCAAAGGAGTGTTGTAACGAACTATGCACCCCGTTGAAAACGAACGCACAATCTTTTTTGCACGTTTTCTGTTATTGTGTAATTCCTTTGTGTAAAATAAGCCACAATTGCAAAGTGATTTATATCGAAGTTGTAGAAAAGTGTTTTGCGACAAATATTGAAGAAGATTGACTTCACAGCTTAACCGTAATGTGGTAGGTAAATTTTTTACATAACAGCGCAGAACTTTTCAAAGCAAGATGAAATCGCAAATCATTTGGTCTTTTTCTATAAAACCGTACTCCACAAATTTCATTTCGCAAAAAACTCCCTAGTAATTTCCTTGGAATATCTTTAAACAATGCTTGGCTTGCAACGTAGATGCAGGCATTAGACCGAATTGTCCCCAAGATGGCAATACCGTCAGCGGCACTAGGAAATTGTATTACCGGGTACCAGACGATGGCGATGAGTGCATTCGTTACTGACGTAACTGGAAGCTTTCGAGAACACTTACATACGTTACTTGCAGATTGTACGCTCGCCGTATTTTCTGCGTTACAAGAACACTTTTATACAATTTGGATTATGTACGATAGTAAAGAACAACATTAATGAATTAAAAGGAAAATCAATAAAATCTATCTCAAATATAAAATTCTCAACTTAAGTCAGGTACATCTTCTGTTCCTTGTTGTTATTTTTATACATTTTCCGATACTTCGTCTCTGGCTTAATGCGATTCCTTGGTATGTGAATACAATTTCTGGTAAAAGATGAACGTAAATCCTCATCTCCATCAGGTTTTTACATTTAATCCCAACGCCGGCAGGAAACTTTCCATTATTTTGTCCTCCTCCTCTCGCGTATTTTGTCCTCGGTAAACAACTTACGGAAAATATCAAAAGCCTTTGTTAATTCGAGGTCACACGCGTCGATAGTGTTTAGCATTTTAAGTAATAATAATATTTAACAAAACGAACGCTTGAAATGACCACTGAATAGCTAAGTGCTTGAGCCTGGGAAACTATTGGAAATCTTGTCTTGAGGCTACAAAGACTGACCTATTGGTTTTGTTCGGAAACTCAATTTGTGGGATCCTTCGCTACGGGTGAAGAGAACAATGTCGAGAACAATAAAATGTTTAAATTGGCTTCACACAATGTATCTATACAACACAGAACTCCTTAGATATATAATTATTTTTATGTACTCTGGGTACCTAAAACTTTACATATGCTTAGGCAAACTAATGTCTTTTACAAACGGATTACTTACTGGTATGATACCAAGTGACGGGATGAACATGTTTTACGCCTGGTGGTAATCGACACGCCTGTCCATAACAGTTGCAGTGCCTCCCCGAGCTTTAAATCACAAGGATCTGAGGAGAATGGCCACTGCGCCCCTCACCCTGAGACATAAGTTGACAAGTTCCATGTGCCTGTAATATCACCAGCTTCCTGACCCTTCAAAACCGGAACACTGTACTTAATGCTCACATTACAGCTTGGTGATATTATAGGCACATGGGACTTGTCAACTTATGTCTCGGGGTGACAGGCGCAGTGGCAGTGCTCCTCGGACCTTTGCAATTTAAAGTTATAATAATAATAATAACGCACACAACATAGCTCCGCACTAGGGAAACCCTGTCTCGCGGATGCCATGGACGCACACATAAACAACCACAAATATTTCTCCCAGCCCGGGAAACGCACTGGGACCTCTGCGTGGCAATCCGGCGGGGTGTGTAATGGAAGATATAACAAGAAATAATCTATTTTCACTTGGTATATAACATTTGATATAATTTCGAATTATATAATCACTCACTGTATATAATCAACAAAAGGCATAATTTCAATGTGTATAATGAACCTTCAGTATAACAAACATTAGAATGAACAAATGGTATAAGTACTACCAGTATAATGTATTAAATAATATAACACAATATTTCGTTTTACGAATAATTGAAGCGCCCTACATTATGTTGATAAGAATTTTTTTATTCCATTAAATGTACAATCGCAAAATATAATTGTTTTTGTATAGTTTTAAGCGCTTTTTATGTTATAAAATATATTTATTTAAACTTTTAGCAGAAAATTTAATTGCATATACTAACCTAACTTAAAATCACAGGAGGAGGTCGAACCCAAGGAGCACACTTTATACGCCTCAAAACTATTACATCATCTATAAACAGTCTTAATATGGTATAGGTTGTAGAGGCGCTGCTGGTGCTGCTGGCGTTCTGTAGGATAATAGTAATGTAGCCTGGATAGTTGTAGTAGCCTCCGCAGCCTCCGTACATCGTACTTAGTAAGTTTAGTAGTTCAAAAGTTGAAAGTCTAGTTTTTTAGGTATTTATTCAGGTTTAACAATAATATTATAATCTTTAAAATGTAAATAGTGTAAATATAACTAGTAAAAAGTTCAAAAAGATAAGTAGAGATGCGTTCGCTGCCGCGATCGGGCAGAGAGCGACGATGGAACGAAACAAAATCAAAATGTGAGATAAAGAATGGAACAATTCAAAATTTGAATTTAAATACAAGTCTGAGAATAAAATAAGGAATTTAAATAAAAAGGTGGGATGACGATGCAAGGAGGTCACAAGGTTTAGATAATAGTTCTCTATAAATGGTTTTAGAAAAAAGAAATTGTTCATAAAAGACTTATTTCTAAGTCAATGCTTATTTCACTCAAATCAAAATTTTAAAACCTTCTGAATACCAAACAACTTAATTAAGTGTGATCTCTCTTAAGATTTACTCTTATAGTACTTATTTTAAGTTCATTTGTAAATCAACTGATTATTTTTTGTAAAATTGTTCTATGCTTATCCAATAAAGTCTATTAATACTCTAAAAACTAGTGTTCTTAAATTTATTCTAGATATAATTCATTTATAGACATTCTGTAGTGTTTATACTTATTAACAAATACGTTATAGCGCGTCTTCAGTACATTTTACTAAAGAAAACACTATAATTAGGGTTTCCACTTTTGGACGTTGTAAGTTCATGCAACATGGATAAAGTAAAGAATATTGAAAGATCTGGTGTAGGTGGTGAACCTTGGATATTATGTGACATAAGATCCAAGGTTCGACATAATTTATGTCACATCATTCGATACGTTAGTCGGTAATTCGCGCGCGAGCCGGTGATGTGATGCATTTTTGTTTGTTGACAAATAAATAAACATTGTGAAGTAATTCCGTGTTCTGAAGTGATAAAAACAATTGAACTGAGCGCATAAACTACTGTACTTCCATGTTGTGTATGTGTATTGTGCCGTTTATCAATAGAATACAGTGAAATCATTGTGTGAAATGTGGTTGGCGTGAAGAAATAACCTCAATTTTCTAATGAAAATTTTATTTCTTCCAGGTATGTCATAGAAATATACCTTATCTGATAGGGAATTTATCCACCTTTCTAGTCATATATAACATATTCCATATAATTATACAGAAAAACGTTTTTTTGCGACAAATTGGATTTTTTCAATTGTTTTTTTTTTACCTTGGGTGAAATGTAAAAGGTTATTTATTGCATAAAACGATCACATTTTGTAATACTGTCAAAAGAAAGAATCGCTTAGAAACATTGCGTTTTGTAGACAATCATAAAAGCTTCATAGGAGTGAATACTGTAATACAAGGTCAACTACACTAAAGCAAGTAAAAATAATCTTTTCGTATTCTAAAGTTTTTCTATAGATAAAGCTATAGACAAAATGCTCCAACAGTATTTTGAAAAAGCTTTAAATTCTTATCGCCATTTTTATTTTTAAAAAATGACTTTGATGTAGCTGATATACATTTTCTTTTCTTTTTAAAAAGTCTATAAATAAAATCTAATTTGAAATTAGCATGAAGAAGTCTAGAACTTCTTGGAAATGGTTTGTATTGTGAATTATTTTGTTTATTTAAGCTGTCTATAAATATTTAAAACCGAAAATCTATAACTGTATTTTTATTAAGTTTATTAATATTTATACATAAATATTTATAATTCAACGAGCGCATTAGTTTTATGACAGGTATTTCATTACTTTTCACAATGTAAAGTCGCACGTCAATTCGCGCTTTCTAAACATTGCGCGAAAAAGTCAGAAATATTATATATAATTTCGCCATGTTGCAATTTTGATAGTTTATATTTTGTAATCCATTAAACTTTAAATCTATTAGTATTAAGAGAATTGCGACTTATGTTTGTAACGCTTTAGTTATTTTGGTTTTAAAATAGCATTACTAAAAAAAGTATTATAAACTATAAATTATCTAAAAACTGTCTACAAGACTATCCTCCTAATAATCCTGTTCAACAAATGGTCTTGCAGCATTCTAGAAGGGTTACTTGAGAAAAAAGATAAGAATCACTCTTAACACTACCTACAGATAATTTCTCAAAGCACTCTTGTGATCTACTAATAAAGTTGTGCCCACTTTTACTTTAAATCATCTAGAAACCTTCTTCGAGATATCTTGAGGGAATTTGAACTCTTAAAATATTCAATCGAATTAAATTCTATTAGATATCTTATAGTATATATTTAGATATAGATGCTTGGGAACCAACTAGCAAATGCAAACAAGTTCAATTCTGGCAGCTTTGTCATATACTAACCTCAACAATACAATACAATACAATACAAAAATTCTTTATTGTACACCAAAAAAGGAAACAAATACAATACAATTAAATTAAAAATAAGCGGTGGTACAATGGGCGGTCTTATCGCTTTAAGCGATTTCTGCCAGACAACCTTTGGATGGAAGTAATTATATAATTCATAGGAAAAAGACGGTGCTGTATGAAGAATTACTTAATCAACAGATAAAAATTGATAAATAAATACAAATATAGATATATTTATAAATAAATAATAAAACCAATACATATATATGAATATCGTAAACTACTATATATTCTCATATTTATAAATATAAAAATTTCTAAAACCTAATTTCAAAACATAAAAATACCTAAGCAGTCCAGGTCACACTAAATTAAGGTAGTGTACTTTTACCATATTTTTGAATATATTCAATGATTTCGCTTGTTGAATAGACAAAGGTAAACCGTTCCACAAACGAATAGCCTGAACAGTAAAGGACTTGTCGTAATACTGGGAGGTATGCAATGGCATCTTAAGTTGGAGAGTTGAAGAAGAGCGCAGAAGTCGGGGGTTGTATTGATGGGCGAATTCAAATCGCTCCTTAAGATAAGGTGGTGTGTGAGGAATGAATAAGATGCCATAGAGAAGATTAAGAATATGAGCATTCCGGCGAAGTCTAATGGGTAACCACTTCAGCTCATTGCGATAAATGGAAACATGATCAAATTTCCTCAGACCATAAATGAAACGGATGCAAAAGTTTTGTAGACGTTCGAGTTTGTTGAGCTGTTCTTCGGTTAAATCCAGATAGCAGGCATCAGCATAATCAAGAATTGGAAGAAGAAGAGTTTGGGCAAGCGCAGTTTTCGTGGCAATAGGTAAAAAATTACGTAACCGTCTGAGAGATGCGGCAGACGCAAACAATTTGCGGCTGGTCTCAACTAATTGAGGCGCCCAAGATAGCTGCCTATCAATAAGTATACCTAGATTTTTAACATTGTCACTAATTTTAATGTAGGTGTCGTCTATAATAACCTGCGGCAAGCGAAACCAATCTATCTTGGATACCATTCTAGAGCTGCCAATAATAATCATTTGCGTTTTCGTTGCGTTCAGCTTAAGACCAAATTGTTTACTCCACGTCGAAATATGACGGAGATCATTATTGATTACCTCAATGGCTTCGTGCAGGTTTTCAAGTTGCCGGTGAGTGTAAATTTGTAAATCATCTGCATACAGGTGGTAGGATGAGGTAAGACTGCGGGAAATTGAATTAATAAAGATCGAGAAGAGAAGAGGAGATAAAACGCCGCCCTGTGGAACGCCAGCATTAATGTCACACCAACAAGAGAACCTCTCATCAATGCGAACACACTGCCGACGCCCATGCAGGTAACTATGAAACCAAGAGATTGCCGTTGGAGATATGTTAAGAGTGCGTAAAAGTGCAATCAAAATGTCAAAATCAACGTTGTTGAAAGCATTGCTGAAATCAAGCAATGACATTACAGTGAGTTGCTGTTGCGACATACTGTACCTAATGTCATCAGTGATCCTGGTCCTGGTCGGAAGCCGGATTGAAAGGGATTAAGAAGGTTGTTACGTATGAGAAAAGGAGTAATTTGGTTACTAGTCGCTCTAGCAGCTTTGATAGAAAGGGAAGTATAGAAATAGGTCGGAAATCAGAAAAGTTAGATGGATTGGCTTTTTTGGGAAGAGGAGTAATGAGAGCTTCCTTCCAAAGGGAAGGAAATTCTCCGCTGCTGATAGAAAAATTAAGAATATTCTGGATCACAGGTAAAATCTCATCAACTATGAATAAAAACATTTTACGACCAATATAGTCACTGCCAACAGCATTGGACGAAATAGATTCTATGCCCTTCTTAACACCACAATCAGTAAACTCTTTTAAAGAAAACGGAGGATGGTCGGCAGTTGGAAGCGTGGAAAGATAATTTAAGGTAGATGTTTTAGTCGACCCGTCGAAGGCAACGGAATTAGAGAAATGATGATTAAGAGCATCAAGGTTTAAATTTTTTGGGAAACTATCTTGACGTGACTTAGCAACTCCCAGCGACCTAAGAAACTTCCAGACTTTAGCCGGATCATCAATTTCTAAAGAACTATGAATATGTCGGCGTTGTCCATCCCTACACAACCTATTGCAGTGATTACGACGCTCATTATACATGCGCTTATTCTCGTCTGTAGGACTGTACTTAAATCTGGCCTTAGCTGTGAGCTTTTTATTCATAGCAGTCCTAACATTCTGGTCTAGCCAAGGTGCAGGGAGGTGTTTCATTTTAACTGGCCGTACTGGTGCATGTTTATCGTAAAGATTCATCAATGTGTTGTTAAACTCGGACACTTTGCTATCTATTGATATAGCATTCACAACGTTACCCCAGTCAATTTCACGAGCATCACTTCGCAAACAGTCCAAATCAATTCCACGAAAATTGCGCTGCAGAAGAATTTTGGGTTTAGCCTTGGGTGGGCGGATTTTGTAGGAAAGATAAATCAAGTCATGATAAGAAAAGCGTCCGCAGCGCTCTGACCATGTTTACTAACGAAGTTCAAAGATGACACAATTATTAAGTCAAGAAGTGAAGGAGTTGAGTTGGGAAAATTATGTGTAGCATTAAGTGGAAGAATGGTCATATTGTTAGCCATTTTAAGAGATTCAAAACAAGAAGAACGACTATCTCGTTTGAGAAGGCAAGTATTAAAGTCACCCATAATTATGCTATGTTCATAGGAAGGCGAGAAGTCCTCTAATAATTTTTCAAAAGAAGCGAAAAAGTTAATACGAAGAGAGGGACAATAGTAGACACCAAGTAATAGTTTAGTATGAGAAAAGAGAACTTCAATGAAAACGTGCTCACCAGCATTGGATAGCGATTGAGAGGAGACTGAAACTACTGCTATGAGAACTACAAGAAACATAAACCTCATCGTCATTATCACTGCTTATCGACATAAATTTTATTATAATAAACTACTGTATTATATCTATATTAGAAAATAATAATAATAATTTAAATAATATTTTGTTACTGCCCATCTGCCAGTTCCGTGCATAGCAACTTTAAAAAACAAGAAAAAAAATATATAAATGAAACTTTCGAGCAGCCGTAGCCATCAAAAAAAAAAAAATTATAATAAACTAATCAACTTTCACGTAAACGTAGTGCTTAAATTCTCTTTGCTTTCACGCGTCACAGTAATTGTCAAAAACATAATTTTGTTATAAGAAAAAAAAAAAAAGAACAAGGAATTGTGAACTAAACGACGGTATTATAAAAATTTAAAATGGTCAAATCAAAACAAAATCTAAATGGGAAAATTGGCCAATATTACTTCTTGGATGCCGCAACACGTCTCGCCTTCGGTGGGACGGCACTCGGCTGTTTTGATGATGAAGCCGCAGGCATCAGATTCCTCTTCGGCGAAGTCGTTTCAAAATCCTCCTTTGGTAAAATAGCATCGAGATCCATGATGCTGCTGATACGATGACGAGTTTCATCAGGCCCGATTGCGAAGACTTGGCCTTCTCGCGTCCAACATTTTGCAACACCTAAGCGTTGACGTGCCTCCATGAAAACTGCATGCCGCGTTCTCGTCAGGAATTCAGATAACGTCACACCTGAGCCCTTTAACTTAATTTTGGCCATCCAGACTTTGTCACGTATAGAAACATCGCGGAGCTTGAACAGGATCGGCCTCGGCCTGTTATTATTTCCTTGACGACCCGTCCTGTGGCAGCGAGAGATGTCTCCTACAGAGAATGTAGTTAATTTAGCCGATGGACCACTTCCTTGACAACAGCCGCAGCAATATCCTCCCCTGAACTCTCCGGAATACCATGCAGTAACAAAATCTTGCGCCTTCCCTGCATCTGCAGTTGATCAACTTCCTTGGCAATCCACTCTATTTGATGTTGAAGAGCCCTCAATGATTTGACCATGAAGGCCTTGAAAGTGTTGAAATCTGCTGTTAGGGATTCAACATTGGAGCTTGGTGCAGTAGTCCTCTGTAGCTGGCCCTCAAAACCTTCCATACGTTGATTGAAGTTTAGAACCAATTCATTGAAAGTTTGCTTGATTTCCTCCATGATTCCAGTGCAGTGTTGTGTCAAAAAATAATTAATGAGATGTATCTCCGTGAAAGTGAAATGTAATTCAAGGATAACACAGTATGGCAAGGGCAGCAGGTTATTAATTACATTTATGAAGTGGATAAAGTATTTTGAACTGTAAGTATATTTAATTAATAAACTTAATTAGAGTCACAAAAATTTTGGTGTTATGATTTTCACACCTACCGCCCAAAAAGGTCAGCTCAACCTACAGGAGGAGGTCGAACCAACTAGCAAATGCAAACAAATTCGCTCCTGGCAGCTTTGTCATATACTAACCTAAC
>NW_020653851.1:14068888-14126705 GCF_003589595.1 Hyposmocoma kahamanoa
ATGCAAACAAATTCGCTCCTGGCAGCTTTGTCATATACTAACCTAACCTAAACCCACAGGAGGAGATCGAACCAACTACGAAATGTAAACAAATTCGGTTCATTCACCGTTGCACCTAAACACCACGGAATTATATTAATTTTTTTTTTTTCACACATACACATTCAACATTATACTTCAGTGAGTGTTATATCTGAAGTGTTTATGTAAAATGAACATTATGCCATCGGTATATTAGATTGAAAATTGTTATATCAATCGTCTATTATACCCAGTGATCTTTATTATATCATGCAAGAATAGGTCAAATGTCTCTATACCATAAATTAATAATATCTGTTGAGCGTTATATCGACTAAAAATATGTCATTTGTTGTTATATATTACGAATCGCACCCAACGTTCGGTAAACCACGCAGGCAGCTCTGAGTGGCACGGCAACTGCTATGGACAGACGTGTCGCTTACCACCGGCACTCGACTTGTTTGTCCCGTCACTAGGTATCATAATAAATGGCGGTAGAAAAATGTAAGGCGGCAGAACTTCACTGGACGAACTCTTTTAACAAGGAGCTCTACTGCTACTACCCCCTGATTGTCGTATTAAAATTATTTCAATTTACCTGCATTTTTGTAGTCATAGGTCCTTGTGTACGTATCGTAATCATCATCGTAAATTGAAGCTTCCGAGTTCACCAGCAGCACGCACGTTGTTAGCCATATAATCCACAGCGCCATGTTCGACACACTTTAACTCTTTTATGGTATTCACTGAATAAGAATTGTCTCCACACACTTTCTACTTCAGCGCTATTTCAACTACACGAGCATCATAAAGAATAGTATTAAATTGGAAAAAAAATCCAAAAAGTACAATGATTTTTACGGTCCTTTGTGATTACTCAGAATACTTTTATAAAGAGGAATAAAAACATGCACCAACTGTATTATAAGAGCTCATTTAAAACAAATCCAGGATGAAAAAAGGAAAAATCTATTCGTAAGTTAAAATTCATTGTTGCTTCGGGAAAAATACAATGCTCATTTGGAACAAAAAAAAAAGATAAAGAACTCACACGATTTTACAGAAACGCCTTTTAGGATTTAACAGTTAAACGTAATCTGATACGAGGAACGAAATAAATTAAACGATAGCAATTAATGAATCCTGTAAACAAATAATGAGCCAACTATATTACGAGTAAAGTTAAATTATGAATCTACTGGGAGCTGCCCGAATTAAAAGCAGGTAACCACGGGATAATCCTTCCAACCCTTTGTCTCTCGCGAAGGTCGGTTTCCAAAGTTTTATGGGCATAAAATATTAGTCAGATTAGATTCCCGGTCCACATTCGAGATGCGAAGAGCCTCAGCGGTCTTCTAACTAGCAATTACACTGTGGGACCGGTCTGGTTGTAAATAAGAATAAAACTGAACAAATTTGCTAAAGCGCAGGTTCCCACATCGTTTGTCTAATCATCATCATCATCCCCATCCACACGTTCCACTCCTGGGCACGGGATGCTTCTGAGGCGGGGATTTAGACCATAAGACCAATGCGAGTTTGGGAGTTCACATGTTTTCCGAGGGTTGTGAACCTTCTTCGATGTGTAGGTTTCACCATGATTTTTTCCGTCACCGCAAAGCTCATGGTAAATTTCAATGAAGTCTGTGTAGTAATGTAACAATATTTCATTTTTATGGAATACCATGATATTCATCTATTTTTTGTTTGTGAAAATACTTTACTAGTTTGTTATTATTATTTACACAAAGACCTAACGAGCGCCAAGAAAAAATCCTTCAATCCGACTGGATTCGAACCGGTGTCTGTTGCCTCTTTGTGTTCCTAGTCTAATCGGACATTTTTCTTGAAGCTTATTCAATCTTTTTTTTTATAACGCGCGCACACACTCATAGCCCCGCACTAGGGAAACCCTGTATCGCGGGTGCCATGTACACACACATAGACAACCACAAATTACACCCAAACTCACAAGATAAATAAACGTAGGTCACACAAATATTTCTCCCTGCCCGGGAATCGAACCCGAGACCTCTGCGTGGCAGTCCGGCATGGTAACCGTTCGACCACAGAGGCAGTTAAATTTTTCGTAATTCGGACCAATAATCATAACAAATATAACAACTTACTCATATAATATTGAAATTATCTTTAAAATTTCGAATTTAATAAATAATTTTATAAATGGTACTGATATATAATTATAAAAATAATATAATAGGCTTTAAGTTGCCATTAGGCAATTTGGTTCTTTTATGTACATAGGAATACAAATTCGTCCTTCATTATTTGCGCAGGCAAACATGAAGGACAAATATGGTTGGCAAATGGGATTCATGTGATTTGAATCTTTTTTATTCGATGAATCGGATCCGTCTTAATGGGGTACCATAGACCAAATGACGGCAATTTCTGATCGTATAATGAGGGTTTTGCTGACAGGTCAACGGTTTTATTAAATTATCGTACTTTGAGTACTTTTTCCTTAAAAGAATTAATCTCTATAATAACAGGTAGATACTATGCAAAATTAAAATACAACTAACATAACTAAGTCAAAGTCATTTCCAGTTCTTAGGTTTTCGTGAATGTTACAAACAGGAAATGAAACTATTTTTCCGGATTTACGCGATTTAAATCCGGAAGAATAGTTTCATTTCATAAGTCATTTTCAATCATTTTTAACCATCTTTTTTTGTGTGTATGTTACACGATTACTCCGACATTTGTGAACCGATTTCAATGATTCTTTTTTCGTTAAAAGGGGTTATTTCAGTAGAAATTCCATTTAAATTTGAAGAAAATATTCCACATCTATGGGTGGCAAAGGTGAAGTCCATTCCGGTTTAATGGACTTCACCCACTTTCCGTTAATCGATTTCATTAAACCTTTTGCAAATAGATGTAATTCCACAAACTCAAATAAGCCAAAATATTTGGCCTTCTTAAAATTTTATATTTTTTTATAACATCACATGAACTAAAAGGAAATTGGACGTAGTTAAGCAAAAAGGATCCAATCCACAAAATTATCAAAAATTTAGTTATATGTACCAAATGGTTCCTAAAATCTAACCTGTTAGATCAGCACAAAAAATCCAACCTATAAACATAAATAAATATCTCTGGATAACTCCAGAGATATTTATTCAGAGATATCATGTAACCATAATATTATAAGTTTTGAAAATAAAACAAGACTGAGAAATACTTTTAAACTGCGAACTGCCATATCTCGAAAATGACTGACTACAAATTTCTTAGTCGAGTTATAAAAATAAAATAAACCTTCCAAAATTTAATTCAAAATTGAACTACAATGGAGACTGTACAATATAGAAACTGGTCCACAGAGGATTTGTAGCAATGTTTCTCGCGTGTTACTTAACATAATGTTCTTTATATTAACCCTAATTAAAATACCAACTTGCAGAATCATTATCATAAAGGCACGAGTGTCTACGGGTAGACCAGTTACAAAAATTAATTCCTTGTATAATGTGGGTCGGTTTGGTTGGAAAACCAACACGTTAATTATAATTTCCATCTACCAAGTCCAGGCTCGGATAATTAGTTTAATTTACATAGGGTTTTATAGTTGGCAGATAACAAATATTAATTTGATCTTGGAGTAAGCACCAACAATTACCTGCTTGAATTTTCATCTATAATTAAATTTGAGTCGAGTATATTGACTGTTAATGATAAAGCTCTAGGTTTACGGTACTAACTAGAGAGCGTATTCTATAATGACTTTTGAGAATTAGTAGGCCACAGAGAGCATTCAAACTAAGAAATCATTTGCATAGTACCAAGTTACAAGTCCCGCGGAGATTGTTTCCGAAAAATTTATGAGTCTATCGACTCTTCCAATGTCTCTCAATTCAAAACTTATTGATATATGACCATTTTAAAAAGCACATAATGAAAATTTTAAAATAATCAAATGCCATAAATATATTTTTAGCAGTTGATTATTTTAAAACTATAGGACAATATTGTAATATGAATACGATATATCTTTTTTGACGTGTTGGTTCATAAAGGAAAAGTATCGGAAAATGCATGCAATCTAACATAGCAATAATAAATTAGAGATTTTAAAACGGGTAGTAGCCCAATGGCAGGACAGCTTCTTTTTCTCAACCAAAAGGTAGGTCGACGCACTATGGGGAGATGAAGGCATTTTCTTTCAAATCTATAACATCCATGTTTTAGAGATATATCCATTTACATAAAAAAAAACTACACAAAAACAATTTAAAAAAAAATTAACAATATATGAATAAAAAGTAATTATTTATATAAACTTACTCCTGTTTTTAAAAAAAAAACTACGCTTACTTACAAATAATAAAATGAAACATCGTAAAGTTATCGAGTTCTTAGGTTTTCGTGATTGTTACACATAGGAAATGAAACTATTTTTCAGGATTTAAATCGCGTATATTTGTTTTTTCAACAAATTTACGCGATTTAAATCCGGAAAAATAGTTTCATTTCCCATCGTAAAGTTATTTTAATTAAATAATTCACATTTGTAACTAAAATAAGTAATAGTTTTTTTGGGCAATGTTTTTCCAACAAAACGGAAAAAGGCTTTTATCATACCTTTTCCTACAACTCCATATCCTACATCTTTCTAACAATAATTTAATTAATTGAAAACTTTCAAGTACTTTAAAATTCACTCAGAAGCTCCAGGGCTTCGTCTAGAAGTTCCATATATTTCTTATTATAAAGTTTTCTCCCTAACTTGTTATTTTAGGGTCCTGTGTACAAAAATGTACGTAAAGCGTCTTCATTAGTGGCTATTCTAGAGCATTTTATAGCATGATGAAGTCTGTTACTTTTATAATCTTTATTCCTTGACCCCTGGGCATATTCCAAAAGTAGTTCAAAACTTATGAGTACAAAATTAAGTATTTTCAAGTAATTCCTTGGATTTTGGGATAAAGATTTTATGATAAAAATATTTTTGTTCTCAACAGTCTTCGAAGGTTTTGAGAAGGTTGTCATCACTCCTCTGTCACGTAACCATACCTCCCGCTTTAAGCGGGACAGTTCCGATTTTAAGCTTCGTGGCCCGCTGAATGTCACGCTTTGACAAAACAGTACACACGTGACATTCTTTTTTTTTAAATTGGCGCGAAAGCAAAAAAAATATAAAACCAGCCCACCAGACTACACAAGATTAGCTTTTTTATTTTTTGATCATTAAACATTTTTTTTTATTGTTTTTAAATCACGAAATATTCCCCATAGACCGCGCCACTTCAAATCCGTTTGATGGCATGTGCTTGTGACTTTTTTTTCTAAGCTGCGTACATTTATTAATGTTACGTACCTTTCGCTAATGGTAAAGGATTATTGTGATGAAACCTGCATGTCACTATCTTCAGTATCTTGTGAAACGTCTGAAGCTCCCGACGTATAAAGGGGTTGTTGATGAGGGTTCTAAAGCTTTATCCAAAAAACAAAAGTTTTAGCTGTTGTTGTATTGAATCAGTTATAAATTTTTCTAGATTCTTAGTTCTTGTCGTTACTTGAGAAAAGAAGTTACGAACCTTCTCGTTGAATACTCTTAAATGTAAACCTGAGTATACACGGATACAACTTATTTCATGAAACCAAACTTTGACTGTGTCGCCATCTCTGAGGTCCCGGATTCGATCCCCGAGTGTAAAAAACTAACTTTTGTTTATTGTCTCGGGTCTGGGTGTTCGTGGTACCGTCATTATTTCCGATTTCCACAACACAACTGCTTTAGCACCTTACTTTGGGATCAAAACAGCGTATGTTTAGATGTTGTCTAATATTTATTTATTAAACTTAAGCTCCAAATTACAGTTTTCTATTAAAACTACTTATTGTAAATAATGTCTGTTAATATTAATTTTGCAAATACGTTTTAATTTAAAACAAAATGAAAATGTAACTAGCTCTCTTAATTCTTATGGCAATATTGATGATGATTTATGATTACAGTGTAGTATTTTTTTTCCACCTGTTTGTTTCCCACTTAATAAAATTCCAAACATTAAGTAATGATCGCCTGCTAGTGACTGAAAGGGGATCTGGTTTGGGATACGTTCCCTTTAAGTTTCGATAGATAGGGGTGAGTTCAATATTAATTACTGCGAACTTGAGGGAGCCGTCAATTACAGTGCCCTATTATTCTACTCGGACTTGTCCTGTATTTGAAAGCAAGTTGGTACGAGACAGATTGTCTCATTAATCGAGTTCCGTTTATCGATCACGACGATTAATAATTCTGGTAGAGCGCCTGGTTAATTATCCTTGGCAGTCCTCCGTCTTAAATATAAGTGATTGTGGAAATTAATAAAAAGAAAGAAACGACTCTACGTTATTGGACGAAGAAAGATATTGGTTTTTGACGTTGCTCTTTTCCCTGTTAATACCTACAAATATGTACACAACCGAGACGTTTGAACAGATGAAACAGAAATAAGGAGACAGTGAAATATATTCCAATCAACCTTTAAATTTTCTTTTACGGCATCATTAAACCGACTGCGTATGTTAAACGAGGCGTGAGTCGTAATTTTCCTCAAAACCGCAAGGAACGCGATTGCGAGACCGACAGGCATATAATTAACAACCTCTGTCAAATTCACACCCATCGCTCTCCTAAGGCCACGCCTTCTTTACTGTAGAATCCCCTTCAATGGTAACGAAGGCCAGCATTTCAGGGATACAAACGATATCTGGAGAAATATGAAGATCCACGTGCTTGCTTAATGGGAGATCGCCAGCCGTGAAATTCACATCAAATCTAATTAACACTGAGCGAATCGAAAGTTTAAATGGAATCGAGAAACAACATTAATCATGGTACGGGCACAAGGGAAACTCCAATAATTGAGATAAAGCCCCTGAAGGCGAAAATAACAATAATTATTTATCGATTCTCATATATTTGCCAGCGAATATTGTCGACTGAGTTTTTCTCGGTTACGTGCTCGTTTATTATGGGATAACTTATTGTTATTTCTGTTATACCTATTTACTTTTAGTAACTCATACGGGTCAGTTTCCTAACAAAAACATTGTAATTGAAATAAACAAGATGTTGTTTAAGGTTTCCTTGTAGCGTGTTTTGAGTCTATCGATAACAATCAATGATTGCAGCAACAGTTATAATGATTGCTGCAACCGTTTTAAATAATTAATTTAATCATGTTGTACCTAATTCTATTAAGAATCCTGATAGTAGCTTATCAAGATTCTTTTTCAGATTTGATTGATCACTTTTGCTGAAATTACAGGCACATGGGACTTGTTAACTAATACCTCAGAGTAACGGAAGCAGTGGTAGTGCCTCTCAGACTTTTGGGATTTAATGCTCTGAGTGGTACTGGAACTGCTTTGGACCTGGAATACTTATCACCAGGCGAACGACTTATTCGTACCGTTCGACTTGGTAACAAACAAAAATATCTAAACTCAACAACATTCGAGAAAATTCTAAAAATACACACAAAGTTTTCAAAGTCAACCTCTGATCTTTTCGTGTTTATTACGTCATCAAATACGTAAACAAAATATTTTGGATTCGATTACAAAATAGCTATATTCAACAAAAGCGGATCAACGGTCATTGCTCTATTTTCGATTGAATTACAAACAAATTATTTAAATATCGAGTTCACGCATTTATACATAATAATTAAATTGGTGATATGAATTAAAAAGGTGCTTTATTTTCTCTTTAAAAGCAGTGCCTGCAGGTACCGTGCTTTGGTAAAAAAATTTCAGGACGGTGTTGATTTTTCCGATAATTTGTAGGTTCACTTTTGTGGAAATAAAATAGCCCAGAGGCAGATTGCCTTTCGTTTTCCGAGATTAATTTATAACGTATTCGTGCCATTGTATACGTGGCTTTTTTGTTGTTGTTTAAAATGCCATTTCATTATATTCCTACAACAAAGAATTATTTCATCATAATAAGAGCAATACACAAAACATTTAGATCTCCATTCCACTGCACAACTAACAAATACAAGCTTGTTTATGTGACCTTTTTTCAATCTATTTGTTTGTTTATTTTGTGGATACGGTTTGACAGGGATTAACACATTTTCTATCGAAGAGTTACCTTTTCTTTGTATTTTTTTTACGTGGGATGCCAAAGTGAAGATAAAGGTTCATAGTAATCACGACAAGACGAAATTGCTACATTTATATTGCATCATTTATAAGTTCACTCTATACAATGCATAGAACAACACAAATTACGTACGTATTTATAAATGTATAACACTACATATGATTAACATACCGACTACAAATTATAAAAAGACTAAAAGAGCAAATTTAGTTGAAGTTTTTATTGTTTAGTTTTTATTACTAACCTTTCCCAACAATCGTTATTGTAAGCATACGTATGTTATCATTGAAATATGTATTATTACTATTATATATTATTGTATTTTATACGGAAAAGTATGCATTTTCCCTTTTCCCTTATGAAATTTTATGAACATTTATATTTACTATTTGTCCAAAACAATGTGTTTTGTCTATGTAATACAAATACTTTTTCATATAACAATACATGCATATACACACTGTTTAGAAGAGTTCTGAGCTGGTTACCATAAATAAAAAGTACCGTTTTTAACTAATTGGTCTCCACAAAGGAAACAAATTTCTGTAAATGCCAAGGAAAAACGTATTTCTTTTAAGGCGTTCAAAAAGAGAAATGCTCGAATAACGCTGCGTCACTAAGTGGAGTGCGTAAATTAGTTTCGTTTTCAAGTCCAAGGGCCAAGAGATCGCAGACGAATGAAGAAAGTTGCAAAACCACCGCAACATCGATCGCTATTTCCACAGAAGCACTTCTCTGGTTCATAATATCTACGTACTTGTATGATGGATCTGTACAGTCAAGCGCATAACTCAATTTTAAATTCGGAATTTCTCGTTCCGCGGAACGCGGTAATTTAAATAAGAAATTGGGAAGAAACTTGGGCAAGCATCATCAAATTTCGCAAGAATCTTAAAGTTCACCACTTCGCAAATAGTTCAACTCTTAAAGTAATCGCTTAAACAATTAAGCAATTATTTAATTAATCTTGTCACTGAAGACGTTTACTCTAAATTGTACATTTATTATCATGGTATTTGGAGATCATTGATTATTTGTTAAAAATGTAAACAATAGCGTTTACTAAAATTTCAGATATTCATGTTGTCACTATTACAAACTATTACAAAAGATATAGATCGCGACCCTGATAATAAGTAACCTTATTCCTTCTACTTTGTATTGTTTATATTTCACAATAATGTAAAAGAAAGAATAAGTGAAAGTCTTAAAAAGTTTCAGTGTTGGAAAATGTAAATTTGTGAGCTTAATTATTTCCATTTTTACTTGATCCAGAGTTAGTTTAGTTGGTTAATCCAACATCTCTGTGTGCGAGCGTACATAAGTCATCTCAGATAGAAACTTGCCGGGGCGGGTCCGGATCGAAAGCGCGGTTTTATAGTTTTTATAGCGCGTGTGTGGCCACATAGCACAGATGAGTACATATAAGGGCTACATGTATGTTGAAGGTATTTAATGAAGATACTTTTTACGCTGTTTTAGAAATCAGGTAAGCAAATATATTTCATTTAATTACTCACTTGTATAACTTATAAATAAATTATGCTTTATTTTGTCTGTTAATATTATAATTGAGCATATTAAGTAAATCTATACTAAAGTGGATACTTTTCTTTTTAAAAGTTTTAAATCAAGTAACAAAAATGACCTGGCTCATATTGGAGCAGGGTGACTACGTCTTAAGTTATGGGGAGTCACCGAATTGTTGACTGTTGAGTGATTATGTTATGTTATTTGTTACGTTTACCAATGTCTTTATTATTCCATAACTTTTAATAATTCATCAAATTTTACTTCCGTACAAAAATAAAATTATTTAAATAGCTCTAAACAGTGATAAAACTCTGTGATGCAGAACGCAGGAGTGGGGTGGTTTTTTTTTTTTTATAATATCAAGTGACGGGACGAACAAGTCATGCACCTGATGGTAAGCTACACGCCTGTCCATTTATGTAACGTTAAATCGCAAAGATCTAAGGGGCCCTGCCACTGCTGAGTCATAAGTTACAAGTCCCATGTGCCTGTAATTTTACCAGCACTCGTACCCTTCAAAACCGGAACGCAGTAAAGCTCAAATTACTGCTTGGCGGCAGACATAGGCGCGATAGCAGTACTTCCCTGGATAAAATCTTTCACAAGGAGCTCTATTACAATAAAAAATGAAAAGTTTATTTTTGGTAAATTGCATTATGTTTTGTAAAAGTAATGGAACAAAAGTTATTGTTTAGGACGTTCCTAAAATAGTTCTGCGAGGTTGTTAGTATTTTACAAATAACTCTGTATATGAATATTAAATTATTCATCGACTTTATAGGCAATACGCGTAGATAATTACGAAAACATGTTTGAATAGCTCATATGGCTCAGACCTTTTTTTGACGAGGGGAATTCTTTGTAGATACCTCTGAGCCCAGGGAGACTCAGTTATAATAAATACAGTTAAGAACACGAGTAATGTAATTTACAATATCTACAAAATATTGTAATTTTGAAATATGAAGCCGTTTCCCCTTTTAAATAAACTGCCGAACGCAAATTAATTTCGTCGACAAAATAATTCCTGCAATATCCGTCTATGTACAGTCGCCTACATTAATATGCGTCTATGTAGCGAAATGACAGTCAAATAATCTCAGTAATCGTTTGTTAAGTTGATATACTTTACCCATTGAACGTTTGCGTTTAATAAGATAATATTTGTGTGACATATTTTATATCTCATATATATAATTACAGAGGAATGTGTGAATGAATAAAAATGCTTTTATTATCTTTCACAAAAGAAATTTGTACATATGGCCCTCACATGTAACTGAAGATGGTTTCGTTTGTGAAAGTTTGGTGTCCATATTAGGATTAACATGCATTACAGAGCACCAGGCTCTTATCCTTCCACCTCTTAGTAAAAATAAGAAAGATAGGCATAAGACAAAAATATATGTGTACTTAAATAATTACAAAGTAATTCAAATATATTAGAAGAATAAATAAAGAAGAATTATGTTGTAAGTGAATGTATGTGTGGGTTTGTGTTTATATATACAACATATATTTGACACATATAATTTATACATATTTGGTGTATATTTGTGTGTTTATGTGAGGGTAAAAAAATGAAAGTAAATTAATTTGCTACTCGGCGGAAATAGCTACGTTTGTGTTGAATATTTTTTCACGTAGTTAATTTTTTAGTGGTGGTGTCTGCGACTGTAGTTGCACTTATGTTATATATTTTATGCGAAGGGAGGGTGGGAAAATGAAGTACATGAAAAAAAAATATTCAACGCAAGCGTAGCAGTTTTGCATGATTTAACCTCCATCGGGTTGGAGGAGTAGAATATTAATTATTAGAATAAGATCAACATCCACAATTAACTTCCGCAAAATAACATCTGAATCTATTAATTACGTACGTGAGAGTGAATGTATAGTACAATTTACGTCGCTCTTATTACAAAAGCACCTATTTGGTTTTTTGAATAATTTGACTCGTCGACTATACAACTAAAAATGTAATACGTATCAAAAGATCCTTTTAATTACTCGTTCACTATCAACAGGCATGGGTTTGTACAGTCGGTGCCCTCACTTAGCTATCCACTGTTTATAAGTGCCATACAAATAGTGGATACTTAACTGAGGGCAACGACTGTACATGCAATCGGAACGCACAAACTATTACAACTATGTCATAACAAATGAAGTTCAAGATTTGTTCCCTGAAAACTTGAGGTACAATAGAGATATTACACAACTAGTAAACACCAAGTATCTATATAATACTTCCATAGTTATCGGCAAGAAACTGTCAAATCCCATGCCCACAATTTGATCCGGCACGAAAGCGACTTGTAAGTCCCAGAGGGTAAATAATTTCATTTACCAACTAAATGTAGACTTGCTAATATTACCGGTGTAAGTACATTCAGCCACTGGTTTAGATATATCTAATAGTGTATAAATGTTATACCACTTGCGTCATATAACAGCACTGTAGATATTTTAATATAAGTCTTTACTACAAATTTGAACCGTATGTGAACAAGGTAAGGTAAAATTTTCAACAAAGAATTTGGACAGTTACTTTTGATGTTCCGTAGGAAATACAATATTATAAAGAATGTTTTATCATAATTGAAAAAAATATATAAAGTTATTAAAATAATATTATTACAAACAACACTATGGTCTTATGAATGTTTAATAAGGCTCTTAATATCAGACGCAGTGTATAAAAAGGGCAATAAAACATTTAACATTCAATTAATTATTCATTAAATCATTATTAATTCATTGACCTTTAGGGCTAGCACGACAGGGCGCGACTTGCGCGAGAGCGACAAAGAGTGCGAGAACTCTATGCGAGAATAGCAATATCTCGCGCTTCATGTCGCTTTTGCGCAAGTCGCGTCCTGTCGTGCTAGCCCTACTGATCGTGAAACAACAAATGTATTACTTATTGGGAGTTTTGTGGATTGGAAAATTGTTAAGTGCCTCTATAACAATAATGATAGTTAAACTAAAGGTATATATATATATATATAGTCCCACTGCTGTGCCTCCCATGTGGGCTTAATGCAGATTGAGAACTCACACACATCATTAAATTGTTTTGCAGAAGTGTGCAGGTTTCCTCGCGGTGTTTTCCTTCACCGACAAGCTTCATATATTAAAAATTAATAAATTAATTCCGAAAAATTCCGGGATACAAGCCCGGATCCGAACCCACGACTCTTCGACTTGAGAGGTAGTATCGAACCATTAGCCTACCATGGCTTCACACATATAACAATAAGAATAACTAAGCAATATGTTCCAAGCAATTTTGCAATTCCCTTCAAACACAAAGGGCTTGATAACGAGATGCACGCATTGATAGCGTACTCCTATATACATATACGTACTACATGCATACAGAGTCATTACAATATGAAATACTCAATATACATATGTATCACCCAATCAAACGCAGACGTGGCTGCCAGGTATCATCAAATAACACTCTGGGGAGTTGTTAAGGGAGAAATATTAGAATGTACGGTTCGAAGGTCAACACCCTATTATGCGATCATCAAACACACCGACTGACTTGAATCACCCTTGGGGGAGATATTAGAAAATGTTTAACTCCTGCAGTACTTCCAGACTTATTGAACATTTTTCATCGTTTTTAACCACTGATCATTGTAATTCCGTTGAGACTCTACTGAGATTATATAGCAATTATGACAATGATTGTTATTCTACTAAAACCTAGGCCAATGCTAGTTGAGTCTCAATGGAGTGATAATGGAATGGCAATGACGGCATTCATTCATCAAGAATAAGAATAAGAATATGTTTATTGGCATCACAAACACACAGAAAAACAAAATACTTTACATATTTTCATTTTTAAGACAAGAACATGATACTTATGCTAAATGAACATTAAGTGTGTGTTAAACATTAACACATCACTAACGATCGATGTTGCCTTACTAAAATTGTATACTCAATTTACTCAATACTGAACTATTATGCATATCTTAAATTTTGATTTCGTTGAATCGGCAATTAGTATTCAAATTAAATGTATTTTTTTCTCACGTAATTAGTAGAACACTGCCGTCTACTAACTAAAACGAGGCTAAGTGAGAAATGGTCAACGTCCGCTTTAAACAGCAAAAGATAGCGCACAAAATTCTTATAATTAGTTAACATGTTCGACTTATCGGAATTTACCCTACCGATGCATAGTTCAAATATAATTAAACATTTTCAATATTCTAAAACTGGGTTATGTTTTTTATGATATTTCAAAAAATAATTTTGTCACTTAGCCCCATTTTAGTTACCGGATGACAGAATGCGTCTACGATGAGCCGTCGACTTGCCATTAAAGATCAGAATACCAAAAAATGCAATGGCAGTTGAATAGCAGTTCGATGGCTATCCACTAACAAGACACTACACTTAACTTTTAGCAGACTACCAAACGTAATTTCTGCCATTGACAATCATCTACCGACACAGACTTGGGGCCCTGAAGGAATCAAGGAACCTCATTACTAGAGCTAGTAAGCGGAGCCGATTCAGAACCGGGGGTCAAGATCAAAGTCTGGGTCAATGCGCTACGGGTCTAAGTTTCAAAAATCACATTGATCAAGCTAGATTGTATCCACCGAAATTGATATAATAAAAAAATCATTGATGATAAAAAAGTCAGTGCATGAGGATTGAGTTAATTGTGTAATTGTTAAGTTAAATCGCATGTTATTATTGATAAAAAGATCGATCAGACGCAGGAAAAATAATAATCTCAGTATAGAATACTAAAAAAAACCGACCTCAAAAGTTCGTGGAATTACATGTATTTGCCAAGTTTTATTGAATCGGTTACCGGAAAGTGCGCGAAACCGGATTCTACCTATGCTCTAGTTTCTTACCCTTTTTTTTTATAAATGTTAATATATAATAAATATGCAGTATTCCATACACGATCGGACTTGTGCTTGGCAGAACTGTCCTGGTGTGAAGTAACGCCTCACCTTGGAAAGGATGCCAAGCTTCCTGGCTGCATTTTTGGCCATAAATTCAATGTATCTGCCGAAGTTCAGATTGGACGGCAGGTACATTTCAAGTAGCTGGAAACGGTCGGCTATCGGTATGGATACATCACGAAAAGTCGGAGTCAGGTGAAAGGGACTTTGTGGAGAATAGACACGCCTGCGTTTTGGTAGCATTAAATTTATTTTTTAATTAAAGCCGGGGACCCCTGCCGCGCGCCTACCCGCTCGTGTTGCGTCGCCCACGTGACACAAATCTCGCAATCGGTATCTTTTTAAACTAAATAAGTTCCATTTTTGTTTCTTGTAAATAATGAATACTACATTGCACACGCGTATCACTGTATATATGTATCAAATGAATTATTTAAGTATTTTATAAATATAAGAGAACACACCATACTACATTACAGAAATATATACGTAACTTATTTTAGTTTATACGCGACACACACCTCCGGTACTCACTCGGTTTTAGGGTCCACTGAAAATCAGCGTCACAGCCTTTTTCAGGCGGTGACATTAGCTGAGTGGATCCTATTAGATACGCCACAGCTGCACACATGACATCTACTTAGTACAACAATAGTGTTGACTAGCTTTGTGGTCATTTAATTACTTATTACTAACATTTTATTTTTAATTCATTTTATTTAGTTTTTTGTTATTCTATTTTCTGTTTGTTTTAGTTTTAATTTAGTTTTGTTTTATTTTTATTTTTTATTTTTTTTATTTCTTACCGTGTTCTATTGTGTTGTGGCGTTATGTAATAAATGGATTCTATTCTATTCTAAATTTGACAATCGGAGACTGCCTTAAGTGTCAAATTCAAACGACTAACCATAGACTCTCAACAAGACTGGATTCTCCACTGACCCTTGCATTGGTCAAGTACCTGTCCACAGCTGTACTGTACCCTTAGGGGTGTAATACTTTCTTCAAATTTAAATGGGACCACTCCCGAGGTACGAAGTTTCCAACAAAAAAGAATCGTCAAAATCGCGTAACATACATACAAAAAAAGGATAAAACATATAGTCGAATTGAAAACCTTCTCCTTTTTTTAAAGTCGGTTAAAAATCCGTCGAACCGACTGGACTCTAGACAGACGTCCTTCTTTCGAAGCACGAAATCCGTAATTACGACCGTTTTCCCACTGTAGATGACCTACGAGACTATTCTTCTCGAAGTCCGTCAACAAAAAGACGGGCACGTTCGGAAATCGCGTTGTCATACATCCTATTATTTCATAAAAGTTTAATGGACATCATAGTATATCAACTAAGCCACGGAACAAACCAACGAAAGTCACGAATTATTCTATGTGTTTGTTGTCGTGTCTTTGTATTTGGTTTTTTTCAACGACTTTTCGGCCGTAGCGCCATCTATGAGAAATCTTAAGTATTTCGTCACCCAGTCAGATACCTTTACAGCTACCAAGCCTGGCTAGAGATGCCGCTATTCATTGTATTTAGATTTTATTGAATTGATATTCATTCCATGTTTATAAAAAATAATTGAATATCAATTCAATAAAATTTAGACATCATAGTAGTACAAACATCATGATAATGTAATTATAACTTTTTATAAAAAAACAGACCTCAAAAGTTTGTGGATTTACATCTTTTTGCCAAATTTTGTTGATATTGGTTAACGAAAAGTGGGTGAAATCCAATAAAAAAGGATCCAGATCCCCTAATTTGCCATTTTCAGAGGTGGAATATTTTCTTCAAATTTGAATGGGATCACTACTAAGGTATATTTCGAACAAAATACAAGAATCATCGAAATCTGTTCACAAATGCCGAAGTAATCGTAACGTACACACAAAAAAAAACCTCCTTTTTTGAAGTCGGTTAAAAAATCAATATCAAAACTTAATTGTTAGTTGAAGTAACCTTTTGTAATGCCATTAATAACAATAAGTATGATTATTTATGGCAATCCAGGTAAAGGTACTTTAGAATAAAGTCACTGTACGAATGGGTTTTCAAGTACGACCTTTAAAAATGTAACTAAAGGGATATTAAGATTTTGACTCAGACTGAAAAAAAATTTCGTAAGTACACGTAAAAGCGAAGGGGATGTACCTAATTTATGGGTCTTCATGACACCCAACACCTATTGCCAGTCATTCTCATAATATCCTGCAGCTCATAAGATCCTAAATCACAATAAATTGCTTCGCTTGAAAAATTACGGAGGCGACATCTGACTGTGATGGGCGAAAATTGATGTATTCGAGAGGTCGATATTTATAAATAGACAAAAGTGGATTAAGACGAGAAGTGACCCGGCTGGATTAATGCGATGAACCGTTTAGATGCCCGAGGGTTCTTGTTTATTGCCTACTACATTTTAATAGTTCTCTTCTGTCCGGCTTGTTCCAGTTTAGGATCTGCTAACGACCATCCCTGATGAGACGGTGATTTAATTACTTACAAAATTTAGAAATAATTACGCGAAGTTTATCATAATATTCGTAATATAACAATACAAGGAAGATAATAGTAAATATTTACAGATTATTGTTAATGAAAATATGTGTCATACAAATTATCATTATTATTTATATCCGACTTTTCTTATATTTTGTTTTATTTTATTTATGAAAGTTATTAATTTTAATTTATATTATTTCTAATATTTAGATAGAGAAACCTAAGCCCAATTTCTATATGATCAACAATAACTAAATATGGCATTAAATAAGCGTATCAAAGACTAAGAAAGCAAAATCAAGGCTATATTCAGAATCTCATAATTATTCGTGTCACGGATTGCGTAGGAGTTTCATTACACAAAGAGTTATTTGCGATCGTGTAAAAATATATATGTTTGACTTGCAGAATCAGAAGTTGAGATAAAATTTCATCGTCTATACATATAGCTATCATTTCGGCAGTTAAGTAAATTAATATTGCGTATCAATTAACAATAATGTATTATAAAATATTGTACATAGACTAAACGTCTATAATAAATTTGTATAAATAATAGGTCAGCAAGAAATACAAAAAAGAACCGTAAAAATCACTCGTTCACTATCCTGCACAAACCTCGATCACAAGAAGAAAGACGGTAACAGTTCCAATGTTAGTATGTAAAAATATGTCACGTAAATAAATTGTTAATAGGTCAGTTCGCGGTAGCGCGGTCGAACGCGCCGAGTGTCGGGACTAGAATGCGGGGGCGCCAAGCCACAACCAGCATCCAGCCCTACACCCCCACCCCTTCCCACGTCTGATAACCTGCTACTTCGGAAGTTGCTAAACTCCGCCATGAATGACAGCGACGTACCAACACCCGACTTGAGAAAGAAAATTCGATTTTTATTAAAAAAGGGTCCGCCCCGCTTCCGACTTGTAAACCATACAAAACTTGCTATAACTACTAACAACATCTCCTCTAATCGACAAGCTACACACGGAACCACAACCCGAGAAATCAATTCTCTCTAATTATGGATTAAATCACGTACGTAACCTATCACCTTTACTACGCGTGATATGGGCGTGTATTGTTTACTAAACAATCGGCTATAGTGTAATTAAAAGTCTTCTCAATACTAACAAAAACGGATTTATTTACATTATGATGTACCTGTTAAGTAGGTATAACTTCATATTTGAAACAAAAAACAATCAGTATCCATTTAACTATTTAAATAATATAATAAGAAGATGAACTACCTAAACAAAAGAAAGAATATGAAAATAATAACAGTCACTTTTCATTATTATTAACTACTATTTCCCTTGTTTATTGCACCACATTAATGTCTTACGGTTATATCCGGAAATATTTCCTATTGCAATAATTGCGATGATGCCTTTTATACGATTATTAAAGTAATTACGATGAAAAGCATAACTTGGTTCTCTTAGTAGTTCGGAAGTGGAGAAAGTTGAAAATTTAGAAGCAGTAGAGCTCCTTGTGAAAGAGTTCGTTCGTCCAGGGAAGCGCTGCCACGTTACGTATTTCTACCACCAAGCTATAATATGAGCATTACCGCATTTCAGTTTCGAAGGGTGCAGGTGATATTACAGACTTTACTACTTACGGTCTTAGGGTGATAGGCGCAGTGGCATCGCCCCTCGGATCTTTGCGATTTAAAACTTTGAGTGGTGCTGCTAATGATAACATTGTCTATAAAGACAGGGGCGGCGTGTCGCTCACCACCAGTGCCCGACGTGCTCATTCCGTCACTTGGTATCATAAAAAAACCTATTTACGAAAAATTACACAGACTCTCGTCTCATAACCACGGATGGAAAACGAAGAAATAAACGTGGTTGTTCACGCTCGTCCTGACCTTGGAGAAATCCAGGTTGTTTCGCTCGGGAATCACCAAACCGACAGAGTTCCACACCTTAGCTCTCATCTTAATGAACGAAGGAGAAAAACGGTTTGTACGAATTTATAGATTAAGGAGAATATAAGATTGCAAACTCTCGCTTAAGAAAGTTGACCGGAGACGATTTTTACGTCTCAAGTTTAACAGAATATTCATTGCGGATACCTCATATTATTTTGAGTACATTCATAGGAGATATTTCGCATTAAATCGAGTTTTATTTACGTACTTTGTATATACTCTCATATTCTACATTGGAAACTTTTACAATAGCTCTCGAAGTAACTTCACGTAATTTATTATACAGCCTTCCAAACTCAGATGTTATGCTAAAAATTTTAGAAGGTCCCTAAATTAATTGAAATGCGCTTGTTTATTGTGTTCTTTCAATTATACTGCATGTACGTAATAGATCCAGAACTCATTTTCTTTAAAGTTTTATAAGATAATTTATGGCATTGTGTTACTGAGGTACATAACAGGAAAAAGGTAGAGTGTGAAATTAATTTCGCAATTCTCCTAAAGTAACGCGAATGACCTTAACACTTGACTTGTTTTGAAATATTACTAAACAAATTCGCTTGATAAACAAAAATCATAAACAAAAGTGAACGACTCAAATTTTTATTAAATTACTATTTTTCCTTAAAAGAAGTTGATAGCACAAAATGAATTATTGAAACTTGAGTGCATCCATTTATTTTGTACTTCCAACTTAATGAATATAACATGAGAAAACTAGTGTATCATGGAGATGAGATGTGCAAACTATTTTAGAGCCCCTTTTCGAATTGATGAAGATTTTCAAGGTACAGATGCCCAGCCTAATTCGCTAGATTATATTCGCATAATACACATCAATATAAAAGCTAGTAAATGTATAGCTAGTAAAATGTTTATGGAAAAAAATGCAACAAAAATTCTATAAAGTTACATAAAATATTACGGCTGAAACCAAATCCAATAAAATCATTTGATGAACTTTAAGGTCGAAAATCACTAAACAGTTACAATAGAAAATTGTGTTATGACGAGTTTGAAATAATGCATTGCATCAGCACAAGAGTGCTGCAAAAACAGGTGTAGTACTTCACATCGTGTGTCCCGTTCGCGTATGTATGTAACTATACATATATCTACAAGTTACTCGTGGAAAACTCGGCGCCAGCGCACGGCTCACAACGCCCTACAATTGCATCAGACAGGTAGGTTACTTGTCAAGTAGTCTTGAACCAGTGAATTATGCAAAAACCTAATGCTAGGGGTCTAATAAGATCGTAGACATTATAGCGATTTTCGTTAGACTAGTTTACAATGAAAATTTATATTTTAGGATAAATATTAACTACGATAGTTTATATACGTAGTAAAGACTTGCCAAGCACTAATTACACAACGTACTTCTAATTATGAAATTTAAATTTGGAGTTACATTAGAAGTAACGTACGAAAGAGTAAATTTAACGAAATTCACATTATAATAAAGGTCCACTCCTGACTCTGAGCCAAAAGTAACAATTATGCAAACAGCCATATCTTTCCATAAAAATTTATTATTAATAACTTACTTGAGTGAGCGTTAGTCGTGGAATAAAGTATAAAAGTTTTACCATAGCCTACTTTGATTTTAAACGACCATTTTATTAGCATTGACTTGCTAAAGTGAATAGTAACACTTATAACATTAAGTTTATTAAATATCACGATACCACACGCAAAATGGCGCCTTGACGTCGAGTTGCTACTATAACTATACTGGTGTCCAGCCCGTTATTCCAAGTACCAAGTAAATATCACGATGTTTTATTACCATGATATTTAATTATTTTGTGTGAAATTACTCCACTAGTTTGTTATAATTATTAATACAATGATGAATGATGATCGAACACAAAGAAAAATTCCTTTGATCCGGCTGGACTCGAACCAGCGAGCTTGAGATGCCGTGTGTGACGCTCTCCCAACTGAGCTACGTAACGAACCAGCAGTCCTTATTTTCTCTATGAGTTTGTTGCAGATCTTTGTGCCGTAGCTGCATTTGTGAGAAAGCCATGAAAGTTTCCGTAGCTCCGATGTCGCTTCTTCGTGTCTAACCGAATTCTACTTTGTGTTCCATCTTTGTATTAATAAAAGTAATACTTATGATTAGCAAGGTTTATGAAGGTATGGGTTGATTATCGATACAGAAGAGAGCACATTGACAATACCTTCTACCTACATACACAACGTCTAATCTATCTATTACGTAGGTAGAAAATTAATGTTTGAACTTATGAATGTAGCCGAATATAATTTGTACTTTATTTGAAATATTATTGTTCATATTAATTTGAATGTCCTTCGGGAAATCACTTACGGATCAATGAATATGTACACCTCACTGCATGTAAGCACGTGTATTTACATATGGGTAGTGAATTGAAGAATATTCTCAAAAGTGGACTCAGAAGATTCAAACAGAACAACAGGTCAAAAGTCAGTTTGCAAGTCTATATGATAGTTTCCCAAAGTGGTCCCTACTGCCCCCCAATTGGTGCCGAAGAGTCTTAGTAGGTTGACACCCGTCAACATCTTCTAGCTGTGCGAGTTGTTCTAACAACCTGCACTTGGTCTTCATTATTTATTTGTGCACTAGGGTTACAAACTCGCACGGCTAGAAGATGTTGAGACCCGCCCCTTCAGCCCCTCCGAGACCATGGACGTTGCAACACGTTCGAAACGTCGAGGTAATTAAAATATGTTTTATACATGATTAAGTCACGAACTAAAAATCAAAGAATGTATTTAAACAAATCGTGAAAGTTTAAATCATAGTATTCATTAGCAGTTTAGGCGTGAAAACGTAACAGACAGAGTTACTTTCGCATTCATAATATTAGTTTGAATTTGAAAAACAAAAACACTAGCACGCTAGTACAATTCGTCCACGATTAATATTTTGAACAAAAACGTAGTAGACGTTACGCAAGTTGGACACGACTCGCTTTCTTCTGTATTGTTGACGTACCATATCAATTCGCGAAATTTATATATGGAATATGGGACTCCACTCGCATTCTCAACCCTACATCCGTCCAAAACAATTACTGACAAATGAGTTTTTTTAGAATTTCAAGTGACGGGACGAGCAAGTCGTGCGCCTGATGGTAAGCTACACGCCTGTCCATAACAGTTGCAGTGCCACTCAAAGCTTTAAATCGCAAAGATATGAGGGGCTAGTGTACTACTACACACAACATAGTCCACTGCGCGCTTGTCACCCTGGGACACAAGTTGACAAATCCCATGTGCTGTAATTTTACCCTTCAAAACCGGAACGCAATAATGCTCACATTAATGCTTGGCGACAGAAATAGGTAAAGTGGCATTACTTCATTGGACGAACTCTTTCACAAGGAGCTCTAACTGCTGAAGCAATAGTCGGCCAAACCAAAAAGCAATGTCAAGTATGAAGCTTCATTCCCGTCATGCGTCTTTTAATTTGGTCGAGTATCTATTACTTATTTAACAGTAATTGTTTGGGACAGATGTCAGACCGAGAACGGGGGTAGACCCCATGGACGATTATTCGTAGGATCGAAAGAGACAATTGCTTAGTAGGCAATATTATGTATTCTGCAAAAGTCAATTTGTCGTATCGGGCAAAACAGTTAGGTCGCCTTCCCATTATGTCGTAACGTTTTATTTATTGTTGAACGACTGTCGCGTCTAGCCTGTTCCTATACCACGACTATCTGTCGTGACTGTGTTGTGGACGTTTATTTTACCGTGGAACGATTGACGTCTTGTCGTTTGCACGACAGAATCGTTTGAAGCTGCGATTATCTGTCGTCATTTTTTATCTTGACGTCTTATTTATCGTCGAACGACTGTCGTTCTAGCTCTTCCCATTGTCACGACAGTCTGTCGTCGTAATGTCAAAAGTCGTGAACGACAGTTAATCGTGTTGTATTATTTGTGAACAACTTCATTTAAATACACTAGCCACGACATTTTAAAGTGCTCGACTATCTGTCGTCACGGCTAAATGGGAACGCGCGCTTAGGCGTTATACATTTTAATAATTATAACATTTTTAATTAGTTAAAAAACGACCTCAAACGTTTGACCTCCCGCTTTCGCTGTGTTCGTTACCTCTCCTCAACGATAACTGAAACGCACATGGAAGCCCTCGTCAAAAGTAACCATTATGAGCCCAAACACAGGTAGCTGCTGTACACTGTTGTGGAGTACCTCTCACCTGTCTGCCATTTCAATCATCAGATCACCATAACATTTTATTTTCATTGAAATTACACCTATGTGGCAAGTTTCATTGAAATCGGATAACGGAAAGTGAGTGAAATTCAATAAGCCGGATTCATACCCTAATTTGGCACCCTTAGGCCTAGTTCCCACTATCGCCGGACCGACGAATTTGCCGGGAAACCGGAACTCGGACTAGGTGTTCACATTAAGCCGGATCTCACAAGAAAACCGGAGACCTAGTCCTCACCTCAGTCGAATTCAGATTACTGCGCACGATAGACGACTAAGTTGTGGTGTTGTGCTGGTATCTTAGAAAAGAAAGATTTTTAATGGGCCAACTGAGAAGTGATGAGTCAAAATTCTTCAATTATTTTCTAAGAACAGCATCCTCTTTTGATGATTTATTGGGACGACTTACGTCGTCATTCGCATTACTCCGGTCCGGGCGTTCTGCCGGCGGTCCGCAGTGACAAACGCTCCGGCAAGAATGCCGAGGTCGGCATTCTTGCCGGGTCCGGCGTAATGCGAATAGTTTCATATAAATTGTACAGCCACTAGCCTATCCGGCAGTTTTACCGACCCGGCAAAGTCGACAGTCCGGCAAAGTGAAAACTAGGCCGTAGTGGGATATTTTCTTCAAATTTTAATGGGACTACTACTGAGGTGCCCATTCAACAAAAAAAGAAATATCAAAGTCGGTTCACAAATGCCGACGCAATCGTGGAACATACACACAAAATAATAATACAATTGAATTAAGAACATACTCTTTGAAGACGGTTAAAAAAGGCGATGCGCAGTAAAAATTGCCAGACAAAATAATAAGCTATTCCTTTATTCAAAATTAAAATGTTATTTATGTGTATGCATTAGGTTATTGTATTACGCCTCAATTAATTGATTACGGCAAGCCAATGTACGCCGTATTATACAGACTATTTGCCACTGATACTCGTACATACATGTTTTGCTAAAAACTGCAAATGAATTCAGAAAAAGAAATCGTGGGCAATGTACATGCGGGAATATATATATATATATATATCCGTGACTATACCCCTTTGCCCAGCAGTGGGACATAATGGGTTAATTAATAATAATAATGTATCCGCATCTTTGTAAGTGTTGTTAACTATTTGAAGAGCAAAATATTATAAATTGAAGTCCGGGAAAGAATGATCAAAACCACTTGAGAAGAATTTTTGAATTTGGAAAACTTTTATTTGTGAAAAAGACATGCACAAATGCTACCTGAAATAAAGTCAATGTTGACATAAATATGTGTACCGTATTGTAATCCATTGTAACAAAAAAGACAACATTTTACTTAATTAATTTTTCTGTCATTTATTTTCAAACGTTTTTTATATCTAACAGTAATTAATTTTTCAGGACATTGTACCTTGTTGGCTTTTTTCTGACTACATTTAATTTTTTTTCTAATGCGTTTAACGAACCAGATGGTGATATTAATTCAAAACATCGATGCGCTACTTTCACAAACTCGTATCTTATAAAGAGTGATTATTTAGAAGATGTCAAAATTTGTATTTATTTTAAATTTCTTATCAAGGGTGTTAATTTGGATATATTATTTTAAGAATGGGTAAAAGCTAGTGTGTAAATATGAAAGAAATGTGATGTGAAATCAACCTGCAAAATTTGTACATACAAACCATTTTTTGTATTTCAGTATAACTTTGTGCTTTAAGATACGAGTTTTTTGAAGTAAGACGACGAATTTTAGCGGACTTTAGTCAATCTTTAGCTGGTCTTTTCAAGTGTAAAATTATGTTACGTTTGATGAGTATAAGAAATAATACAACTTAATACTTTCATGTAACGTAATTAGATTGGATTAAATGTAGATTGGAATAATGATTTCACTGTGAACCAAAGTACTCATCCCAAGTGCATAATAACACCGGCAGGAAAGGGATAACAATATTGCACTCAAACACCACCTTTACACAGGCACGTAACAATATCGGAAGTTCAAGTAAGATTGGACGGAAAGCAGATTTGTACCAAATCGTCGATACCATCCAGATTACGCTGACCCGTGAACTCATAGGTAAAGTCGTTAGTTACGTTGAACTTATAATACCCTGGTACTTGAGTCAATAACGCAGACCGTTGGACAACGAACTAATAATGCCGCTAAAGAGAACTCCACCGCCTAAGTCACATAGTGCGTCATCCCCTATTACGACTACGTCCCCCCGTGCGGGATCGGAGCCGAATCTATCGAGCATTAACAATCCGCGCGATTCCAACAACTTGAGTGTCAGTCAACGTCTCCCAAAACGGAAAAGACAGTGCGAGTGTGACATTGACTGCCTTGAAGGTAACTTGGAAAAAATGTTTGATAGTAAGATGTCTATTGTATTAAAATCCATTGATGAATTAAAATCACAAAACTCAACTATAACAGATTCCATTGAATTCGTCACAAAGCAATATGACACAATAATGCTTGAACTTCAATCTCTACGAGAAGAACGTCGTGAAAATATAAAGTACATCCAGCAATTAGAGACAAAAATTGAAAATCTAGAGCGTAAATACAAATCCAGTTCTTTGGAAATAAAAAATGTACCAAAAGATGGACCTGAAACAAAGGAAGACTTAGTTAACATAGTAATTAAAACTGGAAATCTTTTAAGTGCGCCTATCCAGCCTGGTGACGTTCGTGATATATTTCGGATAAACACAAAAAATGAATCAAACAAACCTATTGTGGTCGAATTAAATAGTGTGTTGGTAAGAGACAAATTTCTCCATAAAATCAAGGAGTACAATATCAATAACCCGAGTCGCAAATTTTCCACCAAACATCTAAATTATAGTGGTGAAGAAAAACAAATCTATATCTCCGAAAGTCTCACTTTGAAAACTAGGAAGCTTTTCTTCTCGTCACGTGAATTTGCTAAGGAGAATGGATACGACTTCTGCTGGGTAAATCATGGAATTGTCTATTTGCGGAAAACAAATGGCTCTCGATATATCCGGATTGAGAATGAAGAAGATCTGAAAAACTTGAAAAAGTGACTAGTTTTTCAAAATTTTTTACTTATGTTAGGAAATATCTCTTGTTTAGTACTTATATACTTCTTAGGTAATTTTTTTGTTAAAAGCATTATATCGTATTATTATAAATTAATTGTTAAGATCGCTTACTTGATACAGAGAAGAAATTGTATTACTGAACAGGACGACTCCAGCATTATACTCTATTGTACAACTAATATCAATGCACTGCTGATAACTGACGTACCTCAATATTTGATAAGACCACAATTACAATTGCATTTATGCACGAACAAACAAATTAACAACATAAATACACGGTTCTTAAACTTTGTTAAAATATACGGTAATTATACACGCAACACATTCAAATATTTATATGTTTCTAACTATATAACGTTCATTTACAATATGCTAACAGTGAACTGTTACCTTACAACTAAATTTTACTTAATAACATCCAAAAGTGGATAAAACAAGTCAAATATCGGAAGAACTTGAAAATATTCTGGACTTTAAAGTAATTCAATGTGATGTTGAAGAAGTTAAGAAAAATGCCTTCCCCTCACAGTCCTGCTTATCTATTATTACTCAAAATATTCGTAGCATAAATTGTAACTTTCTCAATTTAGAAACACTTCTACATAGGATTGGAATTAATTTTGATATCATATTGCTAACAGAGTGCTGGCTTCAGTCGTCACCGGTTATTCCAAACCTTGCTGGTTATTCGGGTATTGCAACAAAAAATAATAATAATCAAAATGATGGTGTTGTTATTTATATAAACAATGAAATCCCTTACTCAGTTTCAGAACCAGAATTTAATAATGGAAATTGTTTACTGGTAAAAATTAGAAATGACACTGTAATCGTAGGTTTGTATAGGTCGCCATCTTTTAGTAGTATTGATGAATTCCTTATTTCTCTAAATAAATTATTAACTACCATAGCATACATTAAAAATATTATTTTGATTGGAGATATCAACATAGCAATTAACCTAGAAAAGAGGGATGGTGCTTCAGAAAAATACCTGAACTTAGCAGCATATCATGGACTTCTACCGTCACATACATCGATAACACGTGATTTAAGTAGTACGTGTATCGACCACGTGATAGTAAAAACAACAAAAGTGTTTAGAACAGTCATTCCAGAATCCTCCATAACGGATCACAAGGCTGTTTTGTTCTTTCTCCATCACAAAAAAATATTTATTACTCCACCTAAGTATCATAAGAAATTAAATTATCCTGGACTTGAAGATGACATTTCAAATATTGCATTGAATCCAATATATCAATCTAATGATCCTAATTTCTGTATTAATTACCTCATTAAAAACTTGCAAACGGCATTAAACAAAAATACCGTAATCACGAAAGTTTCAAGACGAAAAAGATTAATAAAACCATGGTTAACTCAGGGACTACTAAGGTGCATGAGACATAGAGATCGATTACATAAAAAATCAAAACGTACGCCAGAAAACGAAGAATTAAAGATAACCTATACTCGCTATAGAAATTTTTGTAATGCTTTATTAAAAAAGATAAAAAGAGCCTATGATCGTGAACAAGTAAATAAAGCAGGCAACAATAACAAAAAAATATGGGATGCAATCAAAAATATAACTAATACAAACAAAACAACAGAATATCCTAAGGAACTTTTGAACATCTCAAGCACACCTGAAAAATCTGTTAATGTAATAAATGATTGTTTTGCAAGTGTGGGTAGTGAATTAGCGCAAGCAATACTCTTAACTAGTAATGTGAAAAATGACTGTACAGCTGGAGCATATATAGCATCCCCGAAAAACTCTCTTGTTTTGCTGGAAACAGATGTGAATGAAGTTAAACGGTTAACATTAAGTTTAAAAACAAATTGTTCTGTCGGTTGGGATGGTATTTCTAACAAGTTGCTAAAAGACTTTATACATATTTTGGCTCCGCCTATTGCTTATATTTTCAATATATGCTTACAGTATGGCATATTCCCGAGAGCACTTAAAAAAGCTGTCATTCGCCCGATACATAAGGGAGGTAACAAGGATGTTATAAGTAATTATCGGCCTATTTCAATTTTACCGGCTCTATCCAAAATTCTAGAAAAGATTATTAATATTAGACTAGTGAACTTTTTAGAAAAGTCAGGCTTTTTGGTACACACTCAGTATGGTTTTAGAAGTGGTAAGGCTACTGATGATGCAGTCCATGAGTTAACAGAATATATTCAAAGGAATCTGGACACTGGTAACAAATGCCTTGCCATTTTCTTAGACCTGGCAAAGGCATTTGATACTGTATCGGTCCCACTATTATTGAAAAAACTAGATCAGGCAGGTGTAAGGGGATTGCAGTGGAAGTTACTGGAGGATTACCTTAGTGATCGTCTCCAATGCGTTCAAGTGGGTAACTATACAAGCTTAGATCTGCCAGTTTCCTATGGCGTTCCACAGGGCAGTATTTTAGGTCCAACTCTCTTCCTTCTGTATGTTAACGACATTGGTCAAAATATATCACCGGAATCTGGGCGGTTAATGTCCTATGCGGACGATACTGTACTTATGTTCGCTGATAAAACTTGGGCTAAGACGTACGACCTGGCACAAAAGGGACTTAATAATGTTACAAAATGGTTACGCAATAATGTTTTAACTCTGAACGCCGAAAAAACACAATACATCTGTTTCTCCATTCGTAATCCCAGCAAAATTCCTAACGATCTATGTATTAAGGCACATACATCCTTACATGATAATAACGGAAAATGTAATTGTAGTATCTTGAAGCAGGTTGAAGTGGTTAAATACCTGGGAGTATTTCTTGACCAAAATTTGAGTTTTAAAAATCATATAAAAATTTTGAGCGGTAAAATTCGAAAGCTTATTTATATATTTAAACATTTAAGACATGCTGTAAACTATAAAATTCTGAAACAAGTCTACTTTGCTCTATGTCAATCATTGATAACACATTGTATTTCTGTTTGGGGAACTGCTAATAGAACGACTTTGATGCCCATTGAAGTAGCCCAGCGTGCCGTACTTAAAGTAAGCACTTTTTGTCCTTATTATTTTTCAACTGCAGCCCTCTATGAAAAATGTGAAGTGTTGACTGTTAGGCAATTGGCTGTACTTTCACTTATACTCAAACAGCACAAAAAACTTGTGTATGATCCCAAAATTGAAGACAAGCGCAGAAATCATAAAGTTTGTACACAATCTCGCCGTTTTCGAACCACATTTGCACAAAAATCATATGCTTTTCTGGGACCACATTTGTATAACAAAGTAAATAAGATAATTGGAATATATAATTTAAACAATAATAAATGTAAATGCGTTCTTAAAAAATGGCTCCAAACTTTGTCTTATAATGATACTGAAAACCTTTTGAGTGTCGTCTCATAAATAATTTTTATTCAACATTATTGTATATATTTAGCATTATTGTACAATGTTACACCTACAAAAATTACTGTACACGTAACTAATTAGTTGTTCTGAGACTCTGTGGATTGAGAAGCGACATAAATATTCTTAATTGGTGATTATAGCGTATTTTACACCTTGTAATATTTTCTTTCTTGTACTTGTATTACTGAGAGGTGGGAACCTGGTGGCCTGACGCACAGGCATTTTTATGCTTAGTTTAGGCATCAGTCTCCCACAAAATGAACAATATTCTTAAAAATTAAACTTGTGAACTAATCTTTAGCTATATTTTGTGGAAGAAAAATAAACTTTATTATTATTATATTATTATTACTATTCCGATATATTTATTATAATTCCGAGGAACCGATAAAAACAAATGTTAATGTTTTTACATTAACATTTGTTTTTATCGGTTTCTCGCAACTCAATCACTACCCTGTGTATAATTCCAATCCAATCAACCGAATAAAAATAAATCATAAATGTAGATAGATTTCTTTACCACCATCAGCTGAATGATGCAAACCACACAGAAGCAAAGTTAAGTACCAATCTATCGGAATTGATGCGGGGTTTAGTGCGTCTCGGTTAGCTGATAACTTATCCACGCCCTGGCAGAATTGCATCATAAAGATAATTGGCACAACTAAATAAATCGATTTACATTTATTGTACAAAAAAGGTAGAGTTACAAGAATTCACATACTTCAACAGCTTTTTTTTATTAGCAACTGGCAAGTAAACACGCGCAATCGCACTGGATAGTGTCTAAAGGTTCTTACAGATTTTCTTGATTCCGATCGTCGGAAATATCACTTCACTTATTAGTGATAGATAAACGTAAAGGTTAAAATCGAACAAAATTTGTAGAATCTAAACTTTCTCTGTGGCGGAACCGTTACTATCCTGAACTGCCACGCAGAGGTCGCGGGTTCGATTCCCGGACCGAGAGAAATATTTGTACGGCCTACATTTATTTCTGTCGTGAGTTTGGATGTAGTTTTTGGTTGTCTATGTGTGCGATATATGGTTTCCCTAGTGCGGGGCTATGAGTGTGTGCGTTCTTATATTATTATTATTAATTTAAATTCAATTTAAATTCAACCGAGTCGTAGAAAAAAAATACGTCGTTGATCGTCTGTTGCTTACACATATACTCGATTTTGTTTGATCACACGTGTGGATCGTCCAAAAAATTGGAGCAAATCTGTAGGCACCTTAATATTATAATAATACTTTCGAACTTTGTTTAATTGCCTAGAAGGTAAAAGTGACACCTTTTAAAAATCGTATTGATCGGGGAATAGAAATGCAGACAGATAATTCCACTTCTTAATCTTGCTTTCCACTGGTCCGATAGAATGGACGCAAAAGTACTTTAAAAGTTGAGCAGCAATCTATCTAAACCGTTCCGGGCCTTTTTGCGTCTCGGAGAACTGGTCTCTTATCGACGTCCGCGCGGAATTGCATCAGAAAATAATTGCCTCGACTGGTCGCTAAAATTGCAAACAATTTTACACTAAAAAAGAGACCGCATTAAAACAAGAATTGAAAGTTTTTGTACACAGTTGCACGACTGTGCCCACTATGATTTCAATTCTTTTGCACTTCTAGTAGTATGTCCCACTCTTGTTTTAGTGTACAGTACCGTGCAAGATTAATGTTATAAAATCTTTAAAGCTAGTAATAGCAAAAATTAAAGTATTTTCGTGGAGCAGACTTAATTTATTTTACTTTAATAGCGTCTAAACTAAATTTATAATGTATACAACAAAGCTTTATAATTATTATTTAACGGGCAAAGTTCGCAGGGTGCGCATAGTCAGTCTGCTGCTAGACAGTGTTCACTTTGCTCGCCTCCTCTGGGCAAAGTTCGCCCGCAAATAATCAATATTTCCGAACTTTGCCCGGTGATTTTGTGCAAAGTCGACACTATGCGGGCAATTTGGTAATTTTGACTTTTATAGAAACAAATTCAAAATTTGCTAATTATATAATTATGTTTTCTGTTTTTTTATTTTATTTTAAGTACATACTTGCATCGTCAACAAGATATATAAATGGAATACTAATAGTTACTATCTTTTCTAGTCACTGTTACCCAATGTACAATATAGTAAGACAAATTGAATATACGATTCAATTGCAAATACTGCATTGTTCGAAATTGTATATCGCTTTATCGATATAACTATATTTTATTAATCAAAGCTACCGTTTCTGTATATTCAAATTTAAAAGCTACAAATAACCGCTATTCACATTTTCTTTCTCTCATATTCAGATTTTGATTTGTTTTTGATTGATGAATTTGAGTTTGATTGAGATTTGTTATAAAAGGTTCATTGTAACTGAAATTAATAAACCGAACTTTGACTTCTGATAAGCAAAAATGGCTGGCTAATCAAGTTTTACAAAACGAACTAAATTTAAACAAGAAATTCGAAGTAAACTCGAAGTGTAATTTCAATTTCTTGCTTAAACTTAAGCAAAGTTCATTTTGTACATACGAAAAACTTCTTTTTTTATATATAAAAATAAGTGCGCATTTGACCTCCATCTCACCTGATGGAAAGTGTCGATGAGGTCGAGAATGTAGCATGCACACCTAAAAATGCCTATTCACTCTCGCCTTGAAAATGTGCAATTTATAGCGTTCGGGGAACTGTTCCCTGAACATTATAACATGGGCCTTTTCAAGGCAAGAGCGAATATGCATTATTTAGGTGTGCATGCTCCATCGTCAACCTCATCGTCACTTTCTATTAGGTAAGATGGAGGTTAAATGGGCATTTACAACGGCCTCCGTAGTCGAGTGGCTTGCACATCGGTTTTCATGGTGTCGCCATCTCAGAGGTCCCGAGTTCGAACCCCTACCGGGTCAGTGTAGAAAACTAACTTTTCTATATTGTCTCGGTTCTGGGTGTTTCTGGTGCTATCGTTGTTTCCGATTTCCATAACACAAGTGCTATAGCTACTTACTTTGGTAAATTATATAAAGCTAAACTTATTTACTAGCTATTAAAGTTCAAAATAGACACTGATCTCCGCGTACTCACGTACTTTTCGTGTATGTCGAATCGTAGTAACTATGAAGAAGAAGTACTTATTCTTATTATATTATTATTTATCTTATACTTATTGTTTCGTATTTGAATGATATACTGAAATTATTTTCTTTAGGCATAAAGCATCCTAATTGTATATTTAAAACCGTTTTATTTGTAAACTGAATAATATATCTTCACGAATGTATAAAGTTCATATATGAGTTGTAAGTACCTTTTACTTCGTTTTCATCTCTCTTTTTTTACCCTGTTATTGGTCTAACCCTGGGTTAGTTTGTCAAACACCAAGAACCGGGTATTGGACGCCTGAAATTGATGGTTACAGCGTACAGTCCGTACTTAGTAAAATCATATCGTAACGTAACTGGTAATCAACATATTCATGCATGTGGCAGTATTATTACCACATGCATGAATATCTGCGTCCAATTGCTTTTAAGAGGATATATTAGTTCAATCTTGAATAAGCAATGTATGTGTAGCAATGATAACTAATTTTACAAGTCTTTCAAACTGCCTCAGTCTCCGAACGGTTACCATGCTGGTCTACCACGCAGAGGTCTCAGGTTTGATTTCCGGGTCGGGAGAAATATTTGTATAACCTACATTTACTTCTCTCATGAATTTGGGCGTAATTTGTGGTGTTCTGTGTGTATCCATGGCACAGGTTTTCCTACAAGGGTTTTCCTAATGCTGGGTTATGAGTGTGTGCGTTATTTATTTAAGTATTGGTAGTTGGTTAGGTTAGTTTCATTTGATGGTTCTTAATTAACTAGTGTAAACAGATGTTAGTTTTTATAATAATAGTTCGCATATGTATAATCCCATTGCTGCACCAGCCACTTCCTACGCTTAACATGTAGTTCCCACGCAAAATTAAATATTAAAATATGATAGTACAGGGTACCCCGTTTCGCTATATAGATCTCAAAAACCCAACTACGCGCTTTGAATTGCGATTTCCAAGTGCGTTGTGTGTAGTTGCCGCCTACTGCTTTTCCATAGAGAAGTATCAATAACACACTGAAAAAAATGAAATTTACATATTACACATTTTATATTGAATCAATATAAGCATTAAGTCAAGAAAATTACGGACATCTTCTTTGGAAAGGGTTTTATTATTAATAAAAATATTATAAATTATTAGTTTTAAATAATAGAAATTAGAATTTTATACTCTGGAGTGACAGTTCTCTTGCATTGCTTTTATATGTTATGTGTCCTTTTTTATACACAACGAGATTCCTAAGGTTGGTTTTAACACCAGTTAGGTGGCAGTAGGTGTCGCTGTGTGTAGGTTAATCCTGGTAATCTTTTGACGTGACATGATGTTACTTATCTGGGTGTTACGCGACGACGCCGCCGCCGCCATCAGCCACATACGTTACGTCACTCGAGAGCAATGAGCCTCGTCGACTTGACACTTGACTGACTTCCTCGTTAATTTGTAACTGAAATCCAACATCTGCGTGAATGCAAACCATAAACCGCAACTCCGTGTTAGTAAGGGCAAAATTGTTAACGCAACAATTAGCTGATATGATTAATTCCACCCTTGCTAAAAGTATTTGTAGTGCAGCGAAAGTAATTAATTTTATAGTTGATCATATTACCATAGCATAATAAGAGCAGATAGGGTAACTCCCGCCTGTTCGACGCGTAAATGCCTACATTTTACTCTGAGCGTAGGGTTGTTACATTATTATTTTACTTGTACCGACAGGTCGTAAAAATAACTTGATAAAAAAGGTGGTTATCACAGTATGCTCGTGCTGTATTGAAATAACCTTTGTTAAATGCAGTCGGTACTTCCATATTGATTTGATGCCAGCTCACAGATTGGTATCTTGATTATGGAGTATGATTGTGAAATAGTAATTAAATGCTGAACAACTCAGAATAGAAGACACTCCAGGTCAAACCAGTATAGATACAACAATAAACACGTCTACTATTTGATGTGATTTTTTTTAAACACCGAGCGAATACAAATTCGCTTCAGTAATAGCTTTAATCCTAAAATTAGTGACGCACGTGGCGACCCACGCTATGCAACGCGAGTGCTCCGCGAGATTATGCGCGCGGCGGACCTGCACACGTACAAGCGGCGCTAAGTTTGTATAGAGTTACCATACGATATTACTGCTTATTTAGTTTGTGTTTTTAACAACTGTATTAATGTTTTTGCGTTACCTGACGTAGTGAAAACAGTTATTCCTCTAATTAAACGGGATAGTAAATCGGACCAATTTTAGACCTATCTCATTACTAACGATCTTCAATATAATTAAGTACATTTCTGCAGTAACATCTTTAATGTGTCATAAATAATTTGGTTTCACTTGAGGTCGCTCAACAAGCAATACTGGTGTTGAGCTAGGAACCATACATATATTTGATGAATGGTAGGGCTCACACGATGTAGTACTCGTAAATATATTTTGTGACTTTCTATCGCTATGCTAATTTATGCTACGTTATATTATTTCACTTTTGCTTTTTTACTGAATATACTTGAATTACAAGATTTATATTGAACAAAACAGTAAGTAAGTACTTACATGAAATATACTTAATATAAGTAGAAAGAAAAACCATACACGCCCTCTAGCGTGCCCAGAAGGCTGGCAATATTTACGCTTTGGATGGCTAAGCTTTTGATTATGGGCACCATGATACTCTGGTCAGAAAGTTTTACCATTATGGGCTTTGGACAGTTCTTTATTGTTTGAAGTCAAAAGACAGCAATCTGCCTACGAGAGTATGAAAAATGCTATAGGAAGAAAATTAAAATAAAATTAAATTGTATTTTAATATGAAGTTTATTGAATTTGACTACTATGACATTCAATTATTTTACTCTACTAGTTTGTTATAATTATTGTAAAAAGATCTTTGTATTAATGAATATAACAAACTAGATATTACAATTAAGATTTATATTACAATTATTAAAGCGACATCTCTAGCCTCATCATCACCTGTAAATGTATCTGGCTGAATGAAGAAAAAACTTCTGAAGATTTGTTAAAGATAGCGCTTCGGCAAATAGTCGTTAAAAATCAAAATCTGTAACAAGCACATAAAAAAAATTCGTAAGATCTGCTGACATGGTATATAGCTCGGTTGCTGAGACCAGCCTTGGTGTAACAGATGCTGGTTGGAGTCCAGTCAGATCGAAGGAATTTTTATTTTCAGTGTTTGATATTTATAGTAATGATAAAATTCTGTAAAATTTACACTACCTAATGTTTCACAGACAGCCACAAACGTTATATTTCAAAATTAAACGTTAATCATTAATCCCTATGAATTGCACATCTATGACAACAAATTGCCTTGCAGTATACGTGATCATAAAAAATCAACAATTTTCAAACACAAATACCACTAGATCTCCATAATATTAAGGCATATGGCATTTTGATTTAGGGAACTGCCGCCGACCTGAAATAAATCTTTGTCCTGTGCACTGCATTATAACTTTTCTGCACCATAACACATTTATCAAAATGTTATTTATGTTATAAAGAATACCTTAGAAATACCTTTTTGTGGATAATGAAGATACACATTTTTAGTAGAAATACAAAGTCAAAAATTCATTGAAAATATACGTTTCCTGTTGATATTCAAAATTCGCCTTTCACGATATTAAAAGCTATGCTGATACAAAAACTTCATACAGTGGCTGACTCGGATACAAAAAATCCATGAGTGATTCGTGTAGCTCTTTCATGTTGCTTGTAACTTGAATATTTTTTAAACATTGTAATTGATACATATGCAAAAATACTTATTTTCACAGAGCAACCGCTTAAATTATGTACTTATGTTTGTAAATGGAATAAGCCTTACGAATGCGTAGAAGTTTAATTGCTTAGGTACCTACCTATAAAGGGTGGAAAAAAATCAATGGTACATTAAAAGTCAAGAGGAATTACCTTAAATGCGTACGATAGCGAATTTTACTTAAAGGAAACATTCTTTTATTTTTTCTAGTACGCAGAATTACAAATTGTTATTGTCCCGATTATACTTTTGGAATTCTGCTATTATGAGCAAGAGCACCGTCATGTTGGAATATGATGTTATTCGTTCTTCCGCTAGAAGACGTGTTAATTTAAACAAGTATAACCTGTCTTCTACCTGTTATAAGTAAACAGTTTAGGTTAGGTAATTATGTACTAATTAGATTTCGTGGATCTTTTTAATTGTAAGACCCAATGTTTATTAGAGGGAATTTGATTTTTATTATTGATCATAACGATTAGTAAAAAAGAATGAGTGCTTATTTCTTGCATTTTAGTTGAATCGATTCCAGCCTCTACCAGAGCTTTTCAAAAAATCTATGTGTTAGTTTCGCTCTGTATTATAAAGATACTTTGAATTTAGATTTTTTTATTATCTTCCAATTTACATTTTATATAAAACTCATTCGTAAATTTGTACTAAAAAGTCCAAGTAATACTATACGACACAGTAATCTTGGCAGGATATACCTAACTAGTATCGGATGAAACATCACTAGAGATAATTCCATTATCAAGAGGAGATTGAAACAATAGCTGTCATTCTGGATCAGCTAAATGATAAAGCTATTCCTATACTAGGTTGTATACTAGGACCGCCATCTAGACGATAATGTCAAGTTAATAAATGGACTCAAAGTGATGCAGCCGTCACTTTCAGCGATATTTTGCAAGGCGCGCCATGTCGTCAGCCTGTGCGGATTTTAGCGACTCGGTGACGCTACAAAATTAAAACCAGCAACAGCAATTTCCGCGATATTGCAAATTATTTTTGCGGTATTTGCTCTTTTTTGTGTCAAGATTTTTTCTTTCAAGAGTAATTATTTTTAAATGAATGATATTTCTAGACACGAAAATTAATTAAGGAAATTCGCTAAGTTCACAAGTTTTCATGCCATTGACCTTGCAATAAACAAGTACTGTCGAATACGGAATAACATGACGGTGGCCTAAAGTAATCTTATCTCCAATGACGATTTGACTATTTTCAATTATTAGTAGTACATATACAATAACAAAAAACAAGTGAAAACTGCGTTCTAGAAGTGCGTTGTAAAAACAAAGGACGCGCTTGCGTAATCTTCAATTCGTATCAACTTCGTGCATTCACATTAGTTAAGATGTGAATTGCTAATAAAAAGGAATGCTATAACTGGGTGATGCGCTAATAGCTACAATACTGTCTGCAGATAGCAAGCCCTCCGGATACGCACGACCTACTTACCGACTACCTACCTAACGCTCCACTTCGCGTTGATAGTGACTGGTTCTACGAGACTGAGTGAATAGTTGACCTACTAAAGGATACTACAATCTTAGAATTGTGATATGATACGAGACGTCAATATAACTTGACACTGTTAAATGTAAAAATATATATAGGTCACCCAAACATTCATTATACATAAATTGCCATGGTCTGTTTTTACTAATAAGTACTTATCGGTGATAGAAAACAGAAGAAAATGTTTTGACATTTGTTACATCATCATCATGAACCCTTTTATATGTTCCACTTCTGGGCACGTGTCTCCTCTCAGGCGACGATTTAGGCCACAATCCGCCAAGCTAGCCCATTGCGGGATTTCACACGTTATCAGAGAGTTGTGAACGTTCTTCGACGTGCAGGTTTCATCACGATGTTTTCCTTCACCGAAAAGCTCATGATAAATTTCAAATTAAATTTCGCACAGAAATTCAAAGAAACTCAGAGGATGTGAGCCCGGATTTGAAACCACGTCTTCTGCTTGAGAAGCAGTGGGTCAAACCATTAGACTACAACGCCTTCACATTTGTTACGTAATGAAGAATTTGTGAAGATTATAATAAAGGAGAAAATAGAACATAAAAGAAAGAAAGGAAGACCAGTCAACAAATAAGAAAAACATCAAAGTGAACATCTATAATAAGACCAAGGAGCTGGCTATGAACAGTGAAGGAAAAACTTCTAAAAGAGGAGGTGGCTACAACGACAAGAGCCTGGCTCTTAAATAGGATGATGACTTGGCTATGGTAAGAATAAATAATTAAATAATTTACTTCTTCGCCTTTTCCAAAGTGAAACTATATGTTTATTTCTCACACTCTTACGGAAGTATACGCAATAAAATACAAACAAAAAGTATTACGATATTACTTTATTTATAAGAAAAAAAGATACAAAAAACTTCATGACATCAATTTCATCCCGAAGTTCGTCGTGAATTACATTTTCTTCTCGTAAATTATTCCACACTACGTCCTTTCCAGGGATTCGCTTGTTCAATTGACTTATGGGATCCTGCTTTTTGGCTGATTTCACACAAATCGTAAATATGGATTTCGTAGTCCTATCGGAAACGATAAAATTATCCACGTATGGAACATTGCACTCGCCATCCGTATTTTTCTTACCCACGTACTCATTGTTACTTACTCCAGTCCAAAAAATACATAAACCAAAAGTAGGTATCATATGAAATAGAACTATGTATAAAACTATGAACTATACCTTTCTACTTATTCCAACTTACCAACACATTCATTAAAACTTGCTCTCGAACTACGTTAAAGAAGTTGCAGAAGGCGACACGATACACGAAGAACTTTGGTTGTCAAGGCATACAACTAATGAAAAGCAATGCGTTGTTAACTAAGATAGAGCATCAACACAATTGAGCTAATTCCGAAAAAGATTAACTACAGAATTCCCTGTCAACTCCCGGGAACCAATAAATTGTACGCGACATTCTCCCGAATGGAAATGAGTTTGAAAAACTCATGTCAGAGAAGAAAATATTGTTTGTTTGTCGACGTGATCCGGGCCCGTGGAAGTTGACAAACGTAATGAAAAAAATATTGGAAAAGTTTCCAAGGGAACGTCTTAAACAAGGCCGGAGTTGAGAGAACTTATGTCGCGTCGATGAACGTTACGACCACGTTACGACGAACTATACCCAAGTGTTCAACTCGACAAGCCTAAAACAAATATCCGAATCATATTTTTCATAATTTTGTTCATAATTTTATTTGTTTTATTAACAAAGTGTTTGAGTGTGTTGCTAGTAAAAAGGACTCGGAAAGCGATTCCTGCCCACTACGGTTCAAAGGTCGTTGCCTAAGAAAATCGTTATTCGGCGGGAAGTTCCCTCGTGGTTCTTCTGTTTAGTTATACGACGACGGTGCTATAAGACGTGTACGAGACGGTAAATATTCAAACAATGCCAGCATTCTTTTGTGTGCAAAATGTTGTCTTTTGCTGGTTTCAATCAATACACTCGGAAGGTTTCCGAGTGTTATTGATAACAAGTAAAAGATATTGTTGATCTAAAAATTCCTTTGTGATATATAATATAAAGGACGTCCATGCGATATGCAGGAAAAGTACTTGAAATATTGTAGATAGAATATTTTATTTCAAAGATATTATTTCATTAAAAGTTTATTAAATATCACAATGTTTTACTAACTAGATATTCAATTTTTTTTGTGAAATTACTACACTAGTTTGTTACTAGTTTGTGATCGAAACTTCCTTCGATCCGGCTGAATTCGAACCACTCTCATCAGAATACCAGGCCGACGCTCTACCAACTGAGCTACAAAACGAACCAGCAGATCTTACGAACTTTTCTATATGCTTGTTACAGATCTATGGATTGGTTTTTAACTACGTTTTTGCCTTAGTTTCTTAGTATTCGATCTTTATGTTAATAATGGTAACATTATTTCATTATTAAAATTAAGTATCGAAATTGAACCGCCCAAATCTTTAAAAAAACATGCCAATCGAAAGTGCACATTATAAGAATTATTTCATTATAAGTAACAAAATATCTTAAAATAAAGGAACTCCTTGAAATTTTGTATTTCAGATTAGGAAAATTATTCATAATACGTTTTACTGCCGATTACGGGGCTGCGGTTATAACAGTCGAAGAACAGAAAATTTTCTTAATGATTATTTTGCTTACTGAATCGGTATATTAGCCAATTATATGGTGGGACACACTGTACATAGTTCCAACGTGCGAGAATAAACATTTCAGGATTCACATTAAGCGTCCAGTATAAGAACGCATTCACGGTTCTCTTGGGGCTACCGTGGCATTGCAGCGGTTCGGGGAGTTTGCGGAGGAACATGCGGATGATTTCTATGATATGAAGGACGAACACGTCATGCGCCTGGTGGTAAGCGACTCGCCTATCCATAACAGTTGCAGTGCCACTCACAGTTTTACACAGCGAAGATCTTAGGAGCACTGCCACTGCGCCCTGACACCCTGAGACATAAGTTGACAAGTCCTGTCCTGAAATATCACCAGCATCCTCACCTTTCTAAACCGGAACGAAGTAATACTAAGGTGGCAGTACTTCCCTGGATGAACTCTTTCACAAGGAGCTCTACTGCTACTAAATTGTATTCAAAGGCCGGGACTCCCCAATGTTACAGCATTGGTTGCAGCTCCACACCAGGACATAATTTTAATTTTATCGTCAAACATACTAACACATCCTAATAGAATTGATTATTAACACTATGGAAGAGATTCTGAAATAAATACATTATTTTTATTATTATTACTAAATTACCGTTGTAGGTATAAACGATTCCTTGCAAACGTGTTTTTTAAAGCAAACATTATTCATTTCGATAATAACGCAGCGTCAAATAATATATAAATAGTAGTATGGATGTCTGTTTCCCGTTCTCGATAGCGTATCTAGTAGTCCATAGTTCATAGTTCACAGCGACATTACTGCGGATTATTTTTGACTATTTACGCGGTATTATGGAACTTTAAAAAATCATGACCTTGGCTAGAATTTTCAATTTTCTTTTACCAACAACACCTGCATAGTACGACCTATAAATTTATTTCTAACAAACTACTTTAATAACTACGTTCTTAAGAAAAAATTAAACACAACTATAACAACCGGGTTGTTAAAAATGTATGTACCTCTTTCGCTACAAATTGAAAAGACAAGTTCTAAAGACTCTATATTATTATATTATGACACAAAGGAGTTCACTTAGTCCCTTATAATGGTGCTCCATGGACAGGCCACTGAAAGAAAATTAATTTATACGTCGTCCCGCTTAGTAGAAAAATTACAAAAAGTAATTAAACAAGACGTCCTTCTTCATTAGCTGGGTTTGGATGCCCTTTGTTGTCTCTAATTAATTTATATTTGTTCCTCCACTTAGGTGGTGAGGGGTCTAAAACGGTAGCTTTCATTAAGATATGACTTTTTGTATTTTTTTTAAAACTTTGCAAATTTTTTTGGATGTCAGGATGTTTCACCACCATGACATTCAATTATTTTTTTGTGAAATTATTCCACTAATTTGTTATAATTATTAATAAAAAGATCGAACACTTAGAAAAATCCTTCGATCCGGCTGGATTCCAACGGACGACGTCTCCTAGCAAGCCGTGCCAGACGCTATGCCAACTAAGCCACGGAACGAACCAGCGGACCTCACGAATTTTTGTATGTGCTTGTTGTCGGATCTTTGTATTTGGTTTTCAACAATTTTTTAGCAATAGTGCCATCTGTGAGAAATCTATTAATGAGTTTGCATAGTTTATTGTCTCGTGATACATATTAGACGTAAACTTCAACCTAACTTTAGGTGAGGCCAAACGAGCATAATTTTGTGAGTTGTGAGTCGCGTTTTTTGAGTCGCGCAACGCAAACTTACGTTGCTTTTGGTTTCATATAAAATTCCGATTTGTGCTACACGACGACGCAAAATGAGTTGCATGCCGGTCCCGCGCGCAATTACCGAACGTCGTCGCACTGTATGACGTGCTTGGGCGGGTAGAGAGAGGGATGAGCGAAGGAAGATTAGGGAAACATTTATTGGCAAGTGGCAGTATTTTACTCATTGATCTGGATATTCACTTAAACTTTCACATTAGGAAACAGCCCACACTTGAGTGGGTGTACCCAACTTCTTTATCTAATGATCCATAATATTAGCTTCAAAGCAACTGAAAAAAAAATACTTTCGTATGGCGCTCCAAACAAATATCAATTGAACGTAAACTTCGATCATCAAAAGACGAGATTCGCAACTCAAAAAATTACACTCGTTTGGCCTCACTCTTTTTGTTATTGCTTATTATTGTTTGTCGTAAGGGGGGCTACCAATAAAATCAGAAGAGACTGGTTTCTCTTGCTCTCGGCCTTTGCCTGATTAGGTTGCCTTAAAGCAGATTAACTTACGGTAATATTAATTAGTTACTTTGTCCTTACGGTAATATCAATCAGTTACTTTATTCTTAATTGATAGTACAATTAGTTACTTTATTTATTTATTTTGCATTAGAGTGTACACGTAGCTTATATCACAATAATATAAATTAAATTAACAATAGTGAGCAAACAATCTTCCTGGTAGAAAGACAAAATGTTACAATTTTTTTAAATATTTTTAATAAGTTTTAATATTACACAAAAAAATTAATAGCAAAATGTTTAATACAAGAATTACGTGTCCCGTGCCTGAAAAGAACAGTAATTCATGATTAGTTACTTAATTAAAACTCTATGTTTGGATAGAGAATAAAGAACTGAGTCAACAAGCCAATTTGAAGGCGCCGCGTAGACATGGCACAGAATCACTGCGAATCAGATGTTTTCCACCAGGCGGTAGAGCAAAATTTAAACAAATATTTTTTTTATAATATCAACTGATGGGACGAACTAGTTGTGCGCCTGATGCTACACGGTAGCTACACGCCTGTCCATAACAGTTGCAGTGCCATTCAGAGCTTTAAATCGCAAAGATCTGAGAGGCACTGCCACTGCGCCCGTCACTCTGAGACATAAGTCGACAAGACCCATGTGTCAGTAATTTCACCAGCACCCTTACCTTTCAAAACCGGAACACAGTAATGCTTGGTGGCAGAAATAGATGAAAAGGAGCTCTACTGCTACTAAAAGAATGCTCTATGCGAAGTGCTACAGGATCTAATAATAACCTCTACAGACGTAAATTTTTATGACAGAAAATGAAACACCTTACTTTGTCTGTAATTAGGTATATTGCAAATTTTAATGAGTATGTTTGGACAATTCATAAATAGGAACTACCACGATTTATAAAATTTCATGTACGCCAACACTATTGAATGATGTTATTCATTTAGTAGAACAATGTCCATATTCAATAAATTATTAAAGATTTATATCCGCTTATAATATTTAATTACACATCCAATGATTTGATTCTGCCCATTACGGATGAAATTTATTTATCAATGTGCACATTAATAATATTTTTACCGTACATTGCGGGTTAAAGAACTATTAACGTCACTATTATTACAGTTTTTATCAATGTGTAATGTAATAAACGCAATTTATGATAACAGTTACGGCGATAATACAGCTGGTAGGATTGTTGTATCTTTGGCATATTTAATAATTAGTAGCTATAAATAATTAAAGGCCAGAAGGCTTAATTATTCGGTACCTATTTAAGTGTAAGAGATTTTTTTGTTTTGTCACACCCCTAACAGACGTGACGTTTCTAGACATACAGGGTTATTTAAAAAATATTAACAATTTCGCAGGACTATATTAGTAACATCATAAACAACAACTTTTGCTTATTCCGAGCAGGACGCTTGCACATATGAACTTAGTATCTTAGTGATAATAATAATAATAATTTAAAATTAATATTTTGGGCCTTGGGAGAGGCGAGAGTCTAAAATAGATATAATAATAATAGTAATACGGCGGTCCTGCTCGATACGGCACGTATTGTTCGCCGGTTCTTGAACCTGAGTCCCTGACCCCCGCCGACAGTGCCATTGCCGGGGAATAATACCTCTTCCATTTAAAATTCAAAATTAATCTTTTAGGCCTTGGGAGAGGAGAGAGTTTAAAATAGATATAATAATAATAATAACTATAATAATAAAATATCGCGGATGCCATGGATACACACATAGACAACCACAAATTACATCCAAACTTACGAGATAAATAAATGTAGGCCATACAAATATTTCTCCCGGCCCGGGAATCGATCTCAGGACCTCTGCGTGGTAGTCCAGCATGATAACCATTCAACCACGGAGGCAGTTTATACCAGTTAGTACCAAATACAGATCCAAAAAGTGTCAAATCGTACCTACTTACAACAAAAACTTAAAAGTTTATTTTTGGTAAATTTATTATGTTTAGTAAATAGTAATGGAACAAAAGCTGTTCATGATGTTAGTAATGTAAGCCAGAGAGGTTGTTAGTATTTTACAAATAATCGTGTATATAAAATTCAAGAAAGTAAATGTTATTTGTCTGGAGCCCTGGGTGCCCAGTTGACGCCGTCTGGGAGACATTAACCGGCTTAATTGCTTCTCACGTCGCATAATATATTCTAAGAGCACCTTTAGTTGACCAGAAGGTAGTTCTCGCCTTGCCGAACTCGTTTTACAGGCGATTTGTCGCATACATAAAGTAAACTTGATTATTGAGAATTTACTTTTATTGAAAAGAAACTTCAAAAACAATGTACGTAACAAATTTACGGAAATGTTAAATATTATTCGCAAATAGAGCTTTAATTTTTTTATTTTGTTGTTTAAAGGCATTCTAAATACTTTAATAACCGATGCCAAGAGTCGATAACGCTTGAAAGGCAAAATGGCATAAGCGACACTTTTGGTTATATTGAGTTATATGTACCTTTGGAATCCGCTAATGTTTCTGATTTCAACGACATATATAACTCAATATGTACCCAAAAGCCTTTCAAGTCTCTATATACATCTTACCGCTGAGTGGAATTTACCATGAAGCATGCATGTTGGTACACAAAAAACATCTTAAACCAAAATATATTACGGAGTAGTAAATAGATAGCATTCCAAAAGACAAGTTTAAATTTCTGCCAATCATTCGTCAACAATTTCTGTTTCGGCGTACGAAACACATAACACTGGGATACAACCCGAAATAAAACTGAAATTAACATTTCGTGAACAATAAAATCGGGCGTTATAACAAAACAAATTCATCTCGCATGTGATACGAGCGTCGAATCTGTGCGTGGGGATTCAGTTAATTCGTTTACGTACGGGTAAACATAATTTCACAACATAACACCTGTAGCTTTCCAAGGCATTCGCGTTTTATTCGAATAAGTGCCAGGGAAACATGAGAATTTTAATATCCTAACGGGCATAGTAAATTGTGTCAACAAAGGAAAACAAACGTCAGCTTCTTATGAACATTAAAATTGGAACATGCAGGGAGTAGATGTGTGTTACTATCATAACTAAGTTTTTTGGCGAAAAATTTTAACAATAAACTTAGTAGCTGTTGAGATCCTTGTGAAAAATTTTGTCCAGAGAAGTACTGCCGCCTTATCTATTTCTGCTGTTTACAGGTACATGGGACTTGTCAATTTATGTCTCAGAGTGTCGGGCGCAGTGGCAGTGCCCCGTCGATCTTTGCGATTTAAAGCTCTGAGTGGCACTGCAACAGTCATAGATAGCTGTGTCGCTTGTACTACTTGTTCGTCACATCCCTTGATGTCATAAAAAAAATATTTAATTAGCTTCTCCGTTCTCATATATTACTTTAATAATGATAATATTCAAAGATTCATTCTCGCAAAAGGAAGATACTATAAAATTTAATTGAATACCAGATAAATAAAGTTAACTATCTTAAGCGAGTGACGGAAGTCCGTACATAAAACGGGAATATTTAAAAGCTGGCGATTTTTTGCTAAGAATTACATTTTGTCAAAATAACTGTAAGCTCCTCAAATATAATAAATATGTAATTAGACTCAGGCGCGGCAAGCCGACGACGGATGACGCCGGTAACTGAATGCACACTTGACATAGATTAGAAAGCTTTGTCTACTTTTCATCCCTTTAATGGCTGCGACGATGGTAACTGTCAGCGACCCCGGGTATCCAAGATCATCGGAAATGGTAATTCACTACAAAATGAACACAATGCTAATAAAGATAAGAATAATTGAAAACGCTTCCTGAAATTTAGTAGGAAACATTAAAATTCAGTTTACAAAGTGTAAACAGCAGGTGAGTAACTGAAATCAATTTGCTCTAAAAAGACTGAGATTCCAGTAAAGTTGGGGATTCTTTACAAAAGTACATATAAATAGTACAATGTTGCTTAATGTTTGCAACAAATCCGATAGAATGTAAATAGAGTCATAACTTCCATTTTAGTAGGGAAATTTCAGATTTATCTTAGTGCGAAATATCGCTTCGGTTTGTACAATGAACACTGAGAACAACAATGTAGGCATGAAGATGGTTGCACCAGTGACTATATTGTATAGATACTATAGATATTGAACTTGAAATTATTTATTACCGAGCAGCTTCGTGTACATTATGATCCAATTTTTTTTAACAAAATTTTTTCACTCTCATTTCTACCTACAAGGGGACATCATAGGATTCTGATGATGTTTTCGCTCATAAGTACCTTTAATTCTCAACAAACTTCTAGATCGCAAAATTTCTGTCAAAAATTGGCTAGCAAAGTTATTCCAATATACTAAATGAAAAATTCTCCAGGGATGGGAGCACGAAGAGATTCGATACCCGATGAAAATGGTATAGAATCTTCTGTAGTACATTCATTGAAAATGTGCAATGGAATTCAATAGTGTTTGAGTGTGTTGAAGTGCCTATTAAAAGTTTATAGAAAAATATAAAAATGTTATCACTAAATTTGTTAACATTGTTGATACAAATATCTAATTAAATATTTTTTCGTAGCGCCACCTGTGAGCACTTATAAAAAATTTCTTCACCCTGTTAGGTACTTTTACAGCTGCCATAAGACTAACAGAGATGTCGCTATATTCATTGCAATATTTACTTTTATTGAATATCATGATGTCTTTTTACGACCACGGTATTCATCTATTTTTTGTGAAACTATTTTACTAGTTTGTTATTAATATTGATCCAACAAGAAACTATCATGATATTCAACAAATATTATATTGTATAACTGAACTTTATTTTAAAATACCTTTATCTTATGTAGTGGTAATTTACTGCAAAATGATAGATAAGTAGGATCCGATATGTCAGTATAAAAATCATGTATGAAATTAGATTTTCGTTTGTTTTGTTTGTCTGTTTTCCACTCTCTGCCGTTCACTGGCACATTCATAATAATTTTATTAAATAAACATCGTCAAACGAGTTCTAAACGATAATTTTCCTCGTCATCAGACGGCTGACAAAAATAAGAGGCTGACAGTTGTACAAGGAAAAATATTTTAATTACAAGACTGTAACTTCTCCTCGTTAATAAACATAATAAAAACTAATTTCATGTTTCTGCTACGCTATAAAGTTTGTAAATAGTAAGAGTGAATTGACTCCTTTGTTAGCTTTTATTGTAGGAATCAAGAATACTCGTAGAAGAAAAATAATTAGCTTTATGTTGCTGATGTAAGCGGGATAATATACAGAAGAACAAAGAAAAGAAGAGTGTCATTAACCTAGGGGACGGTAAACGAGATAAATATGAAATAAACACCTATGGGGCGAGATCCGGAAACGTGATCCCAAAAGGGAAATCCAATAGTGTTCTTTTTTTGTCTAGTTACCATCCGTTACCTACAAGAATACAACTGAATTCTTCCTATTTTCCGAACTCAATACGGTATAGAACAGTGGCGCGTGTCTCTAGTAAAGGAAATTTTCAAACATACATAATACACTATTTTAAAGATTGCCCACAATAGCAATTCTCGTACTATCCGAATAACATTAAATATTATTTGGCAAAGTTTGCCAGTCGATAATAACTCAGAAGTTATTTAGAACTCCATTAAGATGAAGTGAGGCCAAAAGATGTTTTGACGTATTTCGAACACACTGTAAATTGTTGAAGATAAATAATCGGTTTCTTAGGCATTTTTAATGGATAATTAACTACCTCATTTAACTGCCTCCGTGGCCGAACGGTTACCATGCCGGACTCCCACGCAGAGGTCCCAGGTTCGATTCCCGGACCGGGAGAAATATTTGTATGTCCTACATTTATTTCTCTCGTGAGTTTGGGTGTAATTTGTGGTTGTCTATGTGTGTGTCCATGGCACCCGCAACACAGGGTTTCCCTAGTGCGGGGCTATGTTGGGTGTGAGCGTTATTATTATTATTATAACATACCAGTAGTGGACTAAGAGACTGGAAGCCCGATTGACTAAACATCGATATATAAAAAAAATCACAAAATTTTAGCAAAACTTTCATTTCACTACATTCATGTACGCAAATATCAGTTTTATTGGAGTGTTTTAGATACATTTTATCTTTCACGTTCCTTACTGAATACGTCAGGGGACTGAGTTTATTTTACAGTAAGAGAGTATATTTTGTTTCGAAAAGGCACTTTTTTAGGACACCAAGAGACGGGATGAGCATTCGTTCGCCTAGTGGTAAGCGACACGCCTGTCCATAAAAACTGCAGTGCTACTCAGAGCTTTAGAAAGCGAAGATCTGAGGGGCACTGCCACTACGCCCGTCACCCTGAGACATACGTAGAAAAGTACTATGTGCCTGTAATTTCACCAGCACCCTTACCTTTCAAAACCGAAACGCAGTAATGATCATATTACTACTTGACGACAGAAATATACACGGATAAGGGAGATAACAATCAGAAACGTATTATGTTTAAATATGATGCAATTAATTCAAAGGCGCAGCTCTCCGCGTCTACCTCACATGCTTCAAAACCTACGCAAACACGATACTATTTGGCAATAAAACAATGGTTAACCCTCTTAATTAACTTAGAAGGAAGTAAAAAATCTTTTGAAACAAACATCCTAATTTTTTACACTGCTGACTTCACGATCATATTATAACACAAACACACATTTATACATATACTCGTAGGTTTATTTTATTTTTATTTGAACTTACGTACTGATTTGTTATAAGATATCAGTATTAAGCTAGGGAAAATTGGCTTACCCAACACAAGCATACAATTGCTTAATGGAATATTGTACCAAATTGAGAAAAAAATATTTAAGTTGTTTTCAATAAAATCATTACATTTTTTTAAATCAATGTAAGAAAATGTTTCTATTTCAATACAAAATTGTATTACTAAAAATTAAGTGTCCTACTCCGGTGAAGGTAATGTTCCATGAAGAAGAAAAAGGTACAAAGGTCAAAAAAGCAAAAGCATCATTATCCAGATAAGCCCATATTGCATGTGTTCATCCAACACTGTATTTATTATTCAGGGGTCACATTAAGGGCTGTCGTGTTTGTTACCATACGAGCTTAAAATATAGTACAAAATTCATGTGTTTACTCAAATATAAGTAGACAAAATATAAAGTGATTAACTCTAACGAATAATTTATTTCCCACTACACTTCAGTTATTACAGAATTCTGAAGAGATTAATAATAGTTAGTTTACTGAAAACCATTTTCAAGTCAATCAAAATAAAATAGCAACAGAATGGGACAAACGAAACGAAAACGAAATTTAAATGTAGTTTCTGTTTCAGCATTTCGGTGTTTAAAAAGCGTTTAGCATTCTTGTTTGTCTCTTGGTTTCTAAAATTTTCACTGAATAACAATCTGTGTATTATTATTATGATTTTATTATTATTATTATTATCATATTTATTTTAAACTCTCGCCTCTCCCAAGGCCTAAAAAATTAATTTTGAATTTTTAAATGGGAGAGGCGGTATTTCCCGGCAATGGCACAGTCGGCCGGGGTCAGGGACTCAGGTCCAAGAATCGGCGAACAATACGTGCCGTATCGAGCAGGACCGCCTTCTGCATTTGTGCTGGAAGCGAAGCCACAGAAATCCAACCGCCTCAAGCTGTTAGAAAGGCTGACTGGAATTAACCCATTTGCGGACAAAACAATTGGGATTATTTCAGTGGAGGCCACATCCCACATGTCGGTGATCTCGTGCGCCAGGTCGAAATACTTCCGGCGTTTCTCGGTTTCAGCTTTCACGAGACCCTCGTCATGCGGTATGGTGACGTCCACAAGAAATACCCTCGACTGCGATCGATCCAATATCACAATATCAGGCTTATTCGCAAGAATAGTCCTGTCCGTGATAATTGATCGATCCCAATAGATTTTGGTGCGGTCATCTTCGAGTATTGGCTCCGGTGAATACTTGTAATATGGCAACCTCTGTTGCACTAGTCCGTACTTGAGAGCGAGCTCTTGGTGTAATATTTTGGCTGCCTGGTTGTGTCTGTGCAAGTACTCAGTGTTAGCAAGAGCGGAACAACCGGAAACAATATGCCTAAGTGACTCTCCGGGACGGCCACATGCCCGACAAATGTCTACTGTGCCGTCCTTTAGGATATATTTCCGATAGTTCCGCGTCTTGATAACCTGATCCTGTATTGCACAGACAAAACCTTCGGTTTCCCCAAAGAGGTCCCCGAAACGCAGCCAATGCAGGGAGGCTTTACGATCCACAAATGGCTCGTGGAGTACCTTGAAGAACCTCCCATGGAGCTCCTTCTCTTTCCATACGGACTCGCGGTCAGAGGTGCTAAGCACCACCGGGTCTCGCCATTCCTCTTTGGCCAACGATAAGGGAGTCAGCCCTTTATCACATGTGACAACCTCTCCACGAATTACGTCATCCGTCATCGTCAAAAAGTAGTTTCTGAGACTGCATATCTCGCGGTTGTGCATGGTTTTGACACTTTTTATTATTATTATTATTTTATTATTATTATTTTATTATTATTATTATTATTATTAGTATTGTAAAAATACAAAATTTTTCTTACAAATTTTCTTTCAAAATAAAAGGGCTAAGGTTTCCGTACCTTTGGAAACACTCAACAATTAATATGGAGGGTAGAACCAATGTCCAGACCACAGCCTTTACGAGTATCTCTCAACACGCACTTGGCCAGTAAGAGGGAAATGCCTGCATATTGTATTCTGATTCAAAACACATCGCTTGCTGAGTTACTTAATTTTCAAGAAGATTTCATTTCCATTTCATAAAACACGAACTGCTTAGTTTTTTAATTAAAATAATAAAGATAACAGTACCACAACATTCATTTAAACAAATGCATATAAATGCATATAATTTCAACTCCCAGCTAGAGCAGAAACTTAATTTTTGTCCTGTAATTTCATCAGTATTTTGTTTCTGGAATTCACTGTATATCTGAAATAAAAATATTATAATATTTTCTCTATGTGTGCTTTCTTATCAATGAATTTAAACAATCACTTAGAGAAGTTGTCAAAACACAAATTAAGCACAGAGAGAGAGAGAGAGATAGTATAAGGCTTGTGAAACAATTCTAAAATTATATTATCAAAATGAGGATAATATGAAAGCAAGCACCGTCCCATCTAGTAAGATAAACAAATGGAGCGCGAATAGGTCGCCAGCATCCTCGAGATCTGCAGATAAAATTATCCCAAGCGTAATAAAAGTTAGGCTCAGTTAAGATTAGTTTTCACTGTCGATATTACTGGTCATTTTGAGAATCTAGTTTGTTAACATTTGCCACTAAAAATCACTGTAGCATTTCATAACATCGTTTGGAGTCTGCCAAGGGAATCACTAGACTTACACCAGATTACGTATCAATCGCATTAAGCCGGTCAGAAAAAGCTTTATGTCCATGTAATAAGAGCTAAAAAGACGTTCATAGTTTCGGTTCGTTGGACGCGGCGCGACGGCTGCGGTCCGCAACGCACCTATTTCCTGCTAATTTGAATGGACGGCTTATCGGCTAACGGCAGCGCCGACGCTTGAACGGCTGTCTACGCCCGAACGGCTGCGTCTACACTCGAACTGCTGCATCTACGCCCGAACGGCTGCGTCTACGTCCGAACGACTGCGTCTACGCCCGAACGGCCGAGTTGATGGCGAGTCGGCTTCATGCGACAAGTGTGATAAAAAATGATCACCTTGATGAGTTTGATGAATCTCTAATTCGAACATATGTCTTTGTCTTGTTTTGATGCTGCTACTCATGTTAGTCAATATAACGCGTAGAAAGCGAAACAGCAATTGAGTTATGTTTGATTAAAATCATTGTTTATCTTTTCATCTTGGTTAAACTGATACATAAAAAGTAACTGCTTGTTAGAACTCTCTCTTAAAACATACTAGACTTACGAGTATATATTGTACATTTAAAAATGCTAATTGTTTACTCTTTCATAAAAGTTTTCAATTAGAACCCAAAAGTTTAATTGTGTATTTCACGTACCCGAACATGATTTTCAAGTATTCTTAGAAATTATGAAATTAGAAAACAATACAATGACTCAAACAAAGCTAGGTGTTTACTTTTGCTACACTTTACTAGAATAATAATTAATGACAATTCTTTGTTGTGTACAAGCAATTCTGCTTTTATTTGATTTTCAACTTCATAAATATTTGTTTTTGTGACATTTAGCTCGCTGCGAGTAGGAAATAATGACTAAGTGAGATTTTAAGGAAAAATGAGGTTACGTTAACGAGAGTTCGCGCTCATTACTTTTGTTCTTAGTGCTTGCTATTCGTGAAATATGGATTGTTGTGTTTCAAAACACAACAATCCATATTTCACGAAAGACGGACAAACAGAGCTCTTTATTATACGGTCTAAACAGTGTAACCTCCGCTAGAGAGAACTTGGGTTCGCTAAAGTTACATAGGTGCAGTGTTGTATTATGTGAGCTCTGACAGACAGTTTCAGGACAACAGCCTTGGATAGTCATTCGAGAGCAATTTTCCAACGTAAGGGGGCCCGTGGGCCTCGCACAAAGGACCCTTGATCCAAAAGTGCGACCCACATGACGTCACGGTTTTATTATACCCGGCATCAATACAATATGCAAAACTGACGGTTACTGCCCCATAATAGTCATCGAGCAACATAAATGGTTATAGTAAGCTAATACTTTGTCAACGATGGTTCAAATAATTTTAATGCTTAGAAACTTTAATTTTCGTGCTAGTTGGTTTTATACGATGTTAGAGTACCCTGTACACAAACATAATAGTACATTAATGTAACCTGTGTTTTCTACTAAAAAGGACATAAAGGTACAGTTATAATTAATGTATATTTCACCCGAAACTCGAATAAGGTCATTGAAAATTCATAGTCTAGGAATTCCGAAGTCGACCGACCCGAAGCTCAATTTGTGGATTTTGGTACCTTCCACTAAATAAAGCCTCGAGCGACCGTTTCTCTTGCGTCATCCACTTGCTCAACGTAAATGGATGTTCTGTGAATTATACATTACCTACTTTTTAACATATAAAGCACGTATCAAATCAAATCATTTATTGTGTGTCTATAAGGAATTATTTAACATTCTTGTGTCAATAATGAATTTTTATTTTTACATACATATAGAGTATATCTTTTTGCGTTAATAATGTCCAACACTTGACATGTTATTGCTGCTCTTGATTCATTAGGGTCAATAAATTGTGATGAGTATTCAAGGTTTAATACAAAAATAAACTCATATTACGAGTTTATTTTCATCATATTATAAGTTTTGTGAAGATATTTAATAAACAAGAATATTTATACTGTTGGTATTAAGTCGCTCGAAAATAGGTTAGAGCGTTATTTTGTTACGTTAGCATTGATTAAACACATGCTTCAACTGGATCGCTTTACTACTCTACTAGGTTTACATAAAACTCTTTTTTGTCATAGAATATAAAGTAAAGGAAATGTAAAACAATTGTATGTGAATGATCATCCGAGTATCGGACTAGTAAATATGAGAGAAGTGAATATTTCCCATTATCTAATAACGGTGATGGAAGAACGAGATACTCGAAAAAATGCTGCATATAAGAGTATAACATTTATTAATAATTGATCAATATATACTGTAGGTATGTAATTGATGTCGCGCGTGCTTCACTGATTCTTAATAAAAGTAACCTAATAGCAGTAGAGCTCCTTATGAAAGTGTCGGTCCAGGGAAGTACTGCCACCTTACCTATTTCTGCCGCCAAGCAGGAATCTGAGCATTACTATGTTCCGGTTTTGAAGGCTATTATTTATATATTATATATTATAGGCGGTTTTAAGGGTGCTGGTGAAATTAAAGGCGTATAGACTTGTCAACTTATGTCTAAGGGCGACAGGGGCAATGGCAAAGTTCTTCAGATTGTTAACTTTTGCTTTTTAATTTGCGATTTAAAGTTCTGTGTGGCGCTGCAACTGTTATGGACAGGCGTGTCGCTGACCTTCAGGCGCATGACTTGTTAGTCCCGTCATTTGGTATCTTAAAAAAATAAAGTTTCTTTGTTTACGCTTACAGAGGAAAAAAAATATAATGAAGACCTCAAAATGGTATGCAATTACGCTACGTCCAAGCTACGCGCATCCCGACTACAATATTTTAGGTAATATCAAACATACCGTAAGTAATTATGAATAACGTTACCTTCCAGGCGTAAAAAATTAAACTTTTTCAAAGTTGGAAAATCTACTTTACCTATCTGCTTTAAAGCTCGCCCAACGAAATTATAATATTGTTGAGTTTCAGCAGATCCTATCTCTAATTATAACCATACCTTAATATAAGTACTACAAGTTAAAGTATATTTAGTTAAGAGTAGTTCTATTTTAGTACAATGTATAAACTGCCTCCGTGGGCGATCGGTTACCATGCCGGACTGCCACGCAGAGGTCCCAGGTTCGATTCCCGGGCCGGGAGAAATATTTGTATGGCCTACATGTATTTCTCTCGTGAGTTTGGGTGTAATTTGTGGTTGTCTATGTGTGTGTCCATGGCACCCGCGACACAGGGTTTCCCTAGTGCGGGGCTATGTCGAGTGTGTGCGTTATTATTATTATTATTAATGTATATACTCTCATAAAAATGTTTTTATCTCTTTGAAACTTTAAACGGTTTGTCTGAAAATGGAAAAAAATACAATTAGAATTAACTTTATTTTTTCTTTCATATTATGTGTACATTTACTTTTTAAGTAAGTAGTTACGTATCTCCGTAAAGCAGTTTTCCTTACACCGTAGCACTTAAAACCAACACCTATAAAAGCTGTACCTGCACGTGCTCATAAAACTATTAAATCCAGCAAAGTTAAGCGTACTAAACCAGTGGTCGGTGTACACATTAGTTGGACGGGGTTCCGACAACGCTAGTTGTCCAACGCCGACTGTAGGCGAGCTATAAACAAGGCATTAATTATATATATACTGTACACTCTTGGACACATAATTCGAGATCCTTGCATTTTTATTGTTAAAGGTTGCGCTTAACCTAGAATACAGAAATATTTTCGCAGAAAAGCTTTTCCTGGATTTACAAAATTCAAATTCGACAAGGACTTATGGAAATAGCGTTTAGTACACCAGTTTCAAAAATGAATAAAGTTTAGATCAAATATTATTTAAGCTTAGGGCTTTTCATACGTAACATGCAAGCTAGACCGTATTACATCTCCAGGAGCGTATATAAATTTTAAACAACAATATTTTAAATTAAGGTACGACAAATGTAACAACATTTACTCAAATTTGATCAGCCGTGAACTGTACGTTAAAAAAAGATTAAAATTTGTGAACAAGATATTTCTAAAATTGTCACATGTTAAGTTATAGTCTTATCTTTTAAAATTTAACTGAGAAAAGTGATCTTTGCTTTTACTGTATCTTACCAGTTATTCGGTTAATGTTACGAAGAATCTTAAATTTGAATTATCGGATGTCTCTCTTTACAAATACGAACAACGTGTCGGATTCAAACAACGTTACCGTATTATTATCCACTTCTAATAAGTTTACCTTAACTATATGGTAATAAGGTTTATATTTGACTTGACATAGTACCGGATTTCCTCATAATGATATTATATTTACTTGTGTGGGCAAAATTCAAATGATAACGAAGCTTGAATTTCGAAAAAAAAAACTGCATCGCGGTTGATAACTTGCGTGCATACATAAAAGTCACATGCTTCCGCACTAAATTACTCTCGAATTACTGTTGAAGTTGATTTCTGTCAATCGATATTCGTATTCTCCTGGATGGAGGATGGAAACTAGTATTCTCAGTAGGAATTCTATTGATATTGACTTTTGACATAGATATTGATGTAGTCAGTGGAAGTAATATTGATTATTGACATCGATATACGTATTGTTAATGAAACTATTATTGGTATTGACTCTTGTAATCGATGTTGGTACTATACATACATACCTACAGCCGACATAAAAATGACGTGCACGGTATAATCACTACGAACATTTTTTGCTTTCTATGTCCATGAAGATGGCCGTCGTTAATTAAACGATGGCGCTGACATCTCCTTTTTTAATGGCCATACAGTTTATATATATATATATTTCATATACATATTTCAAAACATATTTCATAAAGGCGAAGATTTACTTCAAAACATGTTTAAAAAATTTGAACCCAGGAACCCAGTAGACAGAATGATTTTTTTTGTGATATCAAGTTACGTGACGTATAAGTCGTGCGTCTGACGGTAAGCTACACGCCTGTCCATAACAATTACAGTGCCACTCAGAGCTTTAAATGGAAAAATTATTATTAAAAAATGGGGCACCTCCCCTGTGCCCGTCAACCTGAGACATAAGTTGACAAGTCCCATGTGACCGTAATCACCAGCACCCTTACGCTTCAAAACCGGAACGCAGTAATGCTCACATTACTGCCTGGCGGCAAAAATAGGTAAGATGGCAGTACTTCCATGGACGAACTCTTTCACAAGGAAGTGCTAAAATGAACTTGTTAACATGACATGTATGTAGGTGTAGGGAAAAAACACTTCCCGCGTTACCCGCTAGGGCCAAAGGAGCTGATGACTCTATACCCGTTATGTGTAATGTACGCTTTGACTACATGGAGTTGGAATATTGAATAAATTAAATATT